>NC_135232.1:560495480-560806980 GCF_051348905.1 Ranitomeya variabilis | reverse complement strand
GGGCCAGGAAAACACCTACAGTGCCCATTTTAATGGCAAAAACATCCATTCTTGTTTCTGAAGCTTGTCAATCTTAATTAACTTTATAATAATAGTTGGGCATTGGAAATTGGGGGTCATTTGGCTAAAGTTGTGGGGGGTAGGGCTAGTTCAAGTTTTTAGTGGGCCCAGGAAACGTGGACTACGTCACTGCGGTGGAGCAGTGAGAGGTAAGTATTTCCACTTTGCAAGTGCTGTGATCCTGAGCAAGCAGGGGGGCCCACTCGTTCGCATTGGCACTGGCACAGGGCCCCTCAAAGTACGGCGGTGTGTTTGCATGGCGGGGGCGCCTCCCACCGGCAGCGACACTTCTGTGTGCTCTGAGGGGCCCTGTGCCTGTGACGTCGCCAACGAGTATGCCCCCCACCTGATGAAGGAACCTGCACTTTCATCTGCACCTTCCTCTTTGTCCCTGTGTAAGGTGGTATAGTATGTGGGAAGGGGAACCTGACTTTCAGCAGGGTCAGATTGTGGCTGTGTAGCGTGCAAGGGGAATGTAGTGGTCTGGGTCAATGTACCACAAGACTCATCTAGCACTGGCTGGGCAATGGGCAGGATGAGGAGGAAACACAGATATAGGCCCAAATAATAAAGTGGGCTAAATGCAGTTCAAAATTGGTAACAGGACTAACCAGGCGGCATTGGTTTGTTCAGAGGAGTAGAAAACCCAGGAGCGGCAGACACCGTTTTAAGGGCCCAACCACAGTAGTAGGCCCAATGCAGTTTAATATTACAAATAAAGGCCGAAAGCCTGAAGATTGAAGCTCGGGAAAACAAAACAGGAGAAAACCCAGGAGCTGCAGACACCGTTTTAAGGGCCCAACCACACTATTAGTCCCAATGCAGTTTAATATTACAAATCTAGGCCAAAAGCCTGAAGATTGAAGCTCTGGAAAATAACACAGGACAACACCAAGGTGTGGCAGACACCGTTACTAGGCCCAACCAAAATAGTAGGCCAACTGCAGTGTTATATAAACAACAACTTAATGAGAGCCTGAAGATTGAAGCTCAGCTCTGTTCAGTGGAGAACAGAAAGCAGCAGCAGACACCGTTAGCAGGCCCCAACCACACTAGTAGGCCAACTGCAGTGTTATATTAACAACAACTACTTAATGAGAGCCTGAAGATTGAAGCTCAGGCAAGTAAACCTGGAGAACACCTTGGAGCGGCAGACACCGTTAGTAGGCCCCAAACAAAATAGTAGGCCAACTGCACTGTTATCTTAACAACAACTACTTAATGAGAGCCTGAAGATTGAAGCTCAGCTTTGTACAGTGGAGAACAACACCAGGGAGCAGCAGACACCATTAGTAGGCCCCAACCACACATATTAACAACAACTACTTAATGAGAGCCTGAAGATTGAAGCCCAGCTTTGTACAGTGAAGGACAACACAAAGGAGCGGCAGACACCGTTAGTAGGCCCCAAACAAAATAGTAGGCCAAATGCACTGTTATCTTAACAACAACTACTTAATGAGAGCCTGAAGATTGAAGCTCAGCTTTGTACAGTGGAGGACAACACCAGGGAGCGGCAGACACCGTTAGTAGGCCCCAACCACACATATTAACAACAACTACTTAATGAGAGCCTGAAGATTGAAGCTCAGCTTTGTACAGTGAAGGACAACACAAGGGAGCAGCAGACACCGTTAGTAGGCCCCAAACAAAATAGTAGGCCAACTGCACTGTTATCTTAACAACAACTACTTAGTGAGAGCCTGAAGATTGAAGCTCAGCTTTGTACAGTGAAGGACAACACAAGGGAGCGGCAGACACCGTTAGTAGGCCCCAAACAAAATAGTAGGCCAACTGCACTGTTATCTTAACAACAACTAGTTAATGAGAGCCTGAAGATTGAAGCTCAGCTTTGTAAAGTGGAGGACAACACCAGGGAGCGGCAGACACCGTTAGTAGGCCCCAACCACACATATTAACAACAACTACTTAATGAGAGCCTGAAGATTGAAGCTCAGCTTTGTACAGTGGAGGACAACTGTAATGGGAGACAGACACAATAAGTTAGCCTAAATAAGTAATTAGGCAAAATGCAGTTCAAAATTGGTAAGTGGAGTACACTTGCAGCATAGCGTGGTTCAGCGGAGGAGAGCATGTGTAACTAGTGGCTCTGACACAGGAAGTAGGCCTAAAATAAAAATGAAGGCTATATTAAATTCAAAATTGGTAAAAGGAGTACACAAGTGGCATAGCTGGGTTCTGTGGTGGAGGACAGCTGTTATGACAGGCTTACACAGTTACTAGGCACAAAAAAGTAAGTAGGATACATGCAGTTCACAATTGGTCACAGGAGTACACAGGCGGCATAGCTTTGTTCAGTGGAGGACAACTGCAAGGAGTGGACTGGCCAAGACAGACACAGGTAGTAGGCCTACAATAGAAAGTAGGCTCGATGCAGTTTAAAGTAGGCTACAGGGGTACACAGGCAGCATTGTTGAGGTCAGCGGAGGACGATTTCAAGGAGGGACCGCAGACAGACTTCCTAGGCATAAAATAATAAAGCAGGCTCGATGCAGTTTAAATTAGGCTACAGGGGTATACACGCAGCATTGGTGTGCTCAGCAGAGGACAATTGGAAGGAGGGACTGCAGACAGACTTAGTAAGCCTAAAATAACAAAATAGGCTCTATACAGCTTCCATTATGTGGCAGGGGTACACAGGCAGCATTGGTGTGCTGAGTGGAGGACAATTGGAAGGAAGGACCGCAGACAGACTTAGTAGGCCTAAAATAACAAAATAGGCTCTATGCAGCTTCCATTATGTGGCAGGGGTACACAGGCAGCATTGGTGTGCTGAGTGGAGGACAACTGGAAGGAGGGACCGCAGACAGACTTAGTAGGCCTAAAAAAACAAAATAGGCTCTATGCAGCTTCCATTATGTGGCAGGGGTACACAGGCAGCATTGGTGTGCTCAGTGGAGGACAATTGGAAGGAGGGACCGCAGACAGACTTAGTAGGCCTAAAATAACAAAATAGGCTCTATGCAGCTTCCATTATGTGGCAGGGGTACACAGGCAGCATTGGTGTGCTCAGTGGAGGACAATTGGAAGGAGGGACCGCAGACAGACTTTGTAGGCCTAAAATAACAAAATAGGCTCTATGCAGCTTCCATTATGTGGCAGGGGTACACAGGCAGCATTGGTGTGCTCAGTGGAGGACAATTGGAAGGAGGGACCGCAGACAGACTTAGTAGGCCTAAAAAAACAAAATAGGCTCTATGCAGCTTCCAATATGTGGCAGGGGTACACAGGCAGCATTGGTGTGCTGAGTGGAGGACAATTGGAAGGAGGGACCGCAGACAGACTTAGTAGGCCTAAAGGTACCGTCACACTAAACGATATCACTAGCTATCCGTGACGTTGCAACGTCCTGGCTAGCGATATCGCTGAGTTTGACACGCAGCAGCGATCAGGATCCTGCTGTGATATCGCTGGTCGTTGATTAAAGTTCAGAACTTTATTTGGTCATCAGATCGCCGTGTATCGTTGTGTTTGACAGCAAAAGCAACGATACCAGCGATGTTTTACAATGGTAACCAGGGTAAATATTGGGTTACTAAGCGCAGGGCCGCGCTTAGTAACCCGATGTTTACCCTGGTTACCGGTGTAAAATGTAAAAAAACAAACAGTACATACTCACCTTCGCGTCCCCCGGCGTCCGCTTCCTGCACTGACTGAGCGCTGGCCGTAAAATGAAAGCACAGCACAGCGGTGACGTCACCGCTCTGCTGTTAGGGCCGGCGCTCAGTCAGTGCAGGAAGCGGACGCCGGGGGACGCGAAGGTGAGTATGTAGTGTTTGTTTTTTTACATTTTACACTGGTAACCAGGGTAAACATCAGGTTACTAAGCGCGGCCCTGCGCTTAGCAACCCGATATTTACCCTGGTTACCCAGGGACTTCGGCATCGTTGGTCGCTGGAGAGCGGTCTGTGTGACAGCTCTCCAGTGACCAAACAGCGACGCTGCAGTGATCGGCATCGTTGTCTGTATCGCTGCAGCGTCGCTTAGTGTGACGGTACCTTAAAATAACAAAATAGGCTCTATGCAGCTTCCATTATGTGGCAGGGGTACACAGGCAGCATTGGTGTGCTCGGCGGAGGACAATTGGAAGGAGGGACCTCAGACAGTAAGTACTCCAAAAAACTAAATAGATGTTAATATTTGTTTGAGGTTCTCATGTGGCATGATATTTTGCAATTTGCCTTTATAGCGAGGATCAAGGAGGCAGGCCAACCAGTAATCGTCATCGGTCATCATTTTTATAATGCGTGGGTCCCTTTTGAGGATAAGCAAGGCATAATCCGCCATGTGGGCCAATGTTCCAGTTGTCAAATCAGTGCATGTGCTGGGTTGAGGAGCACTTTCGGGCAAATCAACGTCACTTGTCTCCCTCAAAAAACCTGAACCCGGCCTTGCAATGACAGCAGTTTCTATTGCCCCCTGAGAAGCTTCCTCATCCAAAAAATACTCATCCCCATCATCCTCCTCGTCCTCCTCCTCTTCGCCCCCCACCTCGTCCTGTAGACTTCCCTGAGCTGACAATGGCTGACTGTCATCTAGGCTTCCCTCGTCCTCGGCTGCAGACGCCTGCTCCTTTATGTGCGTCAAACTTTGCATCAGCAGGCGCATTAGGGGGATGCTCATGCTTATTATGGCGTTGTCTGCACTAACCAGCCGTGTCCATTCCTCAAAACACTGAAGGACTTGACACAGGTCTTGTAGCTTCGACCACTGCACACCTGACAACTCCATGTCTGCCATCCAACTGCCTACCCGTGTATGTGTATCCTCCCACAAATACATAACAGCACGCCTCTGTTCGCACAGTCTCTGAAGCATGTGCAGTGTGGAGTTCCACCTTGTTGCAACGTCAATGATTAGGCAATGCTGGGGAAGTTTCAAAGACCGCTGATGGTTCTGCATACAGCTGGAGTGTACGGGCGAACGGAGGATGTGCGAGCAAAGTCTGCGCACTTTCAGGAGCAAGTCGTGTAACCCCGGATAACTTTTCAGAAAGCACTGCACCACCAGGTTTAAGGTGTGAGCCAGGCAAGGAATGTGTTTCAGTTGTGAAAGGGCTATGGCAGCCATAAAATTCCTTCCATTATCACTCACTACCTTGCCTGCCTCAAGATGTACAGTGCCCAGCCATGACTGAGTTTCTTGGTGCAAGAACTCGGACAGAACTTCCGCGGTGTGTCTGTTGTCGCCCAAACACTTCATTGCCAATACAGCCTGCTGACGCTTGCCACTAGCTGTTCCATAATGGGACACCTCGTGTGCAACAGTGCCAGCTGCGGATGGAGTGGTCGTGCGACTGCGGTCTGTGGACGAGCTCTCGCTTCTGCTGGAGGACGAGGAGGAGGAGGGGGGACGAACGCCTACAGCCAACTGTTTCCTAGACCGTGGGCTAGGAAGAACTGTCCCAATATTGCTGTCCCCTGTGGACCCTGCATCCACCACATTAACCCAGTGTGCCGTGATGGAGACGTAACGCCCCTGGTCATGCCTACTGGTCCATGCATCTGTTGTCAGGTGCACCTTTCTACTCACAGATTGCCTGAGTGCATGGACAATGCGGTCTTTTACATGCTGGTGGAGGGCTGGGATGGCTTTTCTCGAGAAGAAGTGTCGACTGGGTAGCTCGTAGCGTGGTACAGCGTAGTCCATCAGGGCTTTGAAAGCTTCAGTTTCAACTAACCGGTAGGGCATCATCTCTAACGAGATTACTCTAGCAATGTAGGCGTTCAAACCCTGTGTACGCGGATGCGAGGATGAGTACTTCCTTTTCCTAACGAGAGTCTCATGTAGGGTGAGCTGGACAGGAGAGCTGCATAGGGTGGAACTAGCGGGGGTGCCGGTGGACATGGCAGACTGAGAGAGGGTTGGTGATGGTATTCTTGCTGTTGCCCTACATTCAGTGTTTCCTACCACGAACCTGGTGATTCCCTGACTGTTTTGGCCTTGCGACGAAACCGCCACATTTACTGCAGGTGGTGTGGTAAACGGTGGGCTTACAGTGAGGGAAGGGATGTAGCGTTGCTGACTAGCTTCATTGTGAGAGGGTGCTACAACGTTAAGGGACGTTTGGTAGTTGGTCCAGGCTTGCAAGTGCATGGTGGTTAAATGTCTACGCATGCAACTTGTATTTAGATTTTTAACATTCTGACCTCTGCTGAAGGTCCTTGAGCATTTCTTACAGATGACTTTGCACTGATCATTTGGATCTTGGTTAAAAAAATGCCAGACTGCATTCTTCCTACTATCGGATACCTTTTCAGGCATTGCACACTGAGCTACTTTAACCGGATGGCCACAACTGGTTTTGGTTTTGCCACACGTTTTTGACCAGATACGGGCCTGCCAGTTGGAACCTGTTGCGATGTTGATGCCTGCTGCGGCTCCTCCTCCTCCGCTTCAGAGCTACTGTCCGATTCATCTTGTAATGGGCATGGCCTGTTAACAATTTACCTTTCTAACCCAGGAATGGTATGTGTAAAGAGCTCCATGGAGTAACCTGTTGTGTCGCCTGACGCATCCTTCTCTGTTGCTCTGGGTGAAGAACACAAGGAAGCGACTTGTCCCTGACCGGGAACATCCACTGACGACGCGCTGCTTTTACATTTTGCACTTTCTGAGGAGGAGGCGAAAGAGCTAGAGGCAGAGTCAACAAGGAAAGACAAAACTTGTTCCTGCTGCTCCGGCTTTAAAAGCGGTTTTCCTACTCCCAGAAAAGGGAGCGTTCGAGGCCTTGTGTAGCCAGACGATGATGCGGGCTCAACAACTCGAGACTTAGGGTCTATATTGCTTTTCCCACATGACCACCACCACTACCATCATTACCAGCTGGCAATGACCGCCCACGGCCACGACCTCTTCCACCAGACTTCCTCATTCTTGGAAAAATGAAACCAAACTAACAACCGTTATGTGGTCCTGTACAACCAGGTAGAAGGTGTACGTAAACTTGTTGTGAATTTAAATCTCCCTTTTTTATGTGTGGGAGAATGTAGGAAAAAAATCAGGCCCGCTGTATTACACTACACTGTTTGATTGGCAGAAAGAGGCTGGCAGATATGCCACGAACAGGACTGACACACGCAGATGCACACACTGGCAATAGAAATCTCCCTCTTTATGTGTGGGAGAATGCAGGGAAAAATCAGGCCCACTGGATTACACTACACAGTTTGATTGGCAGAAAGAGGCTGGCAGATATGCCACTAACAGGAGTGACGCAGATGCACACACTGGCAATAGAAATCTCCCTCTTTACGGTATGTGTGGGAGAATGCAGGGAAAAATCAGGCCCACTGGATTACACTACACAGTTTGATTGGCAGAAAGAGGCTGGCAGATATGCCACTAACAGGACTGACGCAGATTCACACACTGGCAATAGAAATCTCCCTCTTTATGTGTGGGAGAATGCAGGGAAAAATCAGGCCCACTGGATTACACTACACAGTTTGATTGGCAGAAAGAGCCTGGCAGATATGCCACTAACAGGAGTGACGCAGATGCACACACTGGCAATAGAAATCTCCCTCTTTACGGTATGTGTGGGAGAATGCAGGGAAAAATCAGGTCCACTGTATTACACTACACAGTTTGATTGGCAGAAAGAGGCTGGCAGATATGCCACTAACAGGAGTGACGCAGATGCACACACTGGCAATAGAAATCTCCCTCTTTATGTGTGGGGGAATGCAGGGAAAAATCAGGCCCACTGGATTACACTACACAGTTTGATTGGCAGAAAGAGGCTGGCAGATATGCCACTAACAGGACTGACGCAGATTCACACACTGGCAATAGAAATCTCCCTCTTTATGTGTGGGAGAATGCAGGGAAAAATCAGGCCCACTGGATTACACTACACAGTTTGATTGGCAGAAAGAGCCTGGCAGATATGCCACTAACAGGAGTGACGCAGATGCACACACTGGCAATAGAAATCTCCCTCTTTACGGTATGTGTGGGAGAATGCAGGGAAAAATCAGGTCCACTGTATTACACTACACAGTTTGATTGGCAGAAAGAGGCTGGCAGATATGCCACTAACAGGAGTGACGCAGATGCACACACTGGCAATAGAAATCTCCCTCTTTATGTGTGGGGGAATGCAGGGAAAAATCAGGCCCACTGGATTACACTACACAGTTTGATTGGCAGAAAGAGGCTGGCAGATATGCCACGAACAGGACTGACGCACGCAGATGCACACACTGGCAATAGAAATCTCCCTCTTTATGTGTGGGATAATGCAGGATTTAATCAGGGCCACTATATCACAGTATATTTCCTGTGGCACAAAATGAATGGCAGATACCACAGACAGCACTGGCACAGATGCACAGATTTGGCTATATTATTCTCCCTTTATTTTAATTTTTTTTTTTTTGATATGGGAGACAAGTGATTTAATCAGGCCCACTATATCACTGTATATTTCCTGTGGCACACAATGAATGACAGATACCACAGACAGCACTGGCACAGATGCACAGATTTGGCTATATTATTCTCCCTTTATTTGAATTTTTTTTTTGATATGTGTGGTGTAGTGACCCCTGTGGCAGCTAGGGGGCGCTCTGTGCGCTCGGTGAGATATACATGGAGGCGTATCTGTTGTGGTAATAGTGGTGAACCTGTAATCGGCAGTGTTGTGAATGGCCGATATGTGTCGCAGAGGGAGTCTGCGTGGTAAGTCTGATGTATTGTGGTTATGCTGGGACCTGTAGTCCCTCAAGAGTTTGTGTAATGTGTATAGTTAAGTTTGGGTGACTTACTAGGCTAGTCATGAGAGATGGGAGGGTCAGACTAGCCACACATACACTCCCACCCAGGGGAGTGGTTACCAGTATGTAACGTGACCAGGGTGTGAGTCAGTGTTCGTTGTGAGCTCCCTGTGTGTGGAGCTGAGAGGTGTGTCCAGTAGGTCCTGTGTGGTTCCTGTGTGGAACCTGTGTATGGACCTGACCGGTGAAGGTGCTGGATCGTCCTAGGAATGACTAGGGTCCTGTGAGCACCTGGAACCGAGGAACCTGATGTATGGATGGTGCTGGATTGTCCTAGGAATGACTAGGGTCCTGCAAGCACCTGAGATGGTTGGTGCTGGACTGTCCTAGGAATGACTAGGGTCCTGCAAGCACCTGAGATGGTTGGTGCTGGATTGTCCTAGGAATGACTAGGGTCCTGCAAGCACCTGAGACCGTGAGACTTGGCTTCGGGTGGCCTGGGTATTGTACGTTCCCGGCTGGGGTAGGACGTCCTGAAGAATACCCGGACTAGGCCACCAGGCAGGGTCCTGGCTACCTGGGTGTTGGGAGGTCCTGCGACGAGGACCGGATCCCTGAATAGCACGAGGTGAGGACCGAGATCTGCGGGGCCAGGGACAGTTACTGTGTGGGGAAGCTGGAGTCCTTCGGTGAGGTCTGGACTGACTACTGGCTGCCGACCAGGCAAGTTGGTGATCCACGTTAGGCAGCTTACCCGGAAGAGTGTTAACGGAGTGTGGGGAAGCTGGAGTCCTTCGGTGAGGTCTGGACTGACTACTGTGTATTGACCAGGCGAGTTGGTGATCCCCGTTAGGCAGCTTACCCAAAGGCTGTTAGAAGAGTCGGCAGGTGGAGCAGTGGCTCCCGTCAGGTACCAAAGAGACTGTTGGTGCCTGTTGTGTTCTATGTGATACAAGTGATGAACTGTGCATTACCCGGTTTATGACGCTTAATAAACCGCATGGACTGCTTTGTTTTATAAACCCGTGCCCGTGTGCTTGAATATCGCGGCCAAGTGAGTGTCCCCCAACACTCTCAGTAAGAGAAACCTTACATATGGGAGACAAGTGAATAAATCAGGCCCACTATATCACTGTATATTTCCTGTGGCACACAATGACTGGCAGATACCACAGACAGCACTGGCACAGATGCACAGATTTGGCAAGATTATTCTCCCTTTATTTTAATTTTTTTTTTATATGGAGACAAGTGAATAAATCAGGCCCACTATATCACAGTATATTTTCTGTGGCACAAAATGAATGACAGATACCGCAGACAGCACTGGCACAGATTTGGCAAGATTATTCTCCCTTTATTTAATTTTTTTTTTTTTTTGGGAGACAAGTGATTTAATCAGGCCCACTATATCACAGTATAGTTTCTGTGGCACAAAATGAATGACAGATAGAACAGACAGCACTGGCACTGATGCACAGATTTGGCAAGATTATTCTCCCTTTATTTTAACTTTTTTTTATATGGGAGACAAGTAAATAAATCAGGCCCACTATATCACAGTATATTTTCTGTGGCACAAAATGAATGACAGATACCGCAGACAGCACTGGCACAGATTTGACAAGATTATTCTCCCTTTATTTTAATTTAATTTTTTTGGGGGGAGACAAGTGATTTAATCAGGCCCACTATATCACAGTATAGTTTCTGTGGCACAAAATGAATGACAGATACCACAGACAGCACTGGCACAGATTTGGCAAGATTATTCTCCCTTTATTTTAATTTTTTTTTTATATGGGAGACATGTGAATAAATCAGGCCCACTATATCACTGTATATTTCCTGTGCACAAAATGAATGGCAGATACCACAGACAGCACTGGCACAGATGCACAGATTTGGCAAGATTATTCTCCCTTTATTTTAAATTTTTTTTATATGGGAGACATGTGAATAAATCAGGCCCACTATATCACTGTATATTTCCTGTGGCACAAAATGAATGGCAGATACCACAGACAGCACTGGCACAGATGCACAGATTTGGCAAGATTATTCTCCCTTTATTTTAAATTTTTTTTATATGGGAGACAAGTGAATAAATCTGGCCCACTATATCACTGTATATTTCCTGTGGCACAAAATGAATGGCAGATACCACAGACAGCACTGGCACAGATGCACAGATTTGGCTATATTATTCTCCCTTTATTTAAAAAAAATTTTTTGATATGGGAGAAAAGTGATTTAATCAGGCCCACTATATCACAGTATATTTTCTGTGGCACACAATGAATGACAGATACCACAGACAGCACTGGCACAGATGCACAGATTTGGCAATATTATTCTCCCTTTATTTTAATTTTTTTTGGGAGACAACTGATTTAATCAGGCCCACTATATCACAGTATAGTTTCTGTGGTACAAAATGGATGACAGATACCACAGACAGCACTGGCACAGATTTGGCAAGATTATTCTCCATTTATTTAAAAAAAATTTTTTTATATGGGAGACAAGTGATTTAATCAGGCCCACTATATCACTGTATATTTCCTGTGGCACACAATGAATGGCAGATACCACAGACAGCACTGGCACAGATGCACAGATTTGGCTATATTATTCTCCCTTTATTTTATTTTATTTTTTTATATGGGAGACAAGTGATTTAATCAGGCCCACTGTATCACAGTATATTTCCTGTGGCACACAATGAATGACAGATACCACAGACAGCACTGGCACAGATGCACAGATTTGGCAATATTATTCTCCCTTTATTTTAATTTTTTTTTATATATGGGAGACAAGTGAATAAATCAGGCCCACTATATCACAGTATATTTTCTGTGGCACAAAATGAATGACAGATACCGCAGACAGCACTGGCACAGATTTGGCAAGATTATTCTCCCTTTATTTTAATTTTTTTTTCTTTATATGGAAGACAAGTGAATAAATCAGGCCCACTATATCACTGTATATTTACTGTGGCACAAAATGAATGGCAGATACCACAGACAGCACTGGCACAGATGCACAGATTTGGCAAGATTATTCTCCCTTTATTTTATTTTTTTTTTTATATGGGAGACAAGTGAATAAATCAGGCCCACTATATCACAGTATAGTTTCTGTGGCACAAAATGAATGACAGATACCACAGACAGCACTGGCACAGATCCACAGATTTGTCAAGATTATTCTCCCTTTATTTTAATTTTTTATATGGGAGACAAGTGAATAAATCAGGCCCACTATATCACTGTATATTTCCTGTGGCACAAAATGAATGGCAGATACCACAGACAGCACTGGCACAGATGCACAGATTTGGCTATATTATTCTCCCTTTATTTTAATTTTATTTTTATATGGGAGACAAGTGATTTAATCAGGCCCACTATATCACAGTATATTTTCTGTGGCACAAAATGAATGACAGATACCACAGACAGCACTGGCACAGATGCACAGATTTGGCAATATTATTCTCCCTTTATTTTAATTTTTTGGGGGAGACAAGTGATTTAATCAGGCACACTATATCACAGTATAGTTTCTGTGGCACAAAATGGATGACAGATACCACAGACAGCACTGGCACAGATTTGGCAAGATTATTCTCCCTTTATTTTAATTTTTTATATATGGGAGACAATTGATTTAATCAGGCCCACTATATCACTGTATATTTCCTGTGGCACACAATGAATGGCAGATACCACAGACAGCACTGGCACAGATGCACAGATTTGGCTATATTATTCTCCCTTTATTTACATTTTTTTTTTGATATGGGAGACAAGTGATTTAATCAGGCCCACTATATCACAGTATATTTTCTGTGGCACAAAATGAATGACAGATACCACAGACAGCACTGGCACAGATGCACAGATTTGGCAATATTATTCTCCCTTTATTTTAATTTTTTTTTTTTATAAGGGAGACAAGTGAATAAATCAGGCCCACTATATCACAGTATATTTTCTGTGGCACAAAATGAATGACAGATACCGCAGACAGCACTGGCATAGATTTGGCAAGATTATTCTCCCTTTATTTTATTTTTTTTTTATATGGGAGACAAGTGATTTAATCAGGCCCACTATATCACAGTATAGTTTCTGTGGCACAAAATGGATGACAGATACCACAGACAGCACTGGCACAGATTTGGCAAGATTATTCTCTCTTTATTTTATTTTTTTTTTATATGGGAGACAAGTGATTTAATCAGGCCCACTATATCACAGTATAGTTTTTGTGTGGCACAAAATGGATGACATATACCACAGACAGCACTGACACAGATTTGGCAAGATTATTCTCCCTTTATTTTAATTTTTTATATATGGGAGACAATTGATTTAATCAGGCCCACTATATCACTGTATATTTCCTGTGGCACACAATGAATGGCAGATACCACAGACAGCACTGGCACAGATGCACAGATTTGGCTATATTATTCTCCCTTTATTTTAATTTTATTTTTATATGGGAGACAAGTGATTTAATCAGGCCCACTATATCACAGTATATTTTCTGTGGCACAAAATGAATGACAGATACCACAGACAGCACTGGCACAGATGCACAGATTTGGCAATATTATTCTCCCTTTATTTTAATTTTTTGGGGGAGACAAGTGATTTAATCAGGCACACTATATCACAGTATAGTTTCTGTGGCACAAAATGGATGACAGATACCACAGACAGCACTGGCACAGATTTGGCAAGATTATTCTCCCTTTATTTTAATTTTTTATATATGGGAGACAATTGATTTAATCAGGCCCACTATATCACTGTATATTTCCTGTGGCACACAATGAATGGCAGATACCACAGACAGCACTGGCACAGATGCACAGATTTGGCTATATTATTCTCCCTTTATTTACATTTTTTTTTTGATATGGGAGACAAGTGATTTAATCAGGCCCACTATATCACAGTATATTTTCTGTGGCACAAAATGAATGACAGATACCACAGACAGCACTGGCACAGATGCACAGATTTGGCAATATTATTCTCCCTTTATTTTAATTTTTTTTTTTTATAAGGGAGACAAGTGAATAAATCAGGCCCACTATATCACAGTATATTTTCTGTGGCACAAAATGAATGACAGATACCGCAGACAGCACTGGCACAGATTTGGCAAGATTATTCTCCCTTTATTTTATTTTTTTTTTATATGGGAGACAAGTGATTTAATCAGGCCCACTATATCACAGTATAGTTTCTGTGGCACAAAATGGATGACAGATACCACAGACAGCACTGGCACAGATTTGGCAAGATTATTCTCTCTTTATTTTATTTTTTTTTTATATGGGAGACAAGTGATTTAATCAGGCCCACTATATCACAGTATAGTTTCTGTGGCACAAAATGGATGACATATACCACAGACAGCACTGACACAGATTTGGCAAGATTATTCTCCCTTTATTTTAATTTTTTTTTTTTTATATGGAAGACAAGTGAATAAATCAGGCCCACTATATCACTGTATATTTTCTGTGGCACAAAATGAATGGCAGATACCACAGACAGCACTGGCACAGATGCACAGATTTGGCAAGATTATTCTCCCTTTATTTTAATTTTTTTTTTTATATGGGAGACAAGTGAATAAATCAGGCCCACTATATCACAGTATATTTTCTGTGGCACAAAATGAATGACAGATACCGCAGACAGCACTGGCACAGATGCACAGATTTGGCAAGATTATTCTCCCTTTATTTTAATTTTTTTTTTTGGGGGGGAGACAAGTGATTTAATCAGGCCCACTATATCACAGTATAGTTTCTGTGGCACAAAAAGGATGACAGATACCACAGACAGCACTGGCACAGATTTGGCAAGATTATTCTCCCTTTATTTATTTTTTTTTTTTTATATGGGAGACAAGTGATTTAATCAGGCCCACTGTATCACAGTATAGTTTCTGTGGCACAAAAAGGATGACAGATACCACAGACAGCACTGGCACAGATTTGGCAAGATTATTCTCCCTTTATTTTATTTTATTTTTTATATGGGAGACAAGTGATATAATCAGGCCCACTATATCACTGTATATTTCCTCTGGCACACAATGAATGGCAGATACCACAGACAGCACTGGCACAGATGCACAGATTTGGCTATATTATTCTCCCTTTATTTTAATTTTTTTTTTATATGGGAGACAAGTGATTTAATCAGGCCCACTATATCACAGTATATTTTCTGTGGCACAAAATTAATGACAGATACCACAGACAGCACTTGGACAGATGCACAGATTTGGCAAGATTATTCTCCCTTTATTTTAATTTTTTTTTATATGGGAGACAAGTGAATAAATCAGGCCCACTATATCACAGTATATTTTCTGTGGCACAAAATGAATGACAGATACCGCAGACAGCACTGGCACAGATTTGGCAAGATTATTCTCCCTTTATTTTAATTTTTTTTTTTTGGGAGACAAGTGATTTAATCAGGCCCACTATATCACAGTATAGTTTCTGTGGCACAAAAAGGATGACAGATACCACAGACAGCACTGGCACAGATTTGGCAAGATTATTCTCCCTTTATTTTTATTTTTTTTATATGGGAGACAAGTGATTTAATCAGGCCCACTATATCACAGTATATTTTCTGTGGCACGAAATGAATGACAGATACCACAGACAGCACTGGCACAGATGCACAGATTTGGCAATATTATTCTCCCTTTATTTTAATTTTTTTTTTTTATATGGGAGACAAGTGAATAAATCAGACCCACTATATCACTGTATATTTCCTGTGGCACACAATGAATGGCAGATACCACAGACAGCACCGGCACAGATGCACAGATTTGGCAAGATTATTCTCCCTTTATTTTAATTTTTTTTTATATGGGAGACAAGTGAATAAATCAGGCCCACTATATCACAGTATATTTTCTGTGGCACAAAATGAATGACAGACACCGCAGACAGCACTGGCACAGATGCACAGATTTGGCAATATTATTCTCCCTTTATTTTATTTATTTATTTTTGTGGGAGACAAGTGATTTAATCAGGCCCACTATATCACAGTATAGTTTCTGTGGCACAAAATGAATGACAGATACCACAGACAGCACTGGCACAGATTTGTCAAGATTATTCTCCCTTTATTTTAATTTTTTATATGGGAGACAAGTGAATAAATCAGGCCCACTATATCACTGTATATTTCCTGTGGCACAAAATGAATGGCAGATACCACAGACAGCACTGGCACAGATGCACAGATTTGGCTATATTATTCTCCCTTTATTTTAATTTTTTTTTATATATATGGGAGACAAGTGATTTAATCAGGCCCACTATATCACAGTATATTTTCTGTGGCACAAAATGAATGACAGATACCACAGACAGCACTGGCACAGATGCACAGATTTGGCAATATTATTCTCCCTTTATTTTAATTTTTGGGGGGAGACAAGTGATTTAATCAGGCCCACTATATCACAGTATAGTTTCTGTGGCACAAAATGGATGACAGATACCACAGACAGCACTGGCACAGATTTGGCAAGATTATTCTCCCTTTATTTTATTTTTTTTTTTATATGGGAGACAATTGATTTAATCAGGCCCACTATATCACTGTATATTTCCTGTGGCACACAATGAATGGCAGATACCACAGACAGCACTGGCACAGATGCACAGATTTGGCTATATTATTCTCCCTTTATTTACATTTTTTTTTTGATATGGGAGACAAGTGATTTAATCAGGCCCACTATATCACAGTATATTTTCTGTGGCACAAAATGAATGACAGATACCGCAGACAGCACTGGCACAGATTTGGCAAGATTATTCTCCCTTTATTTTATTTTTTTTTTATATGGGAGACAAGTGATTTAATCAGGCCCACTATATCACAGTATAGTTTCTGTGGCACAAAAAGGATGACAGATACCACAGACAGCACTGGCACAGATTTGGCAAGATTATTCTCCCTTTATTTTATTTTTTTTTTATATGGGAGACAAGTGATTTAATCAGGCCCACTATATCACAGTATAGTTTCTGTGGCACAAAATGGATGACATATACCACAGACAGCACTGACACAGATTTGGCAAGATTATTCTCCCTTTATTTAAAAATTTTTTTTTTTATATGGAAGACAAGTGAATAAATCAGGCCCACTATATCACAGTATATTTTCTGTGGCACAAAATGAATGACAGATACCGCAGACAGCACTGGCACAGATGCACAGATTTCGCAAGATTATTCTCCCTTTATTTTAATTTTTTTTTTATATGGGAGACAAGTGAATAAATCAGGCCCACTATATCTAATATATAATTGCCTAGAATACTACTTCCTGCAATTTGTGCCAACTTCCGTGGCTTTGTCCGGAGCTATTGTCCGGAGCTATTGTCCGGAGCTATTGTCCGGAGCTAATGTCCGGAGATAAGTGACGTCACCAGTGTCCTACACCCAGGCAGAGCACAGTGGCCCCAGGCAGAGCACAGGGGCCCCAGGCAGAACATGGGGCCCCAGGCAGAGCACAGGGGCCCCAGGCAGCATATGGGGCCCCAGGCAGAGCACAGTGGCCCCAGGCAGAGCACACACCAAATCGGAGGCCGAGGGGCCCCGCCAACCAAATCGGAGGCCGAGGAGCCCCGCCCACCAAATCGAAGGCCGAGCGGCCCCGCCCACCAAAGCGGAGGCCGAGGGGCCCCGACCACCACATCGGAGGCCGAGGGGCCCTGCCCACCACATCGGAGGCCGAGGGGCCCCGCCCACCAAATCGGAGGCCGAGGGTCCCCGCCCACCAAATCGGAGGCCGAGGGTCCCCGCCCACCAAATCGGAGGCCGAGGGTCCCCGCCCACCAAATCGGAGGCCGAGGGGCCCCGCCCACCAAATCGGAGGCCGAGGGGCCCCGCCCACCAAATCGGAGGCCGAGGGTCCCCGCCCACCAAATCGGAGGCCGAGGGTCCCCGCCCACCAAATCGGAGGCCGGGGGTCCCCGCCCTCCAAATCGGAGGCCGAGGGGCCCCGCCCACCACATCAGAGGCCGAGGGTCCCCGCCCACCAAATCGGAGGCCGAGGGTCCACACCATCCAAATCGGAGGCCGAGGGTCCACACCATCCAAATCGGAGGCCGAGGGGCCCCGCCCACCAAATCGGAGGCCGACGGGCCCCACCCACCAAAGCGGAGGCCGAGGGTCCCCGCCCACCAAATCGGAGGCCGAGGGTCCCCGCCCACCAAATCGGAGGCCGAGGGTCCCCGCCCACCAAATTGGAGGCCGAGGGGCCCCACCAACCAAAGCGGAGGCCGAGGGTCCCCGCCCACCAAATCGGAGGCCGAGGGTCCCCGCCCACCAAATCGGAGGCCGAGGGTCCCCGCCCACCAAATTGGTGGCCGAGGGGCCCCACCAACCAAATCGGAGGCCGAGGAGCCCCGCCCACCAAATCGAAGGTCGAGGGGCCCCGCCCACGAAAGCGGAGGCCGAGGGTCCCCGCACACCAAATCGGAGGCAGAGGGACCCCGCCCACCAAATCGGAGGCCGAGGGGCCCCGCCCACCAAAGCGGAGGCCGAGGGTCCCCGACCACCAAATCGGAGGCCGAGGGTCTCTGCCCACCAAATCGGAGGCCGAGGGTCCCCGCCCACCAAATCGGAGGCCGAGGGTCCCCGCCCACCAAATCGGAGGCCGAGAGTCCCCACCCACCAAATCGGAGGCCGAGGGGCCCCGCCCACCAAATCGGAGGCCGAGGGTCCCCACCCACCAAAGCGGAGGCCGAGGGTCCCCGCCCACCAAATCGGAGGCCGAGAGTCCCCGCCCACCAAATCGGAGGCCGAGGGGCCCCGCCAACCAAATCGGAGTCCGAAGGGCTTCGCCAACCAAATCGGAGGCCGAGGAGCCCCGCCCACCAAATCGAAGGCCGAGCGGCCCCGCCCACCAAAGCGGAGGCCGAGGGGCCTGGCCCCGCCCACCAAAGCGGAGGCCGAGGGGCCCCGCCCACCACATCGGAGGCCGAGGGGCCCCGCCCACCAAATCTGAGGCCGAGGGTCCCCGCCCACCAAATCGGAGGCCGAGGGTCCCCGCCCACCAAATCGGAGGCCGAGGGTCCCCGCCCACTAAATCGGAGGCCGAGGGGCCCCGCCCACCACATCGGAGGCCGATGGGCCCCGCCCACCAAATCGGAGGCCGAGGGTCCCCGCCCACCAAATCGGAGGCCGAGGGTCCCTGCCCACGAAATCGGAGGCCGAGGGTCCACACCAACCAAATCGGAGGCCGAGGGGCCCCGCCCACCAAATCGGAGGCCGAGGGTCCCTGCCCACGAAATCGGAGGCCGAGGGTCCACACCAACCAAATCGGAGGCCGAGGGGCCCCGCCCACCAAATCGAAGGCCGAGGGGCCCCGCCCACCAAAGCGGAGGCCGAGGGTCCTCGCACACCAAATCGGAGGCAGAGGGACCCCGCCCACCAAATCGGAGGCCGAGGGGCCCCGCCCACCAAAGTGGAGGCCGAGGGTCCCCGACCACCAAATCGGAAGCCGATGGTCCCTGCCCACCAAATCGGAGGCCGAGGGTCCCCGCCCACCAAATCGGAGGCCGAGAGTCCCCGCCCACCAAATCGGAGGCTGAGGGGCCCCGCCAACCAAATCGGAGGCCGAGGGGCCCCGCCAACCAAATCGAAGGCCGGGAAGCCCCGCCCACCAAATCGAAGGCCGAGCGGCCCCACCCACCAAAGCGGAGGCCGAGGGGCCCGGCCCCGCCCACCAAATCGGAGGCTGAGGGGCCCCGTCAACCAAATCGGAGGCCGAGGGGCCCCGCCAACCAAATCGGAGGCCGAGAAGCCCCGCCCACCAAATCGGAGGCCGAGGGGCCCCGCCCACCAAAGCGGAGGCCGAGGGTCCCCGCCCACCACATTGGAGGCCGAGGGGCCCCACCCACCAAATTGGAGGCCGAGGGTCCCCACCCACCAAATCGGAGGCCGAGGGTCCCCGCCCACCAAATCGGAGGCCGAGGGTCCCCGCCCACCAAATTGGAGGCCGAGGGTCCCCGCCCACCAAATTGGAGGCCGAGGGTCCCCGCCCACCAAATCGGAGGCCGAGGGTCCCCGCCCACCAAATCGGAGGCCGAGGGGCCCCACCAACCAAATTGGAGGCCGAGGGGCCCCGCCCACCAAATCGAAGGCCGAGGGGCCCCTGCCCACCAAAGCGGAGGCCGAGGGTCCCCGCACACCAAATCGGAGGCAGAGGGACCCTGCCCACCAAATCGGAGGCCGAGGGGCCCCGCCCACCAAATCGGAGGCCGAGGGGCCCCACCAACCAAATTGGAGGCTGAGTGGCCCCGCCCACCAAATCGGAGGCCGAGGGGCCCCGCCCACCAAATCGGAGGCCGAGGGTCCCCGCCCACCAAATCGGAGGCTGAGGGTCCCCGCCCACCAAATCGGAGGCCGAGGGGCCCCGCCAACCAAATCGGAGGCCGAGGGGCCCCGCCCACCAAATCGGAGGCCGAGGGTCCCCGCCCACCAAATTGGAGGCCGAGAGTCCCCGCCCACCAAATCAGAGGCCGGTCCCTGCCCACCAAATCGGAGGCCGAGGGTCCCCACCCACCAAATCGGAGGTCGAGGGTCCCCGCCCACCAAATCGGAGGCCGAGGGTCCCCGCCCACCAAATTGGAGGCCGGTCCCTGCCCACCAAATCGGAGGCCGAGGGTCCCCACCCACCAAATCGGAGGACGAGGGGCCCCACCAACCAAATCGGAGGCCGAGGAGCCCCGCCCACCAAAAGTAAGTGCGGCCCCAAAAGTAAGTGCGCCCCCGGGTGCAAAAGTAAGTGCGCCCCCGGGTGCAAAAGTAAGTGCGCCCCCGGGTGCAAAAGTAAGTGCGCCTCCGGGTGCAAAAGTAAGTGCGCCCCCGGGTGCAAAAGTAAGCGCGCCCCCGGCCCCGGGTGCAAAAGTAAGCGCGCCCCCCAGTCCCGTGTGTGAAAAGTGCTGCTGTAAAGCTGGTAGCGCTGTTCAAGCACCATGTATTTCCTTCGGGAAATGCCCATCTAATATATAATTGCCTAGAATACTACTTCCTGCAATTTGTGCCAAATTCCGTGGCTTTGTCCGGAGCTAATGTCCGGAGATAATGTCCGGAGCTAATGTCCGGAGATAATGTCCGGAGCTAATGTCCGGAGCTAATGTCCGGAGATAAGTGACGTCACCAGTGTCCTACACCCAGGCAGAGCACAGGGGCCCCAGGCAGCATATGGGGCCCCAGGCAGAGCACAGTGGCCCCAGGCAGAGCACAGGGGCCCCAGGCAGCCTATGGGGCCCCAGGCAGAGCACAGTGGCCCCAGGCAGAGCACAGGGGCCCCAGGCAGCATATGGGGCCCCAGGCAGAGCACAGGGGCCCCAGGCAGCATATGGGGCCCCAGGCAGAGCACAGGGGCCCCAGGCAGCATATGGGGCCCCAGGCAGAGCACAGTGGCCCCAGGCAGAGCACAGGGGCCCCAGGCAGAACATGGGGCCCCAGGCAGAGCACAATGGCCCCAGGCAGAGCACAGGGGCCCCAGGCAGCATATGGGGCCCCAGGCAGAGCACAGTGGCCCCAGGCAGAGCACAGGGGCCCCAGGCAGAACATGGGGCCCCAGGCAGAGCACAGGGGCCCCAGGCAGAGCACAGGGGCCCCAGGCAGCATATGGGGCCCCAGGCAGAGCACAGGGGCCCCAGGCAGCATATGGGGCCCCAGGCAGAGCACAGTGGCCCCAGGCAGCATATGGGGCCCCAGGCAGAGCACAGTGGCCCCAGGCAGAGCACAGGGGCCCCAGGCAGCATATGGGGCCCCAGGCAGAGCACAGTGGTCCCAGGCAGAGCACAGGGGCCCCAGGCAGCTTATGGGGCCCCAGGCAGAGCACAGTGGCCCCAGGCAGAACATGGGGCCCCAGGCAGAGCACAGTTGCCCCAGGCAGAGCACAGGGGCCCCAGGCAGCATATGGGGCCCCAGGCAGAGCACAGTGGTCCCAGGCAGAGCACAGGGGCCCCAGGCAGCCTATGGGGCCCCAGGCAGAGCACAGTGGCCCCAGGCAGAACATGGGGCCCCAGGCAGAGCACAGGGGCCCCAGGCAGAGCACAGGGGCCCCAGGCAGCATATGGGGCCCCAGGCAGAGCACAGTGGTCCCAGGTAGAGCACAGGGGCCCCAGGCAGCCTATGGGGCCCCAGGCAGAGCACAGGGGCCCCAGGCAGCATATGGAGCCCCAGGCAGAGCACAGGGGCCCCAGGCAGCATATGGGGCCCCAGGCAGAGCACAGGGGCCCCAGGCAGAACATGGGGCCCCAGGCAGAGCACAGGGGCCCCAGGCAGAGCACAGGGGCCCCAGGCAGCATATGGGGCCCCAGGCAGAGCACAGCGATATTTAGGACCACTGTGCGGTGTTTCAGACCCCCTGTGTGATGTCTGGGGCCCTGTTCTTAAGTATATTAAAGATTAAAGTAACGTATATTAAAGTATATGATAGATCAAATTTGACACGTTTATGAGCACCATTGAGTGATATACTCAAGAATGACATAATTTTTCAACATTTTATGGTTTCAAACTGTAAACACTCAGAGTTTTTTTTACTTCAACCAGAAAACCTTAACGGTTCATAAAAAACTTGACTGTTCAGGATATGATAAAAGTCATAGTATTCTGAATCTTTAACTTATAAAGATACCTTTACATGGGGTGATTATTGGTTCCAGAGAGGCTTTCGGCCGATAATCGTACACATGGCTGGTGACAGGACAATACAATATAAACGTTCAAAGGTAAACACTGATAACATTAAAATCTAATATATAATTGCCTAGAATACTACTTCCGGCAATTTGTGCCAACTTCCGTGGCTTTGTCCGGAGATAATGTCCGGAGATAAGTGACGTCACCAGCGTCCTACACCCGCTCAGGGTGGAGAAAGATATATGTGGTGCGCGGCACTTTTCTGATTGGTTGCCGCCTGCCGCGAGCGACCAATCAGAAATGTGCCGTACTGTCAAGAATTGTCAAGAGCTGGTGAGTGCAGCCATTTTTTGTTCTTTCTTACTATTATTTATTAATTGTATTATTCTTACATTTGAATAAATAAAGTATATATGGATTCTAGACTCCCGATTCTTTAGAATCGGGCTGCCATCTAGTCACAGTATATTTTCTGTGGCACAAAATGAATGACAGATACCGCAGACAGCACTGGCACAGATGCACAGATTTGGCAAGATTATTCTCCCTTTATTTTAATTTTTTTTTTTGGGGGGGAGACAAGTGATTTAATCAGGCCCACTATATCACAGTATAGTTTCTGTGGCACAAAAAGGATGACAGATACCACAGACAACACTGGCACAGATTTGGCAAGATTATTCTCCCTTTATTTATTTATTTTTTTTATATGGGAGACAAGTGATTTAATCAGGCCCACTGTATCACAGTATAGTTTCTGTGGCACAAAAAGGATGACAGATACCACAGACAGCACTGGCACAGATTTGGCAAGATTATTCTCCCTTTATTTTATTTTATTTTATTTTTTATATGGGAGACAAGTGATATAATCAGGCCCACTATATCACTGTATATTTCCTGTGGCACAAAATGAATGGCAGATACCACAGACAGCACTGGCACAGATGCACAGATTTGGCAAGATTATTCTCCCTTTATTTTAATTTTTTTTTTTATATGGGAGACAAGTGAATACATCAGGCCCACTATATCACAGTATATTTTCTGTGGCACAAAATGAATGACAGATACAGCAGACAGCACTGGCACAGATTTGGCAAGATTATTCTCCCTTTATTTTAATTTTTCTTTTTTTGGGGGGAGACAAGTGATTTAATCAGGCCCTCTATATCACAGTATAGTTTCTGTGGCACAAAAAGGATGACAGATACCACAGACAGCACTGGCACAGATTTGGCAAGATTATTCTCCCTTTATTTTAATTTTTTTTTTATATGGGAGACAAGTGAATAAATCAGGCCCACTATATCACAGTATAGTTTCTGTGGCACAAAATGAAAGACAGATACCACAGACAGCACTGGCACAGATGCACTGATTGGCAATATCAATCAGGTGGTGTGGGACAGTGCAGAAAAATACAGGCCCACTGTTTTACACTACACAGTTTCAGGGGCTGAAAGTGACTGGAAGATATTAAAAAAAAAAAAAAGGACTATACTACAATTACTATCTCCCTACAATAATCTCTGAAAAGTATGGCAGGCAGCAATAAAAAGGACTGCTGCACACAAAAAATGAGGACAAACAAAGAAGATCGCTGTGCAGAAAGGAAGGAGCAACAGGATTTTTGCTTTTAAAAAAGCTGTTGGTTTGCACAGCGGCGTACACACAGCAACGCAGCGATCAGGGAGCATTATAAGCTACAGAGCTGTTGCACAGAAATCTTGCCTCCACTGTCCCTGCAAACAAAAGGTGGTGTTGGACAGTGGAAATCGCTACAGCACAAGCGGTTTGGGGGTTAATGTACCCTGCCTAACGCTATCCCTGCTTCTGATGAAGCGGCAGCAACCTCTCCCTATGCTCAGATCAGCAGCAGTAAGATGGCAGTCGGCGGGAACGCCCCTTTATAGCCCCTGTGATGCCGCAGAAAGCAAGCCAATCACTGCCATGCCCTTCTCTAAGATGGTGGGGACCAGGACATATGTCATCACGCTGCCCACACTCTGCGTGCACCTTCATTGGCTGAGAAATGGCGCTTTGGGCGTCATATGAAACGCGACTTTGGCGCCAAGATCGTGTACTGCATGGCCGATCCCACGCTGGGATCGGGTCTGGTTTCATGAAACCCGACTTTGCCAAAAGTCGGCGACTTATGAAATTGACCGATCCGTTTCGCTCAACCCTAGTGGTTATGGATATTAAAGACTTCATCACATGCTCTACCAAAGGCATTATATATGGCATAACCTGACCCTGTGGAAAACTATATATAGGTCGTACTATTAGAGCAATGCATGTTAGAATTGGAGAACATCTAAGGAACATTACTAATAAATGTACTGGACAAACTTTATCCATGCATTTTGTAACATACCACGGGGGCTCAGTGAAGGACATTAAAGTCACGGGATTGAAAATTGTTAAAAAAGACGGACGTGGTGGTAATTTTATCCACCAAATGTCCAGGGCAGAAACGAAATGCATTTTCGAAATGAATACTCTGGCACCATATGGTCTTAATAGCGAGATAGAACTATTTGCTTTCAACCAATGAGGCAACAGTACAAGATACGGCACTCTATAAAGGACGCACACATTGCACACCTTACTATCCCTGAAGAAGGAATCAGCGATTCCGAAACGCGTCGGTAATTGGTTTGGTGTGCGCTCTGTAGCCGGTCACGTGATCTATCACGTGGCAGTGACGTCACGCAAGGTCCTGCAGCCGCTCTGCACCTTGCCGGCTCTTCATCACGGTGAGAGCCCTCTGTGCCTGTGCACGGCACATTCTATTCTTTTTTGTTTTTGTGGGGAGGTACGCCTGTCACCGGCCGGGACGGCGCCCCCCAGAGCATCGGTACCTTTTTGCTCAGCTGTTTCATTATCCATCTGTGTCGGCATCTGTTGCAATTTTCACATTGGTACAAAACGGACACCACTGAAAGGACCTGCCATACCAAAGGGGAGAACTTTTATATACGGCATATAAAGATTGAGGTATGTCACACAATAGTGCACCTATTTAACATCCGGCCAACTCAATACGGTGTTATATTTCTATTTATATATTTTTACTGACATTTTAGCGCAAATATATATATTTTATATCTTTTATAGTATTTATTTTTGGATGAACAGGGCGGTTTTCTTCCTTATATTTGCTGCAGATAGATTCAGTTTTTTGGCGCTGCGCCGTCTGGACAATTGTTTTTTCTGATAGATTTACATTTCACCACCCCTGTCCGGTGGCAGCGGCCCATTTTATATCCTTTTAGATATTTAAACTCACAAATTTTATAATACAATGAGTGATTTATGGTGCGACAGGAGGGATAGGGTATACGCTATCCAAAGATTCTTTCGCACATCATACCATGAAACAACTACAGAGTCCAGTAAAGAGGACATTAAAAAGGCGATAGAATCTGTTAAAATTTTGGAACAATATCTTATAAAAGAGATGAGAGATCTATTGGAAATCGCCACATTAGAAAGGTACCTATCCTTTGACTATATACCCAAAGGTTTAGTAGTTTATAGATCATTGTCTGGTGATTTGGGAGATCACAATACAATGGAAGAATGGAACGCCATGTTCCATGATTTCTCAATTAAAGCAGTAACATTTATTATTGAAAAAAGAAAAAAAGAATTGGTAAGGGTAAGAAATGAGATCACTCGACTATTTGAAGAGATAAAGCCTTTTGAAACACACCCAGAAATAATTAAACTCTCCAATAACGTACGGAAAAGGATCAAAAATAAGGAGAAAGAGATAATAGAAAAGAAACAAAGAAAATTTGGAAGAGATCTGAGAGACAGGGAAACAAATCCCCGTTTAGTTCAAATGGTCAAATGGTCAACTGGTCACAGTCGATGAAATAAGTGGTGATGATAGCCAATTGCTATCTTCTAGTGAAAGATTCTCCATCCATCTTACCTCAGATATGGAGAACATTACTACTAATGAAGCTAGTACGAATAGAGGGACTATAGAAGTAAGCAACATTAACAATAACAATACTGCACCGGATATTTCTACTCCTCTATTTTCAATTGACGTGCAGAATAGATTTGTAGCATTTGAGGAAACTCATAATTCTATTGAGAATTCAAGAGAAGAAGATAATCCTCAACCATCATGCACAAATAGAGCCCCACCTTGTATAACAGCACCAAAAAAACCACGTATACAAGTGAATAACAAGTCGAAAACTAAACAAAGCCATCTCACACCTTTTTTTCAGTTAGGCCAAAAAAAACACGAAAAAGGGGCTGTAGGGGTGGGAAATCAGTCAAAAAAAAGGGGATATCAAACCAACATCAGGGCAGCATCCCGACTAAGGTAGAACAGAAAATCTTCAATTTAAGTTATCATGCATTGAACCAAAATGATATGCCTGTTGAATAAGTGTCTCAAATATGCACCTAGTACCAAGTTCGATAAATTCCAAGCATTTGTAGGCATCAAACAATTCATGAGGAAACTGGCAATCAAAAAATATTATATTAAGAAGAAATTAACGAAGGAAAATAATGATGGTTCTGTAGATATAATTGACCCGTATAACCACACCACCCTAAGGAAAAAGTCTAACTTTAATCCTATTCAGGAATATTCGGAAGCATTTGATGCATTCCAGAATAACGTCATACGTGACATTAGGAGGATTTCGGATAAAAAATGTTCCAAATTTAAATTTAATTTATCTTATCAAGAACGCAGGGCCATCCAGCAATTTCAAAATAATAAAAATTTAACTATCAGGCCCGCCGATAAAGGAGGTGGAATTGTGGTTCTAAATACCGATGATTATAATAAAGAATCCTTACGTCTATTGGGTGACACACGCACCTATGAAAAGCTTGAGGTTGATCCAACAAATCAATATTTAGGGGAGATGCAATATTTGATTAAAACGGGTTTAGAAAAGGGGTTTTTAAACAAGAATGAATTTGATTTCATTAATACCACACACCCAAGAATTCAACATTTTTATTATCTACCGAAAGTCCATAAAGATCCCATAAACCCACCAGGTAGACCAATTATTTCTGCCATAGGGGGCCTTACATCGAATTTTTCAAGATTTATAGACTGTTACCTGCAGAGGCTATGACCCAAGCTTCCATCATATCTAAAGGATAGCACGCACATTTTAAATATTTTACAAGACATCACCTGGGAGGAAAACTATATTATAGGCACTTTAGACATCACCTCCCTATACACCGTTATTGAACACAAAAAAGGGTGCACATCAGTAAGACATTTTATGTTGGATGGCCAAACACCGGAAGACCAGACCTCCTTCATTTTAGACTGTATAGATTTTATTTTAAAACACAATTATTTTAAATTCGGGAAGCACTACTACTCCCAGAAATGGGGCACTGCCATGGGTACCAGGTTCGCCCCCAGTTATGCCAATTTGTATGTAGGTAAATGGGAAGAGGACACCATTTTCCACTGGTCTGGAGGTCCCATTTTACTGAATAATTTTATCCAAGATTTAAATAAAAATGAATATTTTTTAAAATTTACGGCTACGACCAGCAATAAAGATATTAATTTTTTAGACTTAAATTTTTTTATAGAGAATAACACAATTTAAACCCAAATATACCACAAACCCACTGACTCCAATAATTATATTGCTTTAGATAGTTGCCACCTCCCAAGCTGGCTATTGAACGTCCCAAGGAGTCAATTTATAAGAGCACACAGAAATTGCTCAAGACAGCAGGATTATGACCTGGAGTCCAATATGCTAGTGGAAAGGTCTGAAGCCAAAGGATATAATAAACAAACCCTATTGGAAACTAAAGAACAGGTTGGAAACTGTCCACGCGTGGAACTTTTGGTTCAGAAGGATAAAATAAAAGACATTCATGAAAAATGGGAAATTGGTGAGATCCCAATCATTACACAATATAACTCCAATAGCAGAAAATTCTTAAAGAAAATTGTCAGTAAACATTGGAACATTCTAAGGGAGGATAAAGTGATTGGAAATTCCCTGTCCGCACGTCCTAGATTTATCTATAAAAAAGCGAATAATTTGGGCAATATGATAGCCCAGATAGATACGAGTGGTATGCCTAATAGAATGCCAAATCCTGCATCATTACAGTGTTTTAATGGCTTCTTTCCCTGTAAAAAATGTGCACCATGCAAGAAACTGAATACCAAAAAACAAACTTCCATTTCTAACAAATCAGTGGTTATGGATATTAAAGACTTCATCACATGCTCTACCAAAGGCATTATATATGGCATAACCTGCCCCTGTGGAAAACTATATATAGGTCGTACTATAAGAGCAATGCATGTTAGAATTGGAGAACATCTAAGGAACATTACTAATAAATTTACTGGACATCCTTTATCCATGCATTTTCTAACATACCATGGGGGCTCAGTGAAGGACATTAAAGTCACGGGATTGAAAATTGTTAAAAAAGACGGACGTGGTGGTAATTTTATCCACCAAATGTCCAGGGCAGAAACGAAATGCATTTTCGAGATGAATACTCTGGCACCATATGGTCTTAATAGCGAGATAGAATTATTTGCTTTCAACCAATGAGGCAACAGTACAAGATACGGCACTCTATAAAGGACGTGCAGCGCCCCAGAGTCCTGGTCGTTGCAGTACTGTTGCTCCGCCACTAAGGGGAGCTATGGTACGTCTGATGGCACTGAAGGAGTTCACCTGACCAGGTATCACAGACACCAATACATTTCACAGCCGGGCCTCCAGGGGGAGCTAAGGGTTCTATTCATTAGGCCACTCCTCACATACTGGTAAAACTGGGGGTCAGGCAGGAAGTTAGGCAGAAAGCTGACTGGGTTGGAACCAGGCAACACTTTGTGGCAGAGGGTGTTGTGGGGGAAGATTCGGTAGGGCCCCTGTCGGGGGTGGGATCCTGACAGAGGCCTGGCAACTTGAGAGAACGTCACGGGACCGTGCCTGCTCAGCATAGCGGCGGTGCCCAAGGAAGGATTAGAAGCGAGATAGATTGTGCTGAGTGAGAAACGAGATCAAAGCAACAAGGAGAATACCAGTAGGAGTCGTGCTGTGAGACCGAGGCAACATTCTACTGAGGCGCACAACCGGCGGCCGGAACGCCGAGGAAGTATTCATACATCTAGCTTCAAGCAATACTTCAAACCAACGGCAGGACAGTCAGTCATAGGCGGGCTGTCTCACCTAAATCACCTACGAAGACATATGGGGCAACTTGTGGAGAGGGGCGACTCTAGGGTCCCGGAAGAGCTCCGAGCCTACCCGTCATACGGGTGCCGTCCTAACCGTAACATCAGGGAGGGACGGAAGATTAGCAGAACACCATCTAATCGAGTTGTGAGGGAACTTAAGAAACGGACACAACAGTTGTGGGGACTTTCCGTAAGCACAGCAGGGAAGGACCACAACACATAGCGCTAGCAGGAAGGCACAGATTTCCACCTGCAAAGAGAACTCTGGAGGTGCCATTGGACCGGCCGGACTTGCGCAGCCTGGTTAACCGTATTCCGGATTGAGGACCCAGAGATCTTCAGTAAAGAGGTAAAGAGACTGCAACCTGGTGTCCTCATTATTTACTGCGACCGGCACATCACAACTACACCATTATTCTCCACACTTTCTCCTGACGTCCCCCCTGACAGGCAGGGCCACGGACCAGGCCTAGCCACCGTGACAACCCCAGAGCAGAGACTCAGAGGCCCGGTACCAGGTGCCCCTCGGCCCTGCGGCAGTGGGGGCGCTCCATTTTGGCATCACGAACAGGATCTACTTAAGCCTGAAGAATCGGGTCATGTGTGCCTTGGAACTGTGATTTATTGTGCTTGGACTGTACTTAATTGCAAAGACTGTGCTGTGCCACTTGCCGCCAAAATCCACCGCCATTGCAGCGCTGAGGAGAGCGCAGGAGAAGAAGAGGGGCGTGGAGTAGGCGTGGACAAGCTGGAGAGAGCGAACGACAATGGCCGCCCAGTCTAAATATTTCTGTGTCCAGAGGACGTTTCCGTCAACAGCCGAGGTCCGCCTCCTGATCCTGTTTGGAGGGTGGAGACCATGGAGACGGGGCCGCCCATGAAAGAGACCGCGGGAAGAAGACGCTGGGGAGGAGATAAAGATGGCAACGCCGGGAGCACCGCGTGGGGATGACCTGACTCGGCATGGAGCCGCATCACCGGACACAGCCTCGGAGACGCCATCGTTGTGGGGACTGGCCCTCACGGAACCACCGATGGGTCGACCTAACTGGCAAATGTCCGAGGAGTGTGTGGCCGCAGCCGAGGCCCGACAGATAGCACGCCGCTTGGAGGCTGATGCCCGCGTGCTCGCTCGGCTGGGCCAGCCCACGGAGGTCCGCCTGTCTCCGGTGTCCCCTGCTCCTCCCAACCCGACCGCGGCTGAAGGTATGCTGCAGACACAGGGCATGAGAATCCTGCTGGAGGCCGAACACCTGCGGCTCCTGTTGACGGCGTGGCGGAGCCGGCCCCAGCCTGCAGCCCAGATTGACCTGACTAGCGTGGAAGAAACCCCGCCGTCACACTGGGGTGTAGTGGTGTCCTTTAACTCCCGACACGGAAGGGGAGTTATACAGGAGATTGGGGAGCCGCTACAGGTCCGTGTAGACCGGAAGGAAGTAGAGCCCTGCGGGGGAGGGTTCGCTCGCGACCTGGAGCCAGGTGACGCTGTAACCTACACCAGGTGGAGGAGGGAAACAGGTGAAGCTGGCTGGATAGCTCGGGGCGTCCAGCGGTGCGTCGCACTCCAGGCCACTGCCAGAACATCAGAAGACGAACCTCCTACTGAAAAGGCAACGGAACCTGTCCCTGCGGAGCAGCGGGGAACCCGGACCCACCACTTACCTTGGGGGCGTGCCGGCCCATTAGTGAGAAGAGTATCACGGCGAGGAATACTGTCATTGCTGGGGCAGGAACCGCTTCTTGGATCGGCAGCGCGACCCGTTGGTCTGGTGAGGCCCGGAAGGAAACCACCCTCTGCACCACAAGAGTAAGATCTTAAAACTTTGCATTATATGTACATAGTTCATCTGACTGTTTGTTTTCTGCTATGTTGCTGCTAAAACCCGTCCTGGGTTAACTCTTAAAGGGATCCCTTTGTTGACCCGGGATCCTTACTGCTTTTTGGTTATTTTCTATTTTCTTCTTCGTTATCAAGAACTGCCGCAATCATGAACAGTACATGATACAAACTGCTTGTAAATAGTTTGCACCTTCTTAAAGGTGCTCCCTACTGGTTTTATACAAAAGACGGACTCTTTGCGAAGATACGATTCTTGGAACTTGTATTGGAGTCCTAGCTGCATACGGATTTGCAGCTTGAGAAGTTGCACTACCTCATAGAGACTTGGTCCCCTCTTAAAGGGGATGTTCACTTGTTGCACTTAAAGAATGGTATTGCTTTAAGACAGATAGATAGCAATAATGTCTTGACAAAAAGAAAGTGATGATGATGCTTACATGTAAAAGTTATATGTATCCAACTAGTTGATTGTAAGAAATGTTTGATAACGTTGATAGAAAAATGAGGACAGAGAGTGAACCCGTACGGGGTTAGTCAGTGAGTTCTCTTAGGAGCCATGTAAGGATGGCTCAGTGATTTCAAACCGAAAGTAAATGTTATGTTCTATACTGTATTTGGAGCGCCCCCACTGCCGCAGGGCCGAGGGGTACCCGGTACCGGGCCTCTGTGTCTCTGCTCTGGGGTGGTCACGGTGGCTAGACCCGGTCCGTGACCCTGCTGAGGGGCGCACAATGATAGATGCGATGGTAATGTTGCGGTGCAGTGTAGGTCGTAGTAAATAACGAGGACACCAGGTTGCAGTCTCTTTACCTCTTTACTGAAGGTTTTAGAGTCCTCAGTCCAGAGTGCTGTCAACAGGGCTGTCAGAGACCGGCCGGTCCAAAGGCACATCAGGAGTTCCCTTTGCAGGTGGGAATCAGTGTCTACCTCCTAGCGCTGTGTGTTGTAGTCCTTCCCTGCTGAGCTCCCGGGATAGTCCTCACAACTGATTCTGTCTGTCTCTGATGTTCGTTCTCTCCGTCCCCCAGGTGATATGGTAGGACGCACCCGTATGACGGGGAAAGCCTGGAGTTCTTCCGGGACCCTAGAGTCGCCCCTCTCCCACAGCTGCCTCCGTTGTCTGCTTAGGTGATTTGTGTGAGACAGCCAACCTATAATTGGCTGTCCGGCCGTGGTTTGCAGTAGTACTTAGAGTCTCTTACTTGCTCGGCGCTCCGGCCACCGACTGTTTGCGCCTCAGAAGGATGTTGCCTCGGTCTAACAGCACGACTCCTTCTGGTCCTAATTCCTCTTTACTGTATTCCCGTTGTTCACTGGTTAGTTCTGCTCTTAGGAGTCTGCCAGGATCCCATCCCTGACAGGTCCTCTCACTAGCTCTTCCCAGTTACTTCTCTCCCTGTCTTCCTGTCCAACCCCCAGTTTTACCAGCGCGTGAGGAGTGGCCTACTAGATAGATCCACCCCCCCTGGTGGCCGGAGTGTGAAGTGTAGTGTGAGTGTTACCTGGTCAGAGAAACTCCTTTAGTGCAATCAGACGTACCATAGCTCCCCTTAGTGGCGGAGCCACAGTACTGCAACGACCAGGACTCTGGGGCGCTGCACTCCCCCCCGGTTAAATCCAGTACTCCCGGACTGGGAAAACAAGAACAATAATACATGTTAACAGAAAACACACAAAATTTCGAAATAGCATAAACAAGTAAACATAACAGTGCTTCCCTTTATGGGAGGTGAGGACTCTTGAACGTTGCGAAAGTTAGGTCATGCACAGTTTATGACTCTCAGTCCAGTGGTTGAAACGGCGGGGACCCCGGGTAAACAAAGGGGTCCCACCTTTGGAAAGTTTTTGAGCAATTCACCGTCCATTACTCTATTGTCCATTTTACAACCTGTAACAAAAGATATGTACACAAACATTTTCAACTAGATAGCAGCCCTTATCAATACCTCCAAGTTTTGTAGCAGAGGGGAGTTTGATTTTGAGTGCTGCGTGTGGACCTTCGCAGCGCAGGGGTTGCTATTGGCCTAACAGGGCCCACTATGCTTGCTACCACTGGTGTAGTGCACTGTCTTCTAGCTACACTTCTAGTGAGTCTGGGTAGCACTGGCAGGCTGGAGTTCTCAGAGCTGCTGCTATCAACAGTGGGTACAGCAGATTCACCGCCAGCAGAGGGAGGATTTGCCGGTTCAACGGTTGGCATGGCATCTTCAGGTAAGGCTTGTTGAAGTTGCGGGGCCGGATTATCTGGTACCACCATTGTTTCTGGTGGGTCCGGCTGCTGAAACATTAGAACAGGTACCACGATGGCCTGATTTATCTGAGTCCAGGACTGGGGAAAGTCACCAAGGATGGTATGGATCATCTTCTCCTTTTCCACCGGCGGGGAGATTCCTGGGGCCGTGTCCCTCTCTCTCAACTTATCGGGGCAGACCTTAAGGTGATCCCTGGATACCGCTGTCGAGGTCTCCCCTCTGTCCTTGCTGATGAGACAGACCTTCGTGTTGTCGAAATCGGATGGCAGGATGGTATACGGTTCCGCTTCCCATTGGTCATCGAGCTTGTGTAGTCTCCTCTTTCGTTTAAGTACTTGCTCACCAGGTGACAGGGGAATCGCAGGAGCGTGCTGGTTGTAGTCCCTTTCTTGTTTTTGCCTAGCCTGAGCGAGACTTCTTTCCACGCACTCCTGTACTTTGCGGTACCTTCGCTGCCTTTCTGCATCCCAATCCGCATCCGGTGAGGTATCTTCGGGGACTAGGACCCCCATGTCCAGATCAACGGGTAACTGGCTAGGCCTTCCCCTCATTAGGTACGCTGGAGTACAGTTGGTGGAATTTACTGGGATGTGATTGTAGATATCCACCAAATCAGGCAACTTTGTCGGCCACAGGTTCCGTTCCCCTACGGGCAAGGTCTTCAATAAGTCGATCACCACCTGGTTCATCTTTTCGCACATCCCATTGGTTTGAGGATGGTACGGCGTGGTTCGGATCTTCTTACACCCGTACAGTTGGCAGAACTCTTGGAACACTTCGGCTTCGAATGCTGGTCCCTGATCGGTCAGTACCTTCTCCGGGTAGCCATGGGGCCTACAAAAGTACTGCTGGAAGGCCTTGGCGGCAGTCCTGGCCGTTAGATCCTTGACAGGTACAACCACCAAAAATCTGGAGTAGTGATCTACGATGGCAAGAGCGTAGATATAGCCTGACCGGCTAGGTGTCAACTTCACATGATCCAGCGCGACCAGTTCGAGCGGCCGTTTGGTGATGATAGGCTGCAGGGGAGCCCGTTGGCTGCCTCGGTCCTTCCTGCGTAGGCTACATGGACCGCACTCCCGGCACCACTTCTCAATTGCTCTCTTCATGCCAATCCAATAGAACCTCCCTTGGAGTAGCCTCTCTAGCTTCCTCCATCCGAAGTGTCTGGCTCCATCATGGTAGGCTCCCAGAACCATGGGCGCATCTCGCCTTGGCACCACTATCTGCCACACCAATTCATGAGTACGTGGGTCGATGCTCCTCCTGCACAGCTTGCCATCATGGATAAACAGTTTGCTTCTCCCCTTCCACAGCTGTTGGGTTTCCTGTGGATCATCTGGGCCGGGATGCAACCCTGCCTGCATCAAGAGCTCTTTCACCCGACGGACCGCGGGGTCACCATCCTGGGTCTCCGCCCACCCGTGATGGGGCAGGGGATTCAGCGTGGCATCCGGTTGGTTCCTGTGCCTGTTCTTCACATGATGAGATTTCTGAGTGGCTTTGGGGCGATGGAATGCAGGCAGCTCCACCTCTTCAAGTGCCTCCGGGTCTTCTCCCGCTTCTGGCAAATTGGGCATTCGGGACAAGGCATCGGCATTGGCATTCTTGTGTCCTGCCCGGTACTTGATGGTGAAATCGTAGTTGGACAGCCGGGCCATCCACCGCTGTTCCAAGGCCCCGAGTTTGGCAGTATCCAGATGCGTTAGCGGATTGTTATCCGTGAAGACGGTGAATTTCGCGGAGGCCAGGTAGTGTTTGAACCTCTCTGTCACTGCCCAGACGATGGCAAGGAACTCCAGCTTAAAGGAACTGTAGTTGTCAGGGTTCCTTTCCGTGGGACGGAGTTTCCTGCTGGCGTAAGCGATCACCCTTTCTTTGCCTTTCTGGACCTGGGACAGCACGGCTCCTAATCCCACATTGCTGGCATCTGTGTACAGCACAAACGGTTGGTCGTATTCGGGGTAAGCCAGTACCTCTTCTCCCGTCAGTGCCGACTTCAAACAAGTGAAGGATCCCTCCAGCTCCTCGTTCCAATCAAAGGGGGTGTTCTTCCCCTTGGTCTTCTTTGGTTGGCCTACCAACAGGTTTTGCAAGGGTGCGGCCTTCCTGGTGAAGTCCTTAATGAACCTCCGGTAATAGCCTACCAGCCCGAGGAACTGCCGGACTTCGTGGAGGTCACTGGGCTTTGGCCAGTCCTTGATCACCGTGACCTTGTCGGGGTCTGGGGCCACTCCTTCAGCGCTCACCACATGGCCCAGGTATTGCACTTTAGGTTTCAGCAGATGACACTTGGATGGTTTCACCTTTAAGCCAAAGTTGGACAGGGCTTCAAACACCTCGGCCAGGTGCTTCAGATGATCTTCGTAGGTCTTAGAGAAGACAATGACATCATCCAAATACAGCAGCACGGTTTCGAAGTTCATGTGCCCCAGGCAGCACTCCATCATCCTCTGGAACGTCCCGGGAGCATTGCACAATCCGAATGGCATGTAATTGAATTCGCAGAGACCCATTGGCGTCGTGAAGGCCGTCTTCTCTTTGTCCGCCTCCACTACAGGAACCTGCCAGTACCCACTGGTGAGATCTAAGGTAGAGAAGTAGTTAGCAGATTTTAAGGCAGCCAGAGACTCCTCTATCCTGGGCAGTGGGTATGCGTCCTTATGTGTAATGCGATTCAACTGCCTGTAATCAACACACATCCTCATTGTACCATCTTTCTTTTTAACAAGGACTAACGGAGCTGCCCAGGGGCTACAGCTGTCTCTCAACACCCCAGCCTCCTTCATTTCCCGCAACATGTCCTTGGCACACTGGTAATGAGCTGGGGGTACAGGGCGATATCTCTCTTTTATGGGTCGGTGATCTCCCGTGGGGATATGATGTTGGATCCCTTTCACCTGCCCAAAATCTAAGGGGTGTTTGCTGAATACCTGCTCGTACTCCTGTACCACCCTGTAGGCCCCCTGTTTTTGATGGGATGGGGTAGAGTCAGTGCCCACATGCAATTCCCGACACCAGTCTTTCGAGTGCTCTGCAGAACCGTTGTCCTCCGCCACGTTTGACGGGACCAAGGGTTCAGGTGTCTGTATCACACTATTATTAACAGTGAACAATTTGGCGAGCGTGGCATACTTGGTGAGGTGAACCTCTTCCTCCCCACAATTGAGGACACGTACGGGCACTCTCCCCTGGCGAACGTCGACCACCCCCCGGGCTGTCAGAATAGTAGGCCTATTGTCTGAATGTACGGGTTCTACCAAGGCCTGGTAGTCCTTTTCCCCTGAGGCCTATGGCTGCCCGACACCATATTAACATTTCACTCCTGGGGGGTATCGCGATGGGGTTTGAATCACTCACAGTGACACGACCAATCTCACCACCAGTCAGCTCTACCTGCTGTCTCTGCATCAGAGCTCTGATTTCCTTCTGCAGGGCACGTTGCTCACTGTGGCCAGCGGTTTCTGCCACCTGTTGCAACAAAACAATAACTTCTGCAAGACAATTTTCTATAACATTAGTACCAAGAGTCATCATGGGATTACATTCTCGACGATCAATATCAACAATCACAATCCCTTGGGCTTTCAATTCCACCCGCCCCACCTTGATGGTGACCTCCTTATACCCCACTTGTGGCAACGGCTGACCATTACTGGCTATTATGGTGAAATCATCGTCAGGGCCACGAGTAATATCAGTGTCCTCCCAATATCGTTTATAAAGCACGTAAGGTATAGTCGTCACCTGAGAACCGGTGTCCAGCAAAGCGTTCAAGGGGATTCCATCAACCACTACAGGGAGAACTGGTCGTCCTCCAATATACTTGGTTCTCCAATGCTGCGGGCCTGACCGTCCTACTCCTGGGGGTTGGCCCTTTGCCCCAGGGGTTGCTCGTTTAAAGGACAGCACCTTGCAAGGTGGCCCACCTGGTGACAGCGGCGGCAGATGGGTCGTCCGTCCTGATGGAAGCGATCGCTGTCCCGGCCTCTGGTCGGTGGGGTCCTCTTCTGTCGCGTCCAGGGGACATCTTCTGGTCTGGAGGCTAGCCGGATCTTTTCCTTGGGGGCCTCCTGTAGGGACTGCACCGTCCGGGCTAGGGCAGCAACGCTCTTGGTCAGCTCCTGCATCTGAAGACGGAGTCCTGCAGGGGAGTCGTCCTCGAAGCTCTGGGCGTCGGCCTCCGCGGCAACTGGGGTATCCGATGCCACCTCCTGGTGGTATGTGAGAGCGGGGCGCCTGGGTTTTATTGCGCGGCTGGGCTGTCGCTCCTGCAATGCCTGGATAGCTTTATCTTTGAATTGCGCAAAAGTCAAGTCTGGATTTTGCATGGCCAGGAAGTGCAATTGGCCCCGCTGGTGACTGCACAGGAGCCCCTCAATGAACCGCTCCTTCAGGAGTTTATCCTCATCCTGCATGCTGCCGGGGTCACTCTGCTTAATGGCCCGCATCGCCTCCTGGAGATTAAGGGCATAGTCCCGTAAGCTATCCTGCGGTCTCTGTTTGCATCCATAGAAAGTCAGTTTAATTTCTGTAGCAGTGCGAGTATCAAAGGTGGCTTTAAGCTTTGCAAAAATCTGCTGTGCAGTTCACTTATCCTCGGTGGGCCAGGACTTCAATTCTCTCAGAGCCTCCCCAAAGAGTTGGCCGGTTATCATATGAACCTTCTGAGGCTCTGTCAGGGGATAGAACTCGAGCAGGCTGCAGAGCCCTTCCTTAAAGTCAGTGAATGTATGCGACTCCCCAGAGTATCGTGGGAGCCAGGCCGCTCCGGGCAGGTACGGCATGGAGAAGGGCATGATGGCTTTTGTGTTAGCGGCAGTGTCCGAGTGGCTGAGGGGAACAACGGGTTCTGCGACAACCGGTGGTGGTATTAGGGCCGCGGCTTCGCCCGCTGCGGGGACCGGAGCTGCCCCTGCATGCGCGGCTGCGGCCGCCACCTCCTCTCCTCCCGACTCGGACATGGCTGTCCCTTCCTCCCACTAACCTGCTGGAGGTCGGAGTTCTTCTTCCGGGATTGGCGCCTTACCGCGCTTTCCGTTCCGCGCTTCATTTGGCCGGTTCCGCCCACGAAGCTAAGGCTCCTCCCTCCGTGCGCGGCAATGGCGAATTTTGGCGGTAAATGGCAATACACAGTCCAAGCACAATAAATCACAGTTCCAAGGCACACATGACCTGATTTTTCAGGCTTAAGTAGATCCTGTTCGTGACGCCAATTTGGAGCGCCCCCACTGCCGCAGGGCCAAGGGGTACCCGGTACCGGGCCTCTGAGTCTCTGCTCTGGGGTGGTCATGGTGGCTAGACCCGGTCCGTGACCCTGCTGAGGAGCGCACAATGATAGATGCGATGGTAATGTTGCGGTGCAGTGTAGGTCGTAGTAAATAACGAGGACACCAGGTTGCAGTCTCTTTACCTCTTTACTGAAGGTTTTAGAGTCCTCAGTCCAGAGTGCTGTCAACAGGGCTGTCAGAGACCGGCCGGTCCAAAGGCACATCAGGAGTTCCCTTTGCAGGTGGGAATCAGTGTCTACCTCCTAGCGCTGTGTGTTGTAGTCCTTCCCTGCTGAGCTCCCGGGATAGTCCTCACAACTGATTCTGTCTGTCTCTGATGTTCGTTCTCTCCATCCCCAGGTGATATGGTAGGACGCACCCGTATGATGGGGTAGGCCTGGAGTTCTTCCGGGACCCTAGAGTCGCCCCTCTCCCACAGCTGCCTCCGTTGTCTGCTTAGGTGATTTGTGTGAGACAGCCAACCTATAATTGGCTGTCCGGCCGTGGTTTGCAGTAGTACTTAGAGTCTCTTACTTGCTCGGCGTTCCGGCCACCGACTGTTGGCGCCTCAGAAGGATGTTGCCTCGGTCTAACAGCACGACTCCTTCTGGTCCTAATTCCTCTTTACTGTATTCCCGTTGTTCACTGGTTAGTTCTGCTCTTAGGAGTCTGCCAGGATCCCATCCCTGACAGGTCCTCTCACTAGCTCTTCCCAGTTACTTCTCTCCCTGTCTTCCTGTCCAACCCCCAGTTTTACCAGAGTGTGAGGAGTGGCCTACTAGATAGATCCACCCCCCTGGTGGCCGGAGTGTGAAGTGTAGTGTGAGTGTTACCTGGTCAGAGAAACTCCTTTAGTGCAATCAGACATACCATAGCTCCCCTTAGTGGCGGAGCCACAGTACTGCAACGACCAGGACTCTGGGGCGCTGCACGTATAGTAGTTGAAAAGGCAGTAGGTCCGGGCTGAAAGGGGCGGTCCTGTAAAGAAAGGAGAGGCAGTAGGCCTGGAGCAGTTAGGACAGGCGGTCCTGCAGATTTAACAAAGGAGAATGAAAGAGAAAGAGTTCAGAATAATTCTTTAGTGGGTTTAGTCTGTACGCCCTTGAAGAAGAAGTCAGTTTCATAATGTTTTATAAGTAAAGTCTTTAGTGGATAGGAAGTGTACGTCCTTAAGGACAATGTTAACTTATTATTCAAAAGTTTGCACTGAGAAGAATACCCGGTTGGGTAACAGGAGTTGTTTACAGCCTGTAATTTATAATGTTTAACCATGTTTGTAACGTTCAAGTGTCCTCACCTCCCATAAAGGGAAGCTCTGTTCAAGCTTACTTATTGTTTTTGCATTTTCAAAATTGTATGTCTTTTTGCTAACCTGTATTGTTGTTTTCTTCCCAGTCCAGGAGTACTGGATTTAACTGGGGGGGAGTGCAGCGCCCCAGAGTCCTGGTCATTGCAGTACTGTGGCTCCGCCACTAAGGGGAGCTATGGTACGTCTGATGGCACTGAAGGAGTTCACCTGACCAGGTATCACAGACACCAATACATTTCACAGCCGGGCCTCCAGGGGGAGCTAAGGGTTCTATTCATTAGGCCACTCCTCACATACTGGTAAAACTGGGGGTCAGGCAGGAAGTTAGGCAGAAAGCTGACTGGGTTGGAACCAGGCAACACCTTGTGGCAGAGGGTGTTGTGGGGGAAGATTCGGTAGGGCCCCTGTCGGGGGTGGGATCCTGACAGAGGCCTGGCAACTTGAGAGAACGTCACGGGACCGTGCCTGCTCAGCATAGCGGCGGTGCCCAAGGAAGGATTAGAAGCGAGATAGATTGTGCTGAGTGAGAAACGAGATCAAAGCAACAAGGAGAATACCAGTAGGAGTCGTGCTGTGAGACCGAGGCAACATTCTACTGAGGTGCACAACTGGCGGCCGGAACGCCGAGGAAGTATTCATACATCTAGCTTCAAGCAATACTTCAAACCAATGGCAGGACAGTCAGTCACAGGCGGGCTGTCTCACCTAAATCACCTACGAAGACATAGGGGGCAACTTGTGGAGAGGGGCGACTCTAGGGTCCCGGAAGAGCTCCGAGCCTACCCGTCATACGGGTGCCGTCCTAACCGTAACATCAGGGAGGGACGGAAGATTAGCAGAACACCATCTAATCGAGTTGTGAGGGAACTTAAGAAACGGACACAACAGTTGTGGGGACTTTCCGTAAGCACAGCAGGGAAGGACCACAAGACATAGCGCTAGCAGGAAGGCACAGATTTCCACCTGGAAAGAGAACTCTGGAGGTGCCATTGGACCGGCCGGACTTGCGCAGCCTGGTTAACCGTATTCCGGATTGAGGACCCAGAGATCTTCAGTAAAGAGGTAAAGAGACTGCAACCTGGTGTCCTCATTATTTACTGCGACCGGCACATCACAACTACACCATTATTCTCCACACTTTCTCCGGACGTCCCCCCTGACAGGCAGGGCCACGGACCAGGCCTAGCCACCGTGACAACCCCAGAGCAGAGACTCAGAGGCCCGGTACCGGGTGCCCCTCGGCCCTGCGGCAGTGGGGGCGCTCCAGACGCACACATTGCACACCTTACCATCCCTGAAGAAGGAATCAGCGATTCCGAAACGCGTCAGTAATTGATTTGGTGTGCGCTCCGTAGCCGGTCACGTGATCTATCACGTGGCAGTGACGTCACGCAAGGTCCTGCAGCCGCTCTGCACCTTGCCGGCTCTTCATCACGGTGAGAGCCCTCTGTGCCTGTGCACGGCACATTCTATTCTTGTTTTTTGTGGGGAGGTACGCCTGTCACCGGCCGGGACGGCGCCCCCCAGAGCATCGGTACCTTTTTGCTCAGCTGTTTCATTATCCATCTGTGTCGGCATCTGTTGCAATTTTCACATTGGTACAAAACGGACACCACTGAAAGGACCTTCCATACCAAAGGGGAGAACTTTTATATACGGCATATAAAGATTGAGGTATGTCACACAATAGTGCACCTATTTAACATCCGGCCAACTCAATACGGTGTTATATTTCTATTTATATATTTTTACTGACATTTTAGCGCATATATATATATTTTATATCTTTTATAGTATTTATTTTTGGATGAACAGGGTGGTTTTCTTCCTTATATTTGCTGCAGATAGATTCAGTTTTTTGGCGCGGTGCCATCTGGACAATTGTTTTTTCTGATACATCTCTACAACAACTGTTAAGAGGAGACTTTGTGCAGCAGGCCTTCATGGTAAAATAGCTTCTAAGAAACTACTGCTAAGGACAAGCAACAAGCAGAAGAGACTTGTTTGGGCTAAAGAACACAAGGAATGGACATTAAACCAGTGGAAATCTGTGCTTTGGTCTGATGAGCCCAAATTTGAGATCTTTGGTTCCAACCACCATGTCTTTGTGCGACGCAGAAAAGGTGAACGGATGGACTCTACATGCCTGGTTCCCATCGTGAAGCATGGAGGAGGAGGTGTGATGGTGTGGGGGTGCTTTGCTGGTGACACTGTTGGGGATTTATTCAAAATTGAAGGCATGCTGAACCAGCATGGCTACCACAGCATCTTGCAGTGGCATGCTATTCCATCCAGTTTGCGTTTAGTTGGACCATCATTTATTTTTCAACAGGACAATGACCCTAAACACACCTCCAGGCTGTGTAAGGGCTGTTTGACCAAGAAGGAGAGTGATAGGGTGCTACGCCAGATGACCTGGCCTCCACAGTCACCAGACCTGAACCCAATCGAGATGGTTTGGGGTGAGCTGGACCGCAGAGTGAAGGCAAAAGGGCCAACAAGTGCTAAGCATTTCTGGGAACTCCTTCAAGATTGTTGAAAGACCATTCCCGGTGACTACCTCTTGAAGCTCATCAAGAGAATGCCAAGAGTGTGCAAAGCAGTCATCAAAGCAAAAGGTGGCTACTTTGAAGAACCTAGAATATAAGACATAATTTCAGGTCCACATTTTTTTGTTAAGTATATAATTCCACATGTGTTAATTCATAGTTTTGATGCCTTCAGTGTGAATGTACAATTTTAGTAGTCATGAAAATACAGAAAAATCTTTAAATGAGAAGGTGTGTCCAAACTTTTGCTCTGTACTGTATATTATTTTATTTCAAAACTGTAAAACTCTCTCTAGCTAATTCTCTAACATATTAAAATTAATTCTAACGGTTCTTAAAACTGAAGTAGTGAAATTGTTTAATCTTAATCAATATTCAAGTCCAACAACAATATTCTTGACAGCAGCAACAATGCGAGGGACCCGTTATCAACCCCCAACCAGTGGCGTAGGAAGGGGAGTCCGGGGGGGACCCAGAGAGGAGGAGGAGGAAGAAAAAAAAAAAAAAGGGAGACGCGGGCCGTTTAAATCTTCGGGCGGCGCCGACCGCCGCCACGACCAGGGCCCCATCCCTCCCGATGCTGACGCTGGCATTGGGCCCCCCGTTCTAATACTCACCTCTCCTGGTTCCTGCGGCAGCTGCAGCGTCTTCGGCTCCCTCTGACTCTGCGACGTCTCAGGGCAGAGGGTGCGATGACGTCATCACTGCGCGCTCAGCCTCTCTGTCCTGAGCGTTGCAGAGCCGGAGAGACACTGAGTGCACCGGACCTGCGCTGGGAACGGGAGAGGTGAGGATTTTACTTTTTTTTTTTCTTTATATCTAACTCAGACACACTGGGGGTAATATGCTGGACACACTGGGGCAGATAGATTGCTGGACACACTGTCTGGGGGCAATGCTGGACACACTGGGGCAATGCTGGAGACCCTGGGGCAGATTGCTGGACACACTGGGGGCAATGCTGGACACTGGGGCAGATTGCTGGACACACTGGGGGCAATGCTGGACACTGGGGCAGATTGCTGGACACACTGGGGGCAATGCTGGACACTGGGGCAGATTGCTGGACACACTGGGGAAATGCTGGACACTGGGGCAGATTGCTGGACACACTGGGGGCAATGCTGGACACTGTGGCAGATTGCTGGACACACTGGGGGCAATGCTGGACAGACTGGGGGCAATGCTGGACACTGGGGCAGATTGCTGGACACACTGGGGCAATGCTGAACACTGGGGCAGATTGCTGGACACACTGGGGCAAAGCTGGACACTGGGGCAGATTGCTGGACACTGGGGGCAATGCTGGACACTGGGGCAGATTGCTGGACACACTGGGGGCAATGCTGGACACTGGGGCAGATTGCTGGACACACTGGGGGCAATGCTGGACACTGGGGCAGATTGCTGGACACACTGTGGGCAATGCTGGACACTGGGGCAGATTGCTGGACACACTGGGGGCAATGCTGGACACTGGGGCAGATTGCTGGACACACTGGGGCAATGCTGAACACTGGGGCAGATTGCTGGACACACTGGGGCAATGCTGGACACTGCGCCTGTGCGGCCGCCCTGCTTGTGAATCCCAGCCCCGCACTCTGCATAATGCATAACACACTGCGGTGCTGGGATTACCAAGGTGGGTGGCCGCACTCGCTGCACAGGCGCAGTCTGCAAGCCTGGCTGTGACGTCAGACGGCCAGAGCTCTCTGCGCCTGCACTAAACAGCGATACACAGCGCAGGCACCGGATTTAATGGGTAAACAGCGCTGAGGGGGCGGCGCCCGGCATTGAGTGACGGCAATGGGGGGGGCGCCAAACTCGGGAACAGCCCCGGGCGGCAAAAGCTCTAGCTACGCCAGTGCCCCCAACGTAGGGGGGCAGGCTACAAGGCGTATCCAGACCCAGGGTTCTGCCACGCCAGCGGGTTTTGCTTCAGGTCTCTATGTAAACAATCATCAATTAAAGGCAACTTTGGAACCATCCCTTTAAGGGTTCCACATAAAACCAGTAGAAAGTACCTAAGGAGGTGCCAACTATATACAGTAAAGTCTTGATCATGCCCAGTTCATGATTCTGCAGTTCTTTTGAAACAAATAACTGAATTGTCAAATCAAGAACCTGATCGAGTTCAAGAATACTCTTCAACAGGAACTTTAGAGGTTAAACTTTTGCAGTCATTAATCAAACTTTAGAAAAACTGTCTATTTATTTTTCCAGGGTAACTGGGAAGGATTGCCACTTCCTGGTCATTAAAGGCCATGTTCACACTTTGCGGTTTTTACCACGGAACCACCGCGATTTTGATGCTGCGGGTCCGCAGCAGTTTCCATAGCGTTTCCATTTACATGTAAACCCTATGGAAACCGCAAACCGCTGTGCACATGCTGCGGGAAAAAACGTGCAGAAACGCAGCGGTTTAAAACCCGCAGCATGTCACTTCTTTGTGCAGAATCGCTGCGATTCTGCACCCATAGGAATGCATGGAACCGCTTACTTCCCGTATGGGGCTGTGCCCACGTTGCGGGAAGTAAGCGGATAATGTGCGGGTGGTACCCGGGGTGGAGGAGAGGAGACTCTCCTCCAGGCCCTGTGAACCATATTTGGGGTAAAAAAAAGAATAAAAATAAAAAATCATGTTATACTCACCTCTCAGCGCTGCACGCGGCCGGCCGGTCAGAGTTGCTGTGCGAACAGGACCTGCGGTGACGTCGCGGTCACATGACCGTGACGTCGCAGTCACATGACCGTGACGTCACGAAGGGTCCTTCTCGCACATCATCTTTGGAACCGGACCGCCGGGTGCAGCGCCGAGGAGATCCGGACATCAGAGGGTGAGTATAACCAATTTTTATTATTTTTAACATTACTATTGATGCTGCATATTGCTGCATATGCAGCATCAATAGTATAGGAGTAATCCCGCAGCGGAAACCACGGAACAAACCGCTATAAATCTGCAGGGATAACCGCAGCGGTTTTGCCCTGCAGATTTATCAAATCCCCTGCGGGAGAACCCACAGAGGTCACCCGCAAAGTGTGAACATGGCCTAATACTCTGGATCATATTTCCCCATGGGTACTGCACACCAAGGTCTATTGGCTAGTTCCACTACTGGAGTCTGTGTAGACTGGTCACGTTTGGGCATTGGCCTGACCTGGGCTGTGATTTTTGCAGGGGCTGAGGGTGGTACTAGCTTTTTGCAGTCTAGTGCATACCATTCTTTTTCTCCAATCTGACAGGTATAGGTCACATGGTCGCCAATATTCAGGTCCCTATCAGCGTGTCCCTCAATTAAGTTTGACTCCACATCCCTGCGGTTGATGAAAATTTTGTTTATCATGCCTGCTTCCTTTATAAAGCCCCAGCCTTGCTGTTTATTAAAGTTTTCAACTTCCCCCAGCCGCAGTGGTCCTCTCTCTGACCCTGGGGCCTGTCGCATGCGGGCCTTTCCTGCAAGATTCTTTTCCTCAAATGCTGCTACACAAGCTAAGGATTCCTGTCGCTCCCTCTCCTCCCGGCGCCTGCAGTGCTTCCGCCAGGTGATCATGGGGATCTCACCCTGGAACGCTATCATATCCTCCTCCACAGGGCCCTCTGCAAAAATCATGGGCTCCGGGGAGCTAGCCTGGGGCCCACTGACGGGGATCAGTGGCGCTGTCAGCTGTCTCAGTTCGTTAGTGTTCCGCGGTATCCGGAGACATGTCTGTCCGCCCGGTGGTGTCAGCGTGATCGGAAATGGGCCTAGCAGAGTGTTGTCGGGCCCAGAAGATGGTGTCGAGCTGCCGGCCGGGATATCCTCTAGGTACGGTGGTGTGTCGTTGAGGGCCTCATCACCCTGGTCGGGTGTGTATTGCAGGGGAGGTGAGTTCAGAAACTCAATGGGACCTTTCGCCGTCGGGGTTGTCAGGGTCATGCCCCTTACATCTGCCTCCGGAGCACTGGAACTCCTCTTCGGCTCCAGAACGGTCAGGGTAGTTAGCGGTCAAGGCCTCTCTCCACCCGGCCATGATTTCCTGCTGCAACCGTGTAAGTTGTCAGGTCAGCTCCTCCATTTCTTTCCGCAGGAGGTCCGGGTTCATCATCGGCGAAGGGTGCAGTTCTTGCGGGTCCCGGCTGGGAGAGTCCTCTTGCTCCATCCCACGGTCTGGGGTCCGCTCACCTTCCTCCACCATCTTGATTACCGGTTCTGCCTCCTCGGTGTTGCTTCCCGTGGTTTTGCTGCACCACACCTGTCTTCATGGGCGGTTCCTTTTCTTCTCCCCGCCATCCCAGATCAGGAAGTGGACCTCTCTAGTTGATGGGCATATTTCTCGGACATAGTAATACTGATGAGGGGCGGCCATGGTTTTCACTCCATTCCTCCAGGTGCCGTCAACGACGGCACACTCATTTCCTCCCACACACCACATGGTGCTATAATGGCAGCGGTTTTGGCGCAATTTACAGTTCAATAGTCGCACAACAAATCACAGTCTCTGAGGCGCACATGACCCAGTTCGCTGGGTTGGTCCATCCTGTTCGTCATGCCAAGTTGGAATGCACCGCCAGGGCAGCAGGGTATCGGGTCCGGTCTTAAAGGGGATGTCACGGTGGCTGCGACCCGGTCCGTGGCCCTGGGCACCCAATTAAAGGGGAAGGTCTTTAAGGGAATTTGTAATGTATATGTTCGTAATGGCACCTGTGGTTTTCGGTCAAGTGAGGACCGACGCTGCTTAAAGGGGTCCTCTGTGTTGATGTTGTTGCAGCAAGATAGTAACACTTCCCACAGGTGAAGCGGGGTCCCCAGGGCTCACAAGGTGTGTGACAAAGATGGTATATGCCGATGAATAAGTGGAGGACACAGAGTCTTTTACCTGGTTTACTGATGGTAGCAATCCTCAGTCCAGGGTACCAAGTTCAGGGTAGCTGTGGTCCAGCCGGCTTGGAGGCAATAGGAGATCCCTCTCCCAGGTGAGGTCCGTAAGCCTTTCCTACTTGCTTTGTTTAGTTGGTTAGGTCCCTGCCACTTGAAGCTCAGTGCAAGTCCCCTCTCTCCTGTCCTAAGATAGATGTCTGTACGATAGGCAGTTCGAGCCTGTTTTTAGGGACTCTATCTTGCCCCAGGCTCTAAAGTTACTGCTTCACCTCAGACTTGATGCAGGCAATTGACATACAGTCCTATGTCCTCCGGTTCTGCTAAGTGTCCTAGAGTCCCACTATAGCCTCGAGATCTCGGTACCCGGTTCTGTGCTGTGGCTCCCATGGTGTCCTTCCGCTGTTCCCCTTCTACTTCTCACTCATTCCAGGGGTAGCAGCTCTCTCGTGGCTGCTCGGCCCCCACGTCTGCTCCAGACGTCCTTCAACTCTCAGACTCACTACAAATTGACTGGCTCCTCCTCCAGACCAGGATACATAAAGTGTAAGGAAGCTCCCCTGAATCTGGTTTCAGAGCTCCCCCTCCTGGCCTAGATTCAGATTTGTTGAATGCGAGTGCCTTACCTGATAGAGAGAATCTCCCTTGCCAACATACGTAACATCACTGCAACAACCGGTTCCCTGGGGTGTTGCACATGAACCAGTTAACAGCCTAAGTATGTAACAGTACAGGCACAGAGGGCGATTAAATGCATAAAGCATGTGAGAACATGAAAGCGAGGAACCTGATTATGATTTAAGTTAGCTTGAATGTGCAGCACCCCAGAGTCCTGGTTGTTGCAGTACTGTGGCTCCGCCACTACGGGGAGCTATGGTACGTCTGATTGCACTAAGGAGTTTCTCTGATCAGGTACACTCACACCACACTTCACACTCCGGCCACCGGGGGGGTGGTCCTATCTAGTAGGCCACTCCTCACAACTCTGGTAAAACTGGGGGTTGGACAGGAAGACAGGGAGAAGTAGCTGGGAAGAGCTAGTGAGAGGACCTGTCAGGGATGGGATCCTGGCAGACTCCTCAGAGCAGAACTAACCAGTAAACAACGGGAATACAGAAAAGGAGAAATACCAGAAGGGGTCTTGCTGTTAGACCGAGGCAACATCCTTCTGAGGCGCAACAGTCGGTGGCCGGAACGCCGAGCAAGTAAGAGACTTTAAGTACATTGCAAACCACGGCAGGACAGCTAACTACAGGTTGGCTGTCTCACTTAACACCTAAGCAGACAACGGAGGCAGCTGCGGGAGAGGGGCGACTCTAGAGTCCGGAAGAACTCCAGGCCTACCCCGTCATACGGGTGCGTCCTACCATATCACCTGGGGGACGGAAAAAGAACAGTAGAGACAGAAAGAAACAGTTGTGAGGACTATCCCGGGAGCTCAGCAGGGAAGAACTACAACACACAGCGCTAGAAGGTAGATACTGATTCCCACCTGTAAAGAGAGCTCCTGATGTGTCGTTGGACCGGCCGGTCTCTGAAAACCCAGTTAACAGCGCTCTGGACTGAGGTCTCCCACATCTTCAGTAAAGAGGTAAAGAGACTGCAATCTGGTGTCCTCGTTATTTACCGCGACCTGCACCCCACAACTACACCACCGTTACAACATCACTTATTCTACCGGACGTCCCCCACTGACAGACAGGGCCACGGACCGGGTCCAGCCACCGTGACAACCCCAGGACTGAGACCCAGAGGCCCGGCTCCGGGTACCCCTAGGCCCTGCGGCGGTGTGGGGGCGCTCCAACTTGGCATCACGAACAGGATCTACTTAAGCCTGAGGAATCAGGTCATGTGTGCCTTGGAACTGTGATTTGTTGTGCTTGGACTGTACTTTATTGAGAGAACTGTGTGCTACTGCTTGCCGCGGAAAGTTACCGCCAAAATTCGCCATTGCCGCGCGCGGAGGGAAGAGCCTTAGCTACGTGGGCGGGATCAGCCAAAAGAAGCGCGGGACGGAAAGCGCGGTGAGATGCCAATCCCGGAAGAGGAACTCCGACCTCCAGCAGGTTAGTGGGAGGAAGGGACGGCCATGTCCGAGTCGGGAGGAGAGGAGATTGCGGTCGCAGCCGCGGACGCAGGGGCAGCTCCGGTCCCCGCAGCAGGCGAAGCCGTGGCCCTAATACCACCACTGGCTGCCGCAGAACCCGCTGCCCCCATCAGCCAGTCGGACACTGCCGCTAATGCAAAAGCCATAATGCCCTTCTCCATGCCCTACCTGCCCGGAGCGGCCTGGCTCCCACGATACTCTGGGGAGGCGCATACGTTCACTGACTTTAAGGAAGGGCTCTGCAGCCTGCTCGAGTTCTATCCCCTAACCGAGCCTCAGAAGGTCCATATGATAACCGGCCAACTCTTTGGGGCGGCTCTGAGAGAATTGAAATCCTGGCCCGCTGAGGATAAAGGAACTGCACAACAGATTTTTGCCAAGCTTAAAGCCACCTTTGATACTCGCACTGCTACAGAAATTAAACTGACTTTTTATGGATGCAAACAAAGGTCACAGGATAGCTTACGGGACTATGCCCTTAATCTCCAGGAAGCGATGCGGGCCATTAAGCAGAGTGACCCCGGCAGCATGCAGGATGAGGATAAAATCCTGAAGGAGCGGTTCATTGAGGGGCTCCTGTGCAGTCACCAGCGGAGCCAATTGCACTTCCTGGCCATGCAAAATCCAGACTTGACTTTTGCGCAGTTTAAAGATAAAGCTATCCAGGCATTGCAGGAGCGACAGCCCAGCCGCGCAATACCACCCAGGCGCCCCGCTCTCACATACCACCAGGAGGTGGCATCGGATACCCCAGTTGCCGCGGAGGCCGACGCCCAGAGCTTCGAGGACGACTCCCCTGCAGGACTCCGTCTCCAAATGCAAGAGCTAACCAAGAGCGTTGCTGCCCTGGCCCGGACGGTGCAGTCCCTACAGGAGGCCCCCAAAGAGAAGATCCAGTTGGCTTCCAGTCCGGAGGATGTCCCTTGGATGCGACAGAGGAGGACTCCGCCGACTAGGAGCCGGCCCGACGATCGCTTCCACCCGGATGGACGACCCATCTGCCGCCGCTGTCACCAGGTGGGCCATCTTGCAAGGTACTGTCCTTTAAACGAGCAACCCCTGGGGCAAAGGGCCAACCCCCAGGAGTAGGACGGTCAGGCCCGCGGCATTGGAGAACCAAGTATATTGGAGGACGACCAGTTCTCCCTGTAGTGATTGATGGAATCCCCTTGAATGCTTTGCTGGACAGCGGTTCTCAGGTGACGACTATACCTTACGTGCTCTACAAACGGTATTGGGAGGACGCTGATATTACTCGTGGCCCTGACGATGATTTCACCATAATCGCCAGTAATGGTCAGCCGTTGCCACAGGTGGGGTATAAGGAGGTCACCATCAAAGTGGGGCGGGTGGAATTGAAAGCCCAAGGGATTGTGATTGTAGATATTGATCGTCGAGAATGTAATCCCATGATGACTCTTGGTACTAATGTTATAGAAAATTGTCTTGCAGAAGTGATTGTTTTGTTGCAACAGGTGGCAGAAACCGCTGGCCACAGTGAGCAACGTGCCCTGCAGAAGGAAATCAGAGCTCTGATGCAGAGACAACAGGTAGAGCTGACTGGTGGTGAGATTGGTCGTGTCACTGTGAGTGATTCAAACCCCATCGCGATACCCCCCAAAAGTGAAATGTTAATATGGTGTCGAGCAGCCATAGGCCTCAGGGGTAAGGACTACCAGGCCTTGGTGGAACCTGTATATTCAGACAATAGGCCTACTGTTCTGACAGCCCGGGGGGTGGTCGACGTCCGACAGGGGAGAGTGCCCGTACGTGTCCTCAATTGTGGGGAGGAAGAGGTCCACCTAACCAAGTATACCACGCTCGCCAAACTGTTCACTGTCAATAATAGTGTAATACAGACACCTGAACCCTTGGTCCCGTCAAACGTGGCGGAGAACAAAGGTTCTGCCGAGCACTTGAAAGACTGGTGTCGGGAATTGCATGTGGGCACTGACTCTACCCCATCTCATCAAATACAGGGGGCTTACAGAGTGGTACACGAGTACGAGCAGGTATTCAGCAAACACCCCTCAGATTTTGGGCAGGTGAAAGGGATCCAACATCACATCCCCACAGGAGATCACCGACCCATAAAAGAGAGATATCGCCCTGTACCCCCAGCTCATTACCAGTGTGCCAAGGACATGTTGCGAGAAATGAAGGAGGCTGGGGTGGTGAGAGACAGCTGTAGCCCCTGGGCGGCTCCGTTAGTCCTTGTTAAAAAGAAAGATGGTACAATGAGGATGTGTGTTGACTACAGACAGTTGAATCGCATTACACATAAGGACGCATACCCACTGCCCAGGATAGAGGAGTCTCTGGCTGCCTTAAAATCTGCTAACTATTTCTCTACCTTAGATCTCACCAGTGGGTACTGGCAGGTTCCTGTGGCGGAGGCGGACAAAGAGAAGACGGCCTTCACGACGCCAATGGGCCTCTGTGAGTTCAACTACATGCCCTTCCGATTGTGCAATGCTCCCCGGAACGTTCCAGAGGATGATGGAGAGCTGCCTGGGACACCTGAACTTTGAAACCGTGCTGCTATATCTGGATGACGTCATAGTCTTCTCTAAAACCTACGAAGACCATCTGAAGCACCTGGCCGAGGTGTTTGAAGCCTTGTCCAACTTCGGCCTAAAAGTGAAACCGTCCAAGTGTCATCTGCTGAAACCTAAAGTGCAGTACCTGGGCCATGTGGTGAGCGCTGAAGGAGTGGCCCCAGACCCTGACAAGGTCACAGTGATCAAGGACTGGCCAAAGCCCAGTGACCTCCACGAAGTCCGGCAGTTCCTCGGGCTGGTAGGCTATTACCGGAGGTTCATTAAAGACTTCACCAAAAAGGCCGCACCCTTGCAAAACCTGTTGGTGGGCCAACCAAAGAAGACCAGGGGAAAGAACACCCCCTTTGACTGGAACGGGGAGCTGGAAGAATCCTTCACCTGCTTGAAGTCGGCGCTGACGGGGGAAGAGGTACTGGCTTACCCCGAATACGACCAACCGTTTGTGCTGTACACAGATGCCAGTAATGTGGGATTAGGAGCCGTGCTGTCTCAAGTCCAGAAAGGCAAGGAAAGAGTGATTGCTTACGCCAGCAGGAAACTCCGTCCCACGGAAAGGAACCCTGACAACTACAGTTCCTTCAAACTGGAATTTCTTGCCCTCGTCTGGGCGGTGACAGAGAGGTTTAAGCACTACCTGGCCTCTGCGAAATTCACCGTCTTCACGGACAACAATCCGCTAACGCATCTGGATACTGCCAAACTCGGGGCTTTGGAACAGCGGTGGATGGCCCGGCTGTCCAACTATGATTTCACCATCAAATATCGGGCAGGGCACCAGAATGCCAATGCCGATGCTCTGTCCCGAATGCCCAATTTACCAGAAGTGGGAGAAGACCCGGAGGCACTTGAAGAAGTGGAGCTGCCTGCCTTCCATCGCCCCAAAGCCACTCAGAACTCTCACCATGTGAAGAACAGGCACAAGAACCAACCGGATGCCACGCTGAATCCCCTGCCCCACCACGGATGGGCAGAAACCCAGGATAGTGACCCCGCGGTCCGTCAGGTGAAGGAACTCTTGACGCAGGCTGGCTTGCACCCTGGCCCAGATGATCCACAAGAGACCCAACAGCTGTGGAAGGGGAGAAGCAAACTGTTTATCCATGATGGCAAGTTGTGCAGGAGGAGCATCGACCCACGTACTCATGAATTGGTGTGGCAGATAGTGGTGCCAAGGCGAGATGCGCCCATGATTCTGGGAGCCTACCATGATGGAGCCGGACACTTTGGATGGAAGAAGCTGGAGAAGCTGCTCCGAGGGAGGTTCTATTGGATTGGCATGAAGAGAACCATTGAGAAGTGGTGTCGGGAGTGTGGTCCATGTAGTCTGCGCAGGAAGGACCGTGACAGTCAACGGGCTCCCCTGCGGCCTATCATCACCAAACGGCCGCTCGAACTGGTCGCGCTGGACCATGTGAAGCTGACGCCTAGCCGGTCGGGCTATATCTACGCCCTTACCATCGTGGACCACTACTCCAGGTTTTTGGTGGTTGTGCCTGTCAAGGATCTAACAGCTAGGACTGCCGCCAGGGCCTTCCAGCAGCACTTTTGTAGGCCCCATGGCTACCCAGAGAAAGTACTGACCGATCAGGGGCCTGCATTCGAAGCGGAAGTGTTCCAAGAATTCTGCCAGTTGTACGGGTGTAAGAAGATCAGAACTACACCGTACCACCCTCAAACCAACGGGATGTGCGAGAAGATGAACCAGGTGGTAATTGATTTATTGAAGACCTTACCGGTGGAGGAACGGAACCTGTGGCCGACAAAGTTGCCTGACTTAGTGGATATGTACAATCACATCCCCGTAAGTTCCACCAACTGTACTCCAGCGTACCTGATGCGAGGAAGATCTAGTCGGTTACCCGTTGATCTGGACATGGGGGTCCTAGTACCCGAAGATACCTCGCCGGATGCAGATTGGGATGCAGAAAGGCAGCGAAGGTACCGCGAAATACAGGAGTGTGTAGAGAGAAGTCTCGCCCAGGCCAGGCAGAAACAAGAAAGGGACTACAATCAACATGCTCCTGCGACTCCCCTGTCACCTGGTGAGCAAGTGCTTAAACGAAAGAGGAGGTTACACAAGCTCGATGACCAATGGGAAGCGGAACCGTATACCATCTTGCCATCCGACTTCGACAACACTAAGGTCTGTCTCATCAGCAAGGACAGAGGGGAGACCTCGGCAGCAGTATCCAGGGATCACCTTAAGGTCTGCCCCGATAAGTTGAAAGAGGGGGGCACGGCCCCAGAAATCTCCCCGCCGGTAGAAAAGGAGAAGGTGTTCCATACTGTCCTTGGTGACTTTCCCCAGTCCTGGACTCAGATAAACCAAGCCCTCGTGGTACCTGTCCTAATGTTTCCACAGCCGGACCCGCCAGAAACGATGGAGGTACCAGATCATCCGGCCCCACTACCTCAACAAGCCTTACCTGATGAAGCCATGCCAACCGTTGAACCGGCAAATCCTCCCTCTGCTATCGGTGAATCTGCTGTACCCACTGTTGATAGCAGCAGCTCTGAGAGCCCTAACCTGCCAGTGCTACCCAGACTCACTAGAAGTGTAGCTAGAAGACAGTGCACTACACCAGCGGTAGCAAGAATAGCGGGCCCTGTTAGGCCAATAGCAACCCCTGCGCTGCGAAAGTCCACACGCAGCACTCAAAATCAAACTCCCCTCCGCTACAAACCTTGGAGGTATTAATAAGGGCCGCTATTTAATTGAAAATGTTTGTATATATATCTTTTTGTTACAGGGTTTTAAATGGACAATAGAGTAATGGACGGTGAATTGCTCAAAAACTTTCAAAAAGGGGGCCCCTTTGTTTACCCGGGGTCCCCGCTGTTTCAACCACTGAACTGAGAGTCATAAACTATGCATGACCTAACTTTTGCAACGTTCAAGAATCCTCACCTCCTGTAAAGGGAAGCATTGTTATGTTCAATTGTTATGCTATTTCAAAAATTTGTGTGTTTTCTGTTAACATGTATTATTGTTCTTGTTTTCCCAGTCCCGGAGTACTGGATTTAACCGGGGGGGAGTGCAGCACCCCAGAGTCCTGGTTGTTGCAGTACTGTGGCTCCGCCACTACGGGGAGCTATGGTACGTCTGATTGCACTAAGGAGTTTCTCTGATCAGGTACACTCACACCACACTTCACACTCCGGCCACCAGGGGGGGTGGTCCTATCTAGTAGGCCACTCCTCACAACTCTGGTAAAACTGGGGGTTGGACAGGAAGACAGGGAGAAGTAGCTGGGAAGAGCTAGTGAGAGGACCTGTCAGGGATGGGATCCTGGCAGACTCCTCAGAGCAGAACTAACCAGTAAACAACGGGAATACAGAAAAGGAGAAATACCAGAAGGGGTCTTGCTGTTAGACCGAGGCAACATCCTTCTGAGGCGCAACAGTCGGTGGCCGGAACGCCGAGCAAGTAAGAGACTTTAAGTACATTGCAAACCACGGCAGGACAGCTAACTACAGGTTGGCTGTCTCACTTAACACCTAAGCAGACAACGGAGGCAGCTGCGGGAGAGGGGCGACTCTAGAGTCCCGGAAGAACTCCAGGCCTACCCCGTCATACGGGTGCGTCCTACCATATCACCTGGGGGACGGAAAAAGAACAGTAGAGACAGAAAGAAACAGTTGTGAGGACTATCCCGGGAGCTCAGCAGGGAAGAACTACAACACACAGCGCTAGAAGGTAGATACTGATTCCCACCTGTAAAGAGAGCTCCTGATGTGTCGTTGGACCGGCCGGTCTCTGAAAACCCAGTTAACAGCGCTCTGGACTGAGGTCTCCCACATCTTCAGTAAAGAGGTAAAGAGACTGCAATCTGGTGTCCTCGTTATTTACCGCGACCTGCACCCCACAACTACACCACCGTTACAACATCACTTATTCTACCGGACGTCCCCCACTGACAGACAGGGCCACGGACCGGGTCCAGCCACCGTGACAACCCCAGGACTGAGACCCAGAGGCCCGGCTCCGGGTACCCCTAGGCCCTGCAGCGGTGTGGGGGCGCTCCAACTGGGCCACACAGGGATAGTTAGGTTAATGCTTTGAGGCGGTAGGCCAGTCTGAACAATTGCATTTTTTTGACACACTTAACACTGGTGGGATTGGGGATTAATTGTATTAACCTGGTAGTGCATTCCAGAGAATTGGCGCAGCACATGAAAAGTCTTGGAGACGGGAGTGGGAGGTTCTAATTATTGAGGATGTTAACCTCAGGTCATTAGCAGAAAGGAGAGCACAGGTAGGGTGGTAGGCTGAGATCAGGGAGGAGATGTAGGGTGGTATGAGCCATGGAGCACTTTGTGGATGAGGGTAATAAGTTTGTACTGATTCTGAAGTGGATGGGTAACCAGTGTAATGACTGGCACAAGGTAGAGGCATTGGAATAACGGTTGGTGAGGAATATTATCCTGGCGGCAGCATTCAGAACAGATTGGAGAGGGAAGAATTTGGTAAGAGGGAGACCTATTAGTAGAGAGTTACAATAGTCCAGATGAGAATGAATAAGAGAAACAGTAAGAGTTTTTGCAGAGTCGAAAGTAAGAAAAGGTCAAATTCTAGAAACATTTTTGAGGTGCAGATAACAAGAGCGAGCCAGTGATCAGATGTGGGGGGTGAATGAAAGCTCAGAATCAGGTATGACCCCAAGGCAGTGGGCATGTTGCTTGGGAGTACTGGTGGAACCACACACGGAGATGGCAATGTCAGGCAAAGGTAGGTTAGTAGAGGGAGAAAACAGGAGGAGTTCAGTTTTTGACAGGTTCAGTTTCAGTTAGAAGGAGGACATGATGTTAGAGACTGCGATAAGACAATCACTGGTGTTTTCTAAAAAGGCAGGTATGATGATCCAGTGTCGAATACTGTGGAGAGATCCGAGAGAATTAGCATGGAGCAGTGACCATTAGATTTAGCTGTTAGTAGATCATTAGAAACTTTAGTGAGGGCAGTTTCAGTAGAGGGTAAAGAGTGGAAACCAGATTGAAGAGGGTCGAGAAGAGAGTTATCTGAGAGACAGCGCATAAGACGGGAGAGAACCAGGCATTTGAGGAGTTTAGAGATGAAGGGAAGATTAGAGACAGGTATATATATATATATATATATATATATATATATATATATATATATATACTGTATATACAGGGCCGTATTTAGAGTTTCTGCTGCCCTAGGCACTTTTAGTGCTGTCTCCCCCTTTGGTGAGTATGACACTATCGGCAGTGACTTTGGCAAGAATCGCTGATGTGAAAGTCGCCTTTTGCAGCAGATCCGGCAGTTTTTCTGCATGTCCCGCTTAACGGATCACTTACGGCAACACTGCGCTTGGCCTCATTCATTCCCTATGGGATTTGCGGCACTTGCCATGACCTGGCAAATGCGGTACCATACCTCCCAACTTTTGAAGAAGGGAAGGAGGTATAAAGTTTGCTGCGCGTGTAGTGCGCCGCGGCAAATTTTAGGCCACGCCTCTGACCACACCCATTTCACAACTAGTCACGCCCATATCCACTTCCCAACCACAGCCATTTAGCACTGCTGATCACACTGTTCTATATACAATAATTATAAACAAAAAAATATGGCCACACAGTGCTCCATACTGTATAATGGCCAAACATGATGCTCAATACTGTATAACGGCCACACATGATGCTCCATACTGTATAATGGCCACACACAGTTCTCCATACTGTATAATGGCCACACATGATGCTCAATACTGTATAATGGCCACACATGATGCTCCATACTGTATAATGGCAACACACAGTTCTCCATACTGTATAATGGCCACACATGATGCTCCATAGTGTATAATGGCCACACATGATGCTCCACAGTGTATAATGTCCACACAGGATGCTCCATACTTTATAACGGCCACACATGATGCTCCATACTGTATAATGGCCATTGGCCACACATGATGCTCCATACTGTATAACGGCCACACATGATGCTTCATACTGTATAACGGCCAAACATGATGCTCAATACTGTATAACGGCCACACATGATGCTCAAACTGTATAATGGCCACACACAGTTCTCCATACTGTATAATGATCCCACATGATGCTCAATACTGTATAATGACCCCCCTCCTGTATGCTTGGCTAATCCCTCCAATCCCATATGCATGGCTCATATCCCCCTCCTGTATGCATGGCTCATATTCCCCCTCCTGTATGCATGGCTCATATTCCCCCCCTGAATGCATGGCTCATATTCCCCCCCCTGTATGCATGGCTCATATCCCCCCTGTATGCATGGCTCATATTCCCCCCCCTGTATGCATGGCTCACATTCCCCCCTGTATGCATGGCTCATATTCCCCCCCTGTATGCTTGGCTCATATTCCCCCCCTGTATGCATGGCTCATATTCCCCCCCTGTATGCTTGGCTCATATTCCCTCCCTGTATGCATGGCTCATATCCCCCTGTATGCATGGCTCATATCCCCCTGTATGCATGGCTCATATCCCCCCTTGTATGCATGGCTCATATTCCCCCCTGTATGCATGGCTCATATTCCCCCCCTGTATGCTTGGCTCATATTCCCCCCCCCCATATACATGGCTCATATCCCCCCCGTATGCATGGCTCATATCGCCCCCTGTATGCATGGCTCATATCCCCCCGTATGCATGGCTCATATTCCCCCCCCTGTAAGCATGGCTCATATTCCCCCCCCCCCCGTATGCATGGCTCATATCCCCCCTCCTGTATGCATGGCTCATATTCCCCCCTGTATGCATGGCTCATATCCCCCCCCCTCTATGCATGGCTCATATTCCCCCCCCTGTTTGCTTGGCTCATATCCCCCCCCATATGCATGGCTCATATCGCCCCCTTGTATGCATGGCTCATATCCCCCCCTGTATGCATGGCTCATATCCCCCTGTATGCATGGCTCATATCCCCCTTGTATGCATGGCTCATATTCCCCCCCCCTGTATGCTTGGCTCATATTCCCCCCCCCCTGTATGCATGGCTCATATCCCCCCCTGTATGCATGGCTCATATCCCCCCCTGTATGCATGGCTCATATCCCCCCTGTATGCATGGCTCATATCCCCCCCTGTATGCATGGCTCATATCCCTCCTGTATGCATGGCTCATATCCCCCTTGTATGCATGGCTCATATTCCCCCCCTGTATGCTTGGCTCATATTCCCCCCCTGTATGCATGGCTCATATCCCCCCTGTATGCATGGCTCATATCCCCCCCTGTATGCCTGGCTCATATCGCCCCCCTGTATGCATGGCTCATATCCCCCCGTATGCATGGCTCATATCCCCCCCGTATACATGGCTCATATTCCCCCCCGTATGCATGGCTCATATCCCCCCCCTCCTGTATGCATGGCTCATATCCCCCTGTATGCATGGCTCATATCCCCCCCTGTATGCATGGCTCATATTCCCCCCCCCTGTATACATGGCTCATATTCCCCCCCCATATGCTTGGCTCATATTCCCCCCCTGTATGCATGGCTCATATCCCCCCGTATGCATGGCTCATATCCCCCCCTGTATGCATGGCTCATATTCCCCCCCCCTGTATGCATGGCTCATATTCCCCCCTGTATGCATGGCTTATCTCTCCACCCCCCTTGCCCCGCTCCCCCCGCCCCCATCTTGCATGGCACGCCGGCTTATGTCCTCCTTCATCCCCCCGTCCCTCATACTCACCTGTCCCTCACCGCGCGGCCACTGACATCCTTCTGGCTCTGTCCCGACTCAGCACCTTCTTCCTGTGTGAGCGGGGATGTGATACCGCTCATTAAGGTCATGAATATGCGCATATTCATGACCTTAATGAGCGGTACCATGTGACCGCTCATTCAGGACGAGCTCCAGACGCCGAGACCAGGCATCGCTGGAGCAGGGTGAGTATCGTCTTCAAGGAGGGTGGGTGGGAGGTGGGCGGCCGGGGGGGGGAAGGGACGTGGGGGCAGTCGGGAGGTGACCCAGGACTTATGACGAAAAAAAAACAAAAAAAACAACAAACCTTGCTCAGGTGCCGCCCCCTGCATTGTCCCCGCCCTAGGCACGTGCCCTCAAGTGCCTAGTGGCAAATACGGCCCTGTATATATATATATATATAGTTAGCGGCACAGTTTTGGTCAAGGGATGGTTTTTTAAGTAATGGATGTATGATGGCATGCTTAAATGAGGAGGGAAAGATACCGGAAGAGTGAGAGAGGTTCAATATTTTTGTTAGGTGAGAGGTTGAGAGGTGACAGTAGGGGAAAGGGACTGGAGGAGATGTGAAGGAATGGAGTCACTGGTGCAAGTGGTTGGTCTTCTTCTGTGACTGGTTCAATGTTAGAGAGTGAGCTAGATGCAGTGGGGGAGGGAGGACAGTGCATGATATGAGGGGATTGGGAGATAATTTCTTGTCGCATATGGCCAATTTTTTATTTGAAATAATTGGCCAGATCGTCAGCATGGAGATCCGTGGTTGGGGCCTGCACTCTTGGGTTGAGTAGGGAATGAAAAGAGTCAAAGAGACGTTTAGGGTTATTGGACAGTGAGGTGATGAGGGTGTTGAAATAGGTTTGTTTGAAGAGGTGAGGGGCAGAGTTGTATGTTTTAAGCGTAAACTTATAATGGATGAAATCTTCGGGTAGATTGTATTTTCTCCAGAGGCGTTCGGCGCACCTGGAGCACCGCTGTGGGCAACGGGTTTGCAGCATGTGCCACGGTTGTCGCCATCTGTGCCGAGTTGTTCTATGTATAGGAGATGCAATTTCATCCAGGGCACTTTGCAGGGCTTCATTGTAATGCTTCAGTGCAGAATCAGAAAAGGAGAGGCAGGAGATAGGGGATAATGAGGACTGTAAGTTCTTCATAAGTTTCTGGGTGTTAATGGCCTGTATGCTTCTATAAGTGTGGAAAGTGGGGGTGACCTTAGCGGGATGGTAGTTCTTGATGAAATGAAAAGTTGAGAATGAAAGAAGGTTGTGGTCAGAGAGTGGAGTTTGTGAAATCATCCACTGAGCAAAGCCAGCAAAAGACCAAGTCGAGTGAGTTTCCATCTTCATGAGTTGGAGACTTAATATGCTGCGAGAGATAAAAGGTGAGAAGCAGATGGGGAGAGGGGAAAAGCAATGGGGATGTTGAAATCACCCATGATGAGGGTGAGGATGTCACAGGAGAGAAAGTGTGGAAGCCAGGTGGCAAAGTGATCCAGGAACTGATGGGAGGGGCCCGGAGGACGATACACCACAGCCACTGGCATGGAGAAGGGGATGTAGAGTCTGACAACATGGACCTCAAAAGAAGGGAAGACAAGTGAGGGTACTTGGGAGATAACATGGAAGGTACATTTGGGTGAAAGGAGTAGACCACTGCCTCCACCTGCTCTGTTGTCCGATCTTGGGGTTTGAGAAAAGTGTAGTCCACCATATGAAAGAACAGCAGCAGCGGTGGTGTCTGACTGTTGGATCCAGGTTTAAGTAAGAGCTAGAAGGTTAAAAGAATTTGAAAGGAAGACTGTTGTGAATTCCGTTCTCGAACTCCCTCCTGTGGTCATGAATGGTACTTCGGCGAGTTCTGTCCGTGGACTCCCTCTGGTGGCTGTGAGTGGAACTGCTGGTTCTGAGGTTGTTTCCTCAGCTGCCCTCGTTTGCGGCTAGGCTGGCTTTTCTATTTAACTCCACTCAGATCGTTACTTCATGCCAGCTGTCAATGTATCGGTACTGGTTCAGATCTCTCTCGGATCTTTCTGATGACCTGTCTACTCCAGCAGAAGCTAAGTCCCTGCTAGTTCATTTGTTGTTCATTGTGTACTGAATATATTTATTAGTACTTGCTAAGTTCTTGTCCAGCTTGCTAATATGATATTGCCTTGCTAGCTGGAAGCTCTGGGGTGCAGAGTGGCACCTCCGCACCGTGAGTCGGTGCGGGGGTCTTTTTGCACACTCTGCGTGGCTTTTTGTAGTTTTTTGTGCTGACCGCATAGATTCCTTTCCTATCCTCAGTCTATTTAGCAAGTCTGGCCTCCTTTGCTGAAAACCTGTTTCATTCCTGTGTTTGTGACTTTCCTCTTAACTCACAGTCAATATTTGTGGGGGGCTGCCTTTTCCTTTGGGGAATTTCTCTGAGGCAAGGTAAGGCTTTATTTTCTATCTTTAGGGGTAGTTAGCTCTTAGGCTGTGAAGAGGTGTCTAGGGAGAGTTAGGTACGCTCCACGGCTATTTCTAGTGTGTGCGATAGGATTAGAGTTTGCGGTCAGCAGAAATCCCACTCCCCAGAGCTTGTCCTGTTTTCTAGTTTAACCATCAGGTCATTCCAGGTGCTCCTAACCACCAGGTCATAACAGAAGACGTCATGGATGAAGGAGAGTTTACTACACACTGAGCGAGAATTCCAAAGGGCACAATTGAAAGAGACAGAAGGCATGCATGGAATATTAATAAGGTTAGATGGGTTTCTGAGTGTAGCAATTGGGAGGTTTAACTTGCTATAACATGGGGGGCCGGGGTTGGGAGAGATGTCTCCTGCGACTAAGAGAAGGAGGATAGAAAGAGTGAGCAGATGGTTAAGTGATTTGTGAGAGCATCTCATGGGACTGAGTAGATCTGCGCTGTTTAGCAATGTGAACAGAGCGTGAGTGTGATACATAGGTGAGGAAAGGACAGAGGGGCCGATATGGATGGAGTGTAAAGAGTTAATGCAATGGCGGTGAATGTGAGTGAATGCAGCAGCCAGGATATAGATTATACAAATGCATATGCTGAACATTTGTTGTGCTCCAAATGTACAGGGAATAGATTTATTTAATTGTCTTACCTGTCTCCTGTCCTGTCTAACTGCCATGTTATAACTGCCAGTACTTTGATAAAATGTACTTCGATTAAATGTGCACAAATGTCTCCCAGGCTGTGTCTCAATATATAGGAGACTACCTCTTAGCTCTTACTTTTTTTTCCCCTCTCATTAGCAATCAATCAGACTAAGGCTGTGTGCACACTTTGCGGATTTGATTGCAGTTCCGCAGCGTTTTAAGCGGCACGGAATTGCATTAAATCCGCAGTGTAGTGCGCAACCAATGTAAGTCTATGGGAGCCGCAGACTTGTTGTGCACATGCTGCGGAAAATGCCGCACCGAAATGCAGCTTTTTTTTCAGCAGCATGTCACTTCTTTTGTGCGGAACTGCAGCATTTCTGCACCCATAGACTTGCATTGAGTCGGGCACATCTGCAGCAAAACCGCAGATGTGAAAAAGATCTGCAGTTTTGCTGCAGATGTGGGTCTGAGAACCGCTGCAGTTCGGAAGGAGGGAAATGTATGGGCGGAGTGTGGGTGGTGACTGCGTGCGTGTATGTGTGTGCGGGCGGGGTCTGCGGACTGTTCTGGTGTGTGTGGTGCTGTGTGGGTGTGTGCGGGACTGTTCGGGTGTGTGCGGGGCTGTCCAAGTGTGTGCGGGGCTGTTCGGGTGTGTGTGGGACTTTCCGGGTATGTGCGGGGCTGTTCGAGTGTGTGCGGGGCTGTCCTGGTGTGTGCGGGGCTGTCTGGGTGTGTGCGGGGTTGTTCGGGTGTGTGCGGGTCTGTCCGGGTGTGCGCGGGGCTGTTCGGGATGGATAGGCGTCTTATTGACGCCTCTCCATTATTAACCGGGCTTAATGTCACCTTACAATAGCAAGGTGACATTAACCCCTTATTACCACATATCCCACCGCTACAGGGGAGTGGGAAGAGAAAGGCTAAGTGCCGGAATTGGCGCATATTACAGATGCGCAATTTCTGGGGCAGCTGGGGGCTGGTATTTTTTAGCCGGGGGGCAAATATCCATGGCCCCTCTCTAGGCTATTAATATCAGCCTGCAGCTGCCTGTGTAGCATTTCTGGCTATAAAATGTAGAAGGGCCCCACGTCATTTTTTGGGGGGTCTCCCTATTTTAATAGCCAGTAAAGGCTACGCAGACTGCTGCGGGCTGATATTCATAGCCTGGGAAGGAGCCATGGGTATTATCCCTCTCCCATGCTACAAATATTGGCCCCTGGCCGTCGGCTTTTACCCCTGGTGCAGAAAATTGCACGGGAGCCAAAACCATTTTTTTCCCGTTTTTTTTTTTTAAATTAAATGTTCATTAATAAAGATCGACCTTGCTGTTATATAGCCCATGTGTTCCTGTTTCCATATTACAGTATATATCTATGGATAATCTATCTATATATTTATAGATATATCTATAGATACATAGATATATCTATCCATATATCTATAGGGTATTAGTCTACGGGCCGGATTGCCGGCGCTTTGGATGGAGCAGAAAACTCGCTGCGCCCAAAGCGCCGCCCCTTTCTGTACGCTCGGTGATTCCGGATGTGTTTATTGCACACATATGGAATCTCCGCATCTCATACGTAGGACCCTGTGATTTACCTTGCAGCGACGGAGCGTCGCCGCAAGGTAAACAGACATGCTGCATTCTAAAAAGACGTGCCGCATATCCATAAACGCAAGGCCACCGGATGCGTGTTCGCACGCATAGTGGAGACGGGATTTCATAAAATCCCCTCCACTATGCGGTAACGTCTGGATGCTGCGGGTTGAACACTGCGGTTGTACGCAGCATCCAATCTGCAGCTAATCCCGATGTAATCCGGCCCATGGACACATATCCTACGCTATCCATATATCTATTGAGTCGCCCGCCAGGGCCGTGTGGTACCCGGTACCGGGTCCGGTGTTCACAGGGGCATGTCACGGTGGTGACCTGGTCCGTGTCCCTGGGAGCCCATGTAAAAGGGGAAAGTCTTTAAAGGGATTTGGTGAATAGAGTTTATGTTCGTGATGCCACCTGTGGTATTCGGTCAGTGGGGACCGACGCTGCTTTAAGGGGTCCTCTGGGGTGATGTTATGGCAGCTAGATGGTATAACTTCCCACAGGTGAAGTATGTCCCCAGGGCTCCCGGTGTGTAGATGGATGATGGTGAATGGCGCAGTAAAGAACGAGGACACAGGTTAGCAGTCTCTTTACCTGGTTTACTGAAGACTTCAGGCAGCCACAGTCCAGGGAACCAGATCACAGGGCAGGCAGGGTCCGGCCGGTTTGGAAGGGAATCCAGAGTCCCCTTTACCAGGTGGAGTTAAAAGCCTTCCTCTAGCGCGGTGGTGTTGTAATCCCTTACTGTCTATGGCTTCACATAAGGTCCTCACAGTTGTTCTCTCTGTCCCCCATATAGGATAGGACATAGCCTGTATGACTGGTGACTTGAGCCTTTTTACAGGGACTCTAGCACACCCCGGGCTCTATAGGTGTCACCGTGCCTCCTGGGTATTAAGGCGGAGAGCAGAATATTATCATCTGTCCTGTGATGTCCGGCTGTTACATGGAGCAGAATATTCTCATCTGTCCTGTGATGTGCGGCTGTTACATGGAGCAGAATATTCTCATCTGTCCTGTGATGTGCGGCTGTTACATGGAGCAGAATATTCTCATCTGTCCTGTGATGTGCGGCTGTTACATAGAGCAGAATATTCTCATCTGTCCTGTGATGTGCGGCTGTTACATGGAGCAGAATATTCTCATGTGTCCTGTGATGTGCGGCTGTTACATGGAGCAGAATATTCTCATCTGTCCTGTGATGTGCGGCTGTTACATGGAGCAGAATATTCTCATCTGTCCTGTGATGTGCGGCTGTTACATGGAGCAGAATATTCTCATCTGTCCTGTGATGTGCGGCTGTTACATGGAGCAGAATATTCTCATCTGTCCTGTGATGTGCGGCTGTTACATGGAGCAGAATATTCTCATCTGTCCTGTGATGTCCGGCTGTTACATGGAGCAGAATATTATCATCTGTCCTGTGATGTGCGGCTGTTACATGGAGCAGAATATTCCCATCTGTCCTGTGATGTGCGGCTGTTACATGGAGCAGAATATTCCCATCTGTCCTGTGATGTGCGGCTGTTACATGGAGCAGAATATTCTCATCTGTCCTGTGATGTGCGGCTGTTACATGGAGCATAATATTCTCATCTGTCCTGTGATGTGCGGCTGTTACATAGAGCAAAATATTCTCATCTGTCCTGTGATGTGCGGCTGTTACATGGAGCAGAATATTCTCATCTGTCCTGTGATGTGCGGCTGTTACATGGAGCAGAATATTCTCATCTGTCCTGTGATGTCCGGCTGTTACATGGAGCAGAATATTATCATCTGTCCTGTGATGTGCGGCTGTTACATGGAGCAGAATATTCCCATCTGTCCTGTGATGTGCGGCTGTTACATGGAGCAGAATATTCCCATCTGTCCTGTGATGTGCGGCTGTTACATGGAGCAGAATATTCCCATCTGTCCTGTGATGTGCGGCTGTTACATGGAGCAGAATATTCCCATCTGTCCTGTGATGTGCGGCTGTTACATGGAGCATAATATTCTCATCTGTCCTGTGATGTGCGGCTGTTACATAGAGCAAAATATTCTCATCTGTCCTGTGATGTGCGGCTGTTACATAGAGCAGAATATTCTCATCTGTCCTGTGATGTGCGGCTGTTACATGGAGCAGAATATTCTCATCTGTCCTGTGATGTGCGGCTGTTACATGGAGCAGAATATTCTCATCTGTCCTGTGATGTACGGCTGTTACATGGAGCAGAATAATCTCATCTGTCCTGTGATGTGCGGCTGTTACATGGAGCGGAATATTCTCATCTGTCCTGTGATGTGCGGCTGTTACATGGAGCAGAATATTCTCATCTGTCCTGTGATGTGCAGCTGTTACATAGAGCAGAATATTCTCATCTGTCCTGTGATGTGCGGCTGTTACATAGAGCAGAATATTCTCATCTGTCCTGTGATGTCCGGCTGTTACATGGAGCAGAATATTCTCATCTGTCCTGTGATGTGCGGCTGTTACATGGAGCAGAATACTCTCATCTGTCCTGTGATGTGCGGCTGTTACATAGAGCAGAATATTCCCATCTGTCCTGTGATGTGCGGCTGTTACATGGAGCAGAATACTCTCATCTGTCCTGTGATGTGCGGCTGTTACATAGAGCAGAATATTCCCATCTGTCCTGTGATGTGCGGCTGTTACATGGAGCAGAATATTCTCATCTGTCTTGTGATGTCCGGCTGTTACATGGAGCGGAATATTCTCATCTGTCCTGTGATGTGCGGCTGTTACATGGAGCGGAATATTCTCATCTGTCCTGTGATGTGCGGCTGTTACATGGAGCAGAATATTCCCATCTGTCCTGTGATGTGCGGCTGTTACATGGAGCAGAATATTCCCATCTGTCCTCTGATGTGCGGCTGTTACATGGAGCAGAATATTCTCATCTGTCCTGTGATGTGCGGCTGTTACATGGAGCATAATATTCTCATCTGTCCTGTGATGTGCGGCTGTTACATAGAGCAGAATATTCTCATCTGTCCTGTGATGTGCGGCTGTTACATGGAGCGGAATATTCTCATCTGTCCTGTGATGTGCGGCTGTTACATGGAGCAGAATATTCTCATCTGTCCTGTGATGTACGGCTGTTACATAGAGCAGAATATTCTCATCTGTCCTGTGATGTGCAGCTGTTACATAGAGCAGAATATTCTCATCTGTCCTGTGATGTGCGGCTGTTACATGGAGCAGAATATTCCCATCTGTCCTGTGATGTGCGGCTGTTACATGGAGCAGAATATTCTCATCTGTCCTGTGATGTGCGGCTGTTACATGGAGCAGAATATTCTCATCTGTCCTGTGATGTGCGGCTGTTACATGGAGCAGAATATTCTCATCTGTCCTGTGATGTCCGGCTGTTACATAGAGCAGAATATTCTCATCTGTCCTGTGATGTCCGGCTGTTACATGGAGCAGAATATTCTCATCTGTCCTGTGATGTGCGGCTGTTACATGGAGCAGAATATTATCATCTGTCCTGTGTTGTGCGGCTGTTACATAGAGCAGAATATTCTCATCTGTCCTGTGATGTGCGGCTGTTACATAGAGCAGAATATTCTCATCTGTCCTGTGATGTCCGGCTGTTACATGGAGCAGAATATTCTCATCTGTCCTGTGATGTGCGGCTGTTACATGGAGCAGAATATTCTCATCTGTCCTGTGATGTGCGGCTGTTACATGGAGCAGAATATTCTCATCTGTCCTGTGATGTGCGGCTGTTACATAGAGCAGAATATTCTCATCTGTCCTGTGATGTCCGGCTGTTACATGGAGCAGAATATTCTCATCTGTCCTGTGATGTGCGGCTGTTACATGGAGCAGAATATTATCATCTGTCCTGTGTTGTGCGGCTGTTACATAGAGCAGAATATTCTCATCTGTCCTGTGATGTGCGGCTGTTACATAGAGCAGAATATTCTCATCTGTCCTGTGATGTGCGGCTGTTACATGGAGCAGAATATTATCATCTGTCCTGTGATGTGCGGCTGTTACATGGAGCAGAATATTCCCATCTGTCCTGTGATGTGCGGCTGTTACATAGAGCAGAATATTCTCATCTGTCCTGTGATGTGCGGCTGTTACATGGAGCAGAATATTATCATCTGTCCTGTGATGTGCGGCTGTTACATAGAGCAGAATATTCTCATCTGTCCTGTGATGTCCGGCTGTTACATGGAGCGGAATATTCTCATGTGTCCTGTTATGTGCGGCTGTTACATGGAGCATAATATTCTCATCTGTCCTGTGATGTGCGGCTGTTACATGGAGCAGAATGTTCTCATCTGTCCTGTGATGTCCGGCTGTTACATGGAGCAGAATATTCTCATCTGTCCTGTGATGTGCGGCTGTTACATGGAGCATAATATTCTCATCTGTCCTGTGATGTGCGGCTGTTACATGGAGCAGAATATTCTCATCTGTCCTGTGATGTGCGGCTGTTACATGGAGCAGAATATTTTCATCTGTGCTGAGATGTGCGGCTGTTACATGGAGCAGAATATTCTCATCTGTCCTGTGATGTGCGGCTGTTACATAGAGCAGAATATTCTCATCTGTCCTGTGATGTGCGGCTGTTACATGGAGCGGAATATTCTCATCTGTCCTGTGATGTGCGGCTGTTACATGGAGCAGAATATTCTCATCTGTCCTGTGATGTGCGGCTGTTACATGGAGCGGAATATTCTCATCTGTCCTGTGATGTGCGGCTGTTACATGGAGCATAATATTCTCATCTGTCCTGTGATGTGCGGCTGTTACATGGAGCAGAATATTCTCATCTGTCCTGTGATGTGCGGCTGTTACATGGAGCGGAATATTCTCATCTGTCCTGTGATGTGCGGCTGTTACATGGAGCAGAATATTCTCATCTGTCCTGTGATGTGCGGCTGTTACATGGAGCAGAATATTATCATCTGTCCTGTGTTGTGCGGCTGTTACATAGAGCAGAATATTCTCATCTGTCCTGTGATGTGCGGCTGTTACATGGAGCAGAATATTCTCATCTGTCCTGTGATGTGCGGCTGTTACATAGAGCAGAATATTCTCATCTGTCCTGTGATGTCCGGCTGTTACATGGAGCAGAATATTCTCATCTGTCCTGTGATGTGCGGCTGTTACATGGAGCAGAATATTCTCATCTGTCCTGTGATGTGCGGCTGTTACATGGAGCAGAATATTCTCATCTGTCCTGTGATGTGCGGCTGTTACATAGAGCAGAATATTCTCATCTGTCCTGTGATGTCCGGCTGTTACATGGAGCAGAATATTCTCATCTGTCCTGTGATGTGCGGCTGTTACATGGAGCAGAATATTATCATCTGTCCTGTGATGTGCGGCTGTTACATAGAGCAGAATATTCTCATCTGTCCTGTGATGTGCGGCTGTTACATGGAGCGGAATATTCTCATGTGTCCTGTTATGTGCGGCTGTTACATGGAGCATAATATTCTCATCTGTCCTGTGATGTGCGGCTGTTACATGGAGCAGAATATTCCCATCTGTCCTGTGATGTGCGGCTGTTACATAGAGCAGAATATTCTCATCTGTCCTGTGATGTGCGGCTGTTACATGGAGCAGAATATTATCATCTGTCCTGTGATGTGCGGCTGTTACATAGAGCAGAATATTCTCATCTGTCCTGTGATGTCCGGCTGTTACATGGAGCGGAATATTCTCATGTGTCCTGTTATGTGCGGCTGTTACATGGAGCATAATATTCTCATCTGTCCTGTGATGTGCGGCTGTTACATGGAGCAGAATATTCTCATCTGTCCTGTGATGTGCGGCTGTTACATGGAGCAGAATATTCTCATCTGTCCTGTGATGTGCGGCTGTTACATGGAGCAGAATGTTCTCATCTGTCCTGTGATGTCCGGCTGTTACATGGAGCAGAATATTCTCATCTGTCCTGTGATGTGCGGCTGTTACATGGAGCATAATATTCTCATCTGTCCTGTGATGTGCGGCTGTTACATGGAGCAGAATATTCTCATCTGTCCTGTGATGTGCGGCTGTTACATGGAGCAGAATATTTTCATCTGTGCTGAGATGTGCGGCTGTTACATGGAGCAGAATATTCTCATCTGTCCTGTGATGTGCGGCTGTTACATAGAGCAGAATATTCTCATCTGTCCTGTGATGTGCGGCTGTTACATGGAGCGGAATATTCTCATCTGTCCTGTGATGTGCGGCTGTTACATGGAGCAGAATATTCTCATCTGTCCTGTGATGTGCGGCTGTTACATGGAGCGGAATATTCTCATCTGTCCTGTGATGTGCGGCTGTTACATGGAGCATAATATTCTCATCTGTCCTGTGATGTGCGGCTGTTACATGGAGCAGAATATTCTCATCTGTCCTGTGATGTGCGGCTGTTACATGGAGCGGAATATTCTCATCTGTCCTGTGATGTGCGGCTGTTACATGGAGCAGAATATTCTCATCTGTCCTGTGATGTGCGGCTGTTACATGGAGCGGAATATTCTCATCTGTCCTGTGATGTGCGGCTGTTACATGGAGCAGAATATTCTCATCTGTCCTGTGATGTGCGGCTGTTACATGGAGCAGAATATTCTCATCTGTCCTGTGATGTCCGGCTGTTACATAGAGCAGAATATTCTCATCTGTCCTGTGATGTGCGGCTGTTACATGGAGCAGAATATTCTCATCTGTCCTGTGATGTCCGGCTGTTACATAGAGCAGAATATTCTCATCTGTCCTGTGATGTGCGGCTGTTACATGGAGCAGAATATTCTCATCTGTCCTGTGATGTGCGGCTGTTACATAGAGCAGAATATTCTCATCTGTCCTGTGATGTCCGGCTGTTACATGGAGCATAATATTCTCATCTGTCCTGTGATGTGCGGCTGTTACATAGAGCAGAATATTCTCATCTGTCCTGTGATGTGCGGCTGTTACATGGAGCGGAATATTCTCATCTGTCCTGTGATGTGAGGCTGTTACATAGAGCAGAATATTCCCATCTGTCCTGTGATGTGCGGCTGTTACATGGAGCAGAATATTCTCATCTGTCCTGTGATGTGCGGCTATTACATGGAGCAGAATACTCTCATGTGTCCTGTGATGTGCGGCTGTTACATAGAGCAGAATATTCTCATCTGTCCTGTGATGTGCGGCTGTTACATAGAGCAGAATATTCCCATCTGTCCTGTGATGTGCGGCTGTTACATGGAGCAGAATATTCTCATCTGTCCTGTGATGTGCGGCTGTTACATGGAGCGGAATATTCTCATCTGTCCTGTGATGTGCAGCTGTTACATGGAGCGGAATATTCTCATCTGTCCTGTGATGTGCGGCTGTTACATGGAGCAGAATATTCTCATCTGTCCTGTGATGTCCGGCTGTTACATGGAGCAGAATATTATCATCTGTCCTGTGATGTCCGGATGTTACATGGAGCAGAATATTCTCATCTGTCCTGTGATGTGCGGCTGTTACATGGAGCAAAATATTCTCATCTGTCCTGTGATGTCCGGCTGTTACATAGAGCAGAATATTCTCATCTGTCCTGTGATGTGCGGCTGTTACATGGAGCAGAATATTATCATCTGTCCTGTGATGTGCGGCTGTTACATGGAGCAGAATATTCTCATCTGTCCTGTGATGTGCGGCTGTTACATAGAGCAGAATATTCTCATCTGTCCTGTGATGTGCGGCTGTTACATGGAGCAGAATATTATCATCTGTCCTGTGATGTGCGGCTGTTACATAGAGCAGAATATTCTCATCTGTCCTGTGATGTGCGGCTGTTACATGGAGCAGAATATTCTCATCTGTCCTGTGATGTGCGGCTGTTACATGGAGCGGAATATTCTCATGTGTCCTGTGATGTGCGGCTGTTACATGGAGCGGAATATTCTCATCTGTCCTGTGATGTGCGGCTGTTACATGGAGCAGAATATTCTCATCTGTCCTGTGATGTGCAGCTGTTACATGGAGCAGAATATTCCCATCTGTCCTGTGATGTGCGGCTGTTGCATGGAGCGGAATATTCTCATCTGTCCTGTGATGTGCGGCTGTTACATGGAGCAGAATGTTCTCATCTGTCCTGTGATGTGCGGCTGTTACATAGAGCAGAATATTCTCATCTGTCCTGTGATGTGCGGCTGTTACATGGAGCAGAATATTCTCATCTGTCCTGTGATGTGCAGCTGTTACATGGAGCAGAATATTCTCATCTGTCCTGTGATGTCCGGCTGTTACATGGAGCGGAATATTCTCATCTGTCCTGTGATGTGCGGCTGTTACATGGAGCGGAATATTCTCATCTGTCCTGTGATGTGCGGCTGTTACATGGAGCGGAATATTCTCATCTGTCCTGTGATGTGCGGCTGTTACATGGAGCAGAATATTCTCATCTGTCCTGTGATGTGCGGCTGTTACATAGAGCAGAATATTCTCATCTGTCCTGTGATGTCCGGCTGTTACATGGAGCGGAATATTCCCATCTGTCCTGTGATGTGCGGCTGTTACATGGAGCAGAATATTCTCATCTGTCCTGTGATGTGCGGCTGTTACATGGAGCGGAATATTCTCATCTGTCCTGTGATGTGCGGCTGTTACATGGAGCAGAATATTCTCATCTGTCCTGTGATGTGCGGCTGTTACATAGAGCAGAATATTCTCATGTGTCCTGTGATGTGCGGCTGTTACATGGAGCGGAATATTCTCATCTGTCCTGTGATGTGCGGCTGTTACATAGAGCAGAATATTCTCATCTGTCCTGTGATGTGCGGCTTTTACATAGAGCGGAATATTCTCATCTGTCCTGTGATGTGCGGCTGTTACATGGAGCATAATATTCTCATCTGTCCTGTGATGTGCGGCTGTTACATGGAGCAGAATATTCTCATCTGTCCTGTGATGTGCGGCTGTTACATAGAGCAGAATATTCTCATCTGTCCTGTGATGTGCGGCTGTTACATAGAGCAGAATATTCTCATCTGTCCTGTGATGTGCGGCTGTTACATGGAGCAGAATATTCTCATCTGTCCTGTGATGTGCGGCTGTTACATGGAGCAGAATATTTTCATCTGTGCTGAGATGTGCGGCTGTTACATGGAGCAGAATATTCTCATCTGTCCTGTGATGTGCGGCTGTTACATGGAGCAGAATACTCTCATGTGTCCTGTGATGTGCGGCTGTTACATAGAGCAGAATATTCTCATCTGTCCTGTGATGTGCGGCTGTTACATGGAGCAGAATATTCTCATCTGTCCTGTGATGTGCGGCTGTTACATGGAGCAGAATACTCTCATCTGTCCTGTGATGTGCGGCTTTTACATGGAGCAGAATATTCTCATCTGTCCTGTGATGTGCGGCTGTTACATGGAGCAGAATATTCTCATCTGTCCTGTGATGTGCGGCTGTTACATGGAGCAGAATACTCTCATGTGTCCTGTGATGTGCGGCTGTTACATGGAGCAGAATACTCTCATGTGTCCTGTGATGTGCGGCTGTTACATAGAGCAGAATATTCTCATCTGTCCTGTGATGTGCGGCTGTTACATGGAGCAGAATATTCTCATCTGTCCTGTGATGTGCGGCTGTTACATGGAGCAGAATACTCTCATCTGTCCTGTGATGTGCGGCTTTTACATGGAGCAGAATATTCTCATCTGTCCTGTGATGTGCGGCTGTTACATGGAGCAGAATATTCTCATCTGTCCTGTGATGTGCGGCTGTTACATGGAGCAGAATATTCTCATCTGTCCTGTGATGTGCGGCTGTTACATGGAGCGGAATATTCTCATCTGTCCTGTGATGTGCGGCTGTTACATAGAGCAGAATATTCTCATCTGTCCTGTGATGTGCGGCTGTTACATAGAGCAGAATATTCTCATCTGTCCTGTGATGTGCGGCTGTTACATAGAGCAGAATATTCTCATCTGTCCTGTAATGTGCGGCTGTTACATAGAGCAGAATATTCTCATCTGTCCTGTGATGTGCGGCTGTTACATAGAGCAGAATATTCTCATCTGTCCTGTGATGTGCGGCTGTTACATGGAGCGGAATATTCTCATCTGTCCTGTGATGTGCGGCTGTTACATGGAGCAGAATATTCTCATCTGTCCTGTGATGTGCGGCTGTTACATGGAGCAGAATATTCTCATCTGTCCTGTGATGTGCGGCTGTTACATGGAGCGGAATATTCTCATCTGTCCTGTGATGTGCGGCTGTTACATGGAGCAGAATATTCTCATCTGTCCTGTGATGTGCGGCTGTTACATGGAGCAGAATATTCCCATCTGTCCTGTGATGTGCGGCTGTTACATGGAGCAGAATATTCTCATCTGTCCTGTGATGTGCGGCTGTTACATGGAGCGGAATACTCTCATCTGTCCTGTGATGTGCGGCTGTTACATGGAGCAGAATATTTTCATCTGTCCTGTGATGTGCGGCTGTTACATGGAGCAGAATATTCTCATCTGTCCTGTGATGTGCGGCTGTTACATGGAGCAGAATATTTTCATCTGTGCTGAGATGTGCGGCTGTTACATGGAGCAGAATATTCTCATCTGTCCTGTGATGTGCGGCTGTTACATAGAGCAGAATATTCTCATCTGTCCTGTGATGTGCGGCTGTTACATGGAGCGGAATATTCTCATCTGTCCTGTGATGTGCGGCTGTTACATGGAGCAGAATATTCTCATCTGTCCTGTGATGTGCGGCTGTTACATGGAGCGGAATATTCTCATCTGTCCTGTGATGTGCGGCTGTTACATGGAGCATAATATTCTCATCTGTCCTGTGATGTGCGGCTGTTACATGGAGCAGAATATTCTCATCTGTCCTGTGATGTGCGGCTGTTACATGGAGCGGAATATTCTCATCTGTCCTGTGATGTGCGGCTGTTACATGGAGCAGAATACTCTCATCTGTCCTGTGATGTGCGGCTGTTACATGGAGCAGAATATTATCATCTGTCCTGTGTTGTGCGGCTGTTACATAGAGCAGAATATTCTCATCTGTCCTGTGATGTGCGGCTGTTACATAGAGCAGAATATTCTCATCTGTCCTGTGATGTCCGGCTGTTACATGGAGCAGAATATTCTCATCTGTCCTGTGATGTGCGGCTGTTACATGGAGCAGAATATTCTCATCTGTCCTGTGATGTGCGGCTGTTACATGGAGCAGAATATTCTCATCTGTCCTGTGATGTGCGGCTGTTACATAGAGCAGAATATTCTCATCTGTCCTGTGATGTCCGGCTGTTACATGGAGCAGAATATTCTCATCTGTCCTGTGATGTGCGGCTGTTACATGGAGCAGAATATTATCATCTGTCCTGTGATGTGCGGCTGTTACATAGAGCAGAATATTCTCATCTGTCCTGTGATGTGCGGCTGTTACATGGAGCAGAATATTATCATCTGTCCTGTGATGTGCGGCTGTTACATGGAGCAGAATATTCCCATCTGTCCTGTGATGTGCGGCTGTTACATAGAGCAGAATATTCTCATCTGTCCTGTGATGTGCGGCTGTTACATGGAGCAGAATATTATCATCTGTCCTGTGATGTGCGGCTGTTACATAGAGCAGAATATTCTCATCTGTCCTGTGATGTCCGGCTGTTACATGGAGCGGAATATTCTCATGTGTCCTGTTATGTGCGGCTGTTACATGGAGCATAATATTCTCATCTGTCCTGTGATGTGCGGCTGTTACATGGAGCAGAATATTCTCATCTGTCCTGTGATGTGCGGCTGTTACATGGAGCAGAATATTCTCATCTGTCCTGTGATGTGCGGCTGTTACATGGAGCAGAATGTTCTCATCTGTCCTGTGATGTCCGGCTGTTACATGGAGCAGAATATTCTCATCTGTCCTGTGATGTGCGGCTGTTACATGGAGCATAATATTCTCATCTGTCCTGTGATGTGCGGCTGTTACATGGAGCAGAATATTCTCATCTGTCCTGTGATGTGCGGCTGTTACATGGAGCAGAATATTTTCATCTGTGCTGAGATGTGCGGCTGTTACATGGAGCAGAATATTCTCATCTGTCCTGTGATGTGCGGCTGTTACATAGAGCAGAATATTCTCATCTGTCCTGTGATGTGCGGCTGTTACATGGAGCGGAATATTCTCATCTGTCCTGTGATGTGCGGCTGTTACATGGAGCAGAATATTCTCATCTGTCCTGTGATGTGCGGCTGTTACATGGAGCGGAATATTCTCATCTGTCCTGTGATGTGCGGCTGTTACATGGAGCATAATATTCTCATCTGTCCTGTGATGTGCGGCTGTTACATGGAGCAGAATATTCTCATCTGTCCTGTGATGTGCGGCTGTTACATGGAGCGGAATATTCTCATCTGTCCTGTGATGTGCGGCTGTTACATGGAGCAGAATATTCTCATCTGTCCTGTGATGTGCGGCTGTTACATGGAGCAGAATATTCTCATCTGTCCTGTGATGTGCGGCTGTTACATGGAGCAGAATATTCTCATCTGTCCTGTGATGTCCGGCTGTTACATAGAGCAGAATATTCTCATCTGTCCTGTGATGTGCGGCTGTTACATGGAGCAGAATATTCTCATCTGTCCTGTGATGTCCGGCTGTTACATAGAGCAGAATATTCTCATCTGTCCTGTGATGTGCGGCTGTTACATGGAGCAGAATATTCTCATCTGTCCTGTGATGTGCGGCTGTTACATAGAGCAGAATATTCTCATCTGTCCTGTGATGTCCGGCTGTTACATGGAGCATAATATTCTCATCTGTCCTGTGATGTGCGGCTGTTACATAGAGTAGAATATTCTCATCTGTCCTGTGATGTGCGGCTGTTACATGGAGCAGAATATTCTCATCTGTCCTGTGATGTGCGGCTGTTACATGGAGCAGAATACTCTCATGTGTCCTGTGATGTGCGGCTGTTACATAGAGCAGAATATTCTCATCTGTCCTGTGATGTGCGGCTGTTACATGGAGCAGAATACTCTCATGTGTCCTGTGATGTGCGGCTGTTACATGGAGCGGAATATTCTCATCTGTCCTGTGATGTGCGGCTGTTACATAGAGCAGAATATTCCCATCTGTCCTGTGATGTGCGGCTGTTACATGGAGCAGAATATTCTCATCTGTCCTGTGATGTGCGGCTATTACATGGAGCAGAATACTCTCATGTGTCCTGTGATGTGCGGCTGTTACATAGAGCAGAATATTCTCATCTGTCCTGTGATGTGCGGCTGTTACATGGAGCAGAATATTCTCATCTGTCCTGTGATGTGCGGCTGTTACATGGAGCAGAATATTCCCATCTGTCCTGTGATGTGCGGCTGTTACATGGAGCAGAATATTCTCATCTGTCCTGTGATGTGCGGCTGTTACATGGAGCGGAATATTCTCATCTGTCCTGTGATGTGCAGCTGTTACATGGAGCGGAATATTCTCATCTGTCCTGTGATGTGCGGCTGTTACATGGAGCAGAATATTCTCATCTGTCCTGTGATGTCCGGCTGTTACATGGAGCAGAATATTATCATCTGTCCTGTGATGTCCGGATGTTACATGGAGCAGAATATTCTCATCTGTCCTGTGATGTGCGGCTGTTACATGGAGCAAAATATTCTCATCTGTCCTGTGATGTCCGGCTGTTACATAGAGCAGAATATTCTCATCTGTCCTGTGATGTGCGGCTGTTACATGGAGCAGAATATTATCATCTGTCCTGTGATGTGCGGCTGTTACATGGAGCAGAATATTCTCATCTGTCCTGTGATGTGCGGCTGTTACATAAAGCAGAATATTCTCATCTGTCCTGTGATGTGCGGCTGTTACATGGAGCAGAATATTATCATCTGTCCTGTGATGTGCGGCTGTTACATAGAGCAGAATATTCTCATCTGTCCTGTGATGTGCGGCTGTTACATGGAGCAGAATATTCTCATCTGTCCTGTGATGTGCGGCTGTTACATGGAGCGGAATATTCTCATGTGTCCTGTGATGTGCGGCTGTTACATGGAGCGGAATATTCTCATCTGTCCTGTGATGTGCGGCTGTTACATGGAGCAGAATATTCTCATCTGTCCTGTGATGTGCAGCTGTTACATGGAGCAGAATATTCCCATCTGTCCTGTGATGTGCGGCTGTTGCATGGAGCAGAATATTCTCATCTGTCCTGTGATGTGCGGCTGTTACATGGAGCAGAATGTTCTCATCTGTCCTGTGATGTGCGGCTGTTACATGGAGCAGAATATTCTCATCTGTCCTGTGATGTGCGGCTGTTACATGGAGCAGAATATTCTCATCTGTCCTGTGATGTGCAGCTGTTACATGGAGCAGAATATTCTCATCTGTCCTGTGATGTCCGGCTGTTACATGGAGCGGAATATTCTCATCTGTCCTGTGATGTGCGGCTGTTACATGGAGCGGAATATTCTCATCTGTCCTGTGATGTGCGGCTGTTACATGGAGCGGAATATTCTCATCTGTCCTGTGATGTGCGGCTGTTACATGGAGCAGAATATTCTCATCTGTCCTGTGATGTGCGGCTGTTACATAGAGCAGAATATTCTCATCTGTCCTGTGATGTCCGGCTGTTACATGGAGTGGAATATTCCCATCTGTCCTGTGATGTGCGGCTGTTACATGGAGCAGAATATTCTCATCTGTCCTGTGACGTGCGGCTGTTACATGGAGCGGAATATTCTCATCTGTCCTGTGATGTGCGGCTGTTACATGGAGCAGAATATTCTCATCTGTCCTGTGATGTGCGGCTGTTACATAGAGCAGAATATTCTCATGTGTCCTGTGATGTGCGGCTGTTACATGGAGCGGAATATTCTCATCTGTCCTGTGATGTGCGGCTGTTACATAGAGCAGAATATTCTCATCTGTCCTGTGATGTGCGGCTTTTACATAGAGCGGAATATTCTCATCTGTCCTGTGATGTGCGGCTGTTACATGGAGCATAATATTCTCATCTGTCCTGTGATGTGCGGCTGTTACATGGAGCAGAATATTCTCATCTGTCCTGTGATGTGCGGCTGTTACATAGAGCAGAATATTCTCATCTGTCCTGTGATGTGCGGCTGTTACATGGAGCAGAATATTCTCATCTGTCCTGTGATGTGCGGCTGTTACATGGAGCAGAATATTTTCATCTGTGCTGAGATGTGCGGCTGTTACATGGAGCAGAATATTCTCATCTGTCCTGTGATGTGCGGCTGTTACATGGAGCAGAATACTCTCATGTGTCCTGTGATGTGCGGCTGTTACATGGAGCAGAATATTCTCATCTGTCCTGTGATGTGCGGCTGTTACATGGAGCGGAATATTCTCATCTGTCCTGTGATGTGCGGCTGTTACATGGAGCGGAATATTCTCATCTGTCCTGTGATGTGCGGCTGTTACATGGAGCAGAATATTCTCATCTGTCCTGTGATGTGCGGCTGTTACATGGAGCGGAATATTCTCATCTGTCCTGTGATGTGCGGCTGTTACATGGAGCAGAATATTCTCATCTGTCCTGTGATGTGTGGCTGTTACATAGAGCAGAATATTCTCATCTGTCCTGTGATGTGCGGCTGTTACATAGAGCAGAATATTCTCATGTGTCCTGTGATGTGCGGCTGTTACATGGAGCGGAATATTCTCATCTGTCCTGTGATGTGCGGCTGTTACATAGAGCAGAATATTCTCATCTGTCCTGTGATGTGCGGCTATTACATGGAGCAGAATACTCTCATGTGTCCTGTGATGTGCGGCTGTTACATAGAGCAGAATATTCTCATCTGTCCTGTGATGTGCGGCTATTACATGGAGCAGAATACTCTCATGTGTCCTGTGATGTGCGGCTGTTACATAGAGCAGAATATTCTCATCTGTCCTGTGATGTGCGGCTATTACATGGAGCAGAATATTCTCATCTGTCCTGTGATGTGCGGCTGTTACATGGAGCAGAATATTCTCATCTGTCCTGTGATGTGCGGCTATTACATGGAGCAGAATACTCTCATGTGTCCTGTGATGTGCGGCTGTTACATAGAGCAGAATATTCTCATCTGTCCTGTGATGTGCGGCTATTACATGGAGCAGAATACTCTCATGTGTCCTGTGATGTGCGGCTGTTACATGGAGCAGAATATTCTCATCTGTCCTGTGATGTGCGGCTGTTACATGGAGCAGAATACTCTCATGTGTCCTGTGATGTGCGGCTGTTACATAGAGCAGAATATTCTCATCTGTCCTGTGATGTGCGGCTATTACATGGAGCAGAATACTCTCATGTGTCCTGTGATGTGCGGCTGTTACATAGAGCAGAATATTCTCATCTGTCCTGTGATGTGCGGCTGTTACATGGAGCAGAATACTCTCATGTGTCCTGTGATGTGCGGCTGTTACATGGAGCGGAATATTCTCATCTGTCCTGTGATGTGCGGCTGTTACATAGAGCAGAATATTCCCATCTGTCCTGTGATGTGCGGCTGTTACATGGAGCAGAATATTCTCATCTGTCCTGTGATGTGCGGCTATTACATGGAGCAGAATACTCTCATGTGTCCTGTGATGTGCGGCTGTTACATGGAGCATAATATTCTCATCTGTCCTGTGATGTGCGGCTGTTACATGGAGCAGAATATTCTCATCTGTCCTGTGATGTGCGGCTGTTACATGGAGCAGAATATTCTCATCTGTCCTGTGATGTGCGGCTGTTACATGGAGCAGAATACTCTCATGTGTCCTGTGATGTGCGGCTGTTACATAGAGCAGAATATTCTCATCTGTCCTGTGATGTGCGGCTGTTACATGGAGCAGAATATTCTCATCTGTCCTGTGATGTGCGGCTGTTACATAGAGCAGAATATTCTCATGTGTCCTGTGGTGTGCGGCTGTTACATAGAGCAGAATATTCTCATCTGTCCTGTGATGTGCGGCTGTTACATGGAGCAGAATACTCTCATGTGTCCTGTGATGTGCGGCTGTTACATAGAGCAGAATATTCTCATCTGTCCTGTGATGTGCGGCTGTTACATGGAGCAGAATACTCTCATGTGTCCTGTGATGTGCGGCTGTTACATGGAGCGGAATATTCTCATCTGTCCTGTGATGTGCGGCTGTTACATAGAGCAGAATATTCCCATCTGTCCTGTGATGTGCGGCTGTTACATGGAGCAGAATATTCTCATCTGTCCTGTGATGTGCGGCTATTACATGGAGCAGAATACTCTCATGTGTCCTGTGATGTGCGGCTGTTACATAGAGCAGAATATTCTCATCTGTCCTGTGATGTGCGGCTGTTACATGGAGCAGAATATTCTCATCTGTCCTGTGATGTGCGGCTGTTACATGGAGCAGAATATTCCCATCTGTCCTGTGATGTGCGGCTGTTACATGGAGCAGAATATTCTCATCTGTCCTGTGATGTGCGGCTGTTACATGGAGCGGAATATTCTCATCTGTCCTGTGATGTGCGGCTGTTACATGGAGCAGAATATTCTCATCTGTCCTGTGATGTCCGGCTGTTACATGGAGCAGAATATTATCATCTGTCCTGTGATGTCCGGATGTTACATGGAGCAGAATATTCTCATCTGTCCTGTGATGTGCGGCTGTTACATGGAGCAAAATATTCTCATCTGTCCTGTGATGTCCGGCTGTTACATAGAGCAGAATATTCTCATCTGTCCTGTGATGTGCGGCTGTTACATGGAGCAGAATATTCTCATCTGTCCTGTGATGTGCGGCTATTACATGGAGCAGAATACTCTCATGTGTCCTGTGATGTGCGGCTGTTACATGGAGCAGAATATTCTCATCTGTCCTGTGATGTGCGGCTGTTACATGGAGCGGAATACTCTCATGTGTCCTGTGATGTGCGGCTGTTACATAGAGCAGAATATTCTCATCTGTCCTGTGATGTGCGGCTGTTACATGGAGCAGAATACTCTCATGTGTCCTGTGATGTGCGGCTGTTACATAGAGCAGAATATTCTCATCTGTCCTGTGATGTGCGGCTGTTACATGGAGCAGAATACTCTCATGTGTCCTGTGATGTGCGGCTGTTACATGGAGCGGAATATTCTCATCTGTCCTGTGATGTGCGGCTGTTACATAGAGCAGAATATTCCCATCTGTCCTGTGATGTGCGGCTGTTACATGGAGCAGAATATTCTCATCTGTCCTGTGATGTGCGGCTATTACATGGAGCAGAATACTCTCATGTGTCCTGTGATGTGCGGCTGTTACATGGAGCATAATATTCTCATCTGTCCTGTGATGTGCGGCTGTTACATGGAGCAGAATATTCTCATCTGTCCTGTGATGTGCGGCTGTTACATGGAGCAGAATATTCTCATCTGTCCTGTGATGTGCGGCTGTTACATGGAGCAGAATACTCTCATGTGTCCTGTGATGTGCGGCTGTTACATAGAGCAGAATATTCTCATCTGTCCTGTGATGTGCGGCTGTTACATGGAGCAGAATATTCTCATCTGTCCTGTGATGTGCGGCTGTTACATGGAGCAGAATACTCTCATGTGTCCTGTGATGTGCGGCTGTTACATAGAGCAGAATATTCTCATCTGTCCTGTGATGTGCGGCTGTTACATGGAGCAGAATACTCTCATGTGTCCTGTGATGTGCGGCTGTTACATGGAGCGGAATATTCTCATCTGTCCTGTGATGTGCGGCTGTTACATAGAGCAGAATATTCCCATCTGTCCTGTGATGTGCGGCTGTTACATGGAGCAGAATATTCTCATCTGTCCTGTGATGTGCGGCTATTACATGGAGCAGAATACTCTCATGTGTCCTGTGATGTGCGGCTGTTACATAGAGCAGAATATTCTCATCTGTCCTGTGATGTGCGGCTGTTACATGGAGCAGAATATTCTCATCTGTCCTGTGATGTGCGGCTGTTACATGGAGCAGAATATTCCCATCTGTCCTGTGATGTGCGGCTGTTACATGGAGCAGAATATTCTCATCTGTCCTGTGATGTGCGGCTGTTACATGGAGCGGAATATTCTCATCTGTCCTGTGATGTGCGGCTGTTACATGGAGCAGAATATTCTCATCTGTCCTGTGATGTCCGGCTGTTACATGGAGCAGAATATTATCATCTGTCCTGTGATGTCCGGATGTTACATGGAGCAGAATATTCTCATCTGTCCTGTGATGTGCGGCTGTTACATGGAGCAAAATATTCTCATCTGTCCTGTGATGTGCGGCTGTTACATGGAGCAGAATACTCTCATGTGTCCTGTGATGTGCGGCTGTTACATAGAGCAGAATATTCCCATCTGTCCTGTGATGTGCGGCTATTACATGGAGCAGAATACTCTCATGTGTCCTGTGATGTGCGGCTGTTACATAGAGCAGAATATTCTCATCTGTCCTGTGATGTGCGGCTGTTACATAGAGCAGAATATTCTCATCTGTCCTGTGATGTGCGGCTGTTACATGGAGCAGAATATTATCATCTGTCCTGTGATGTGCGGCTGTTACATAGAGCAGAATATTCTCATCTGTCCTGTGATGTGCGGCTGTTACATGGAGCAGAATATTCTCATCTGTCCTGTGATGTGCGGCTGTTACATGGAGCGGAATATTCTCATGTGTCCTGTGATGTGCGGCTGTTACATGGAGCGGAATATTCTCATCTGTCCTGTGATGTGCAGCTGTTACATGGAGCAGAATATTCCCATCTGTCCTGTGATGTGCGGCTGTTACATGGAGCGGAATATTCTCATCTGTCCTGTGATGTGCGGCTGTTACATGGAGCAGAATGTTCTCATCTGTCCTGTGATGTGCGGCTGTTACATGGAGCAGAATATTCTCATGTGTCCTGTGATGTGCGGCTGTTACATGGAGCAAAATATTCTCATCTGTCCTGTGATGTGCGGCTGTTACATGGAGCATAATATTCTCATCTGTCCTGTGATGTGCGGCTGTTACATGGAGCAGAATATTCTCATCTGTCCTGTGATGTGCGGCTGTTACATGGAGCAGAATATTCTCATCTGTCCTGTGATGTGCGGCTGTTACATGGAGCGGAATATTCTCATCTGTCCTGTGATGTGCGGCTGTTACATGGAGCGGAATATTCTCATCTGTCCTGTGATGTGCGGCTGTTACATGGAGCAGAATGTTCTCATCTGTCCTGTGATGTCCGGCTGTTACATGGAGCATAATATTCTCATCTGTCCTGTGATGTGCGGCTGTTACATGGAGCAGAATATTCTCATCTGTCCTGTGATGTGCGGCTGTTACATGGAGCAGAATATTCTCATCTGTCCTGTGATGTGCGGCTGTTACATGGAGCAGAATATTATCATCTGTCCTGTGATGTGCGGCTGTTACATGGAGCAGAATATTCTCATCTGTCCTGTGATGTGCGGCTGTTACATAGAGCAGAATATTCCCATCTGTCCTGTGATGTGCGGCTGTTACATGGAGCAGAATATTCTCATCTGTCCTGTGATGTGCAGCTGTTACATGGAGCAGAATATTCTCATCTGTCCTGTGATGTGCGGCTGTTACATGGAGCGGAATATTCTCATCTGTCCTGTGATGTGCGGCTGTTACATGGAGCGGAATATTCTCATCTGTCCTGTGATGTGCGGCTGTTACATGGAGCGGAATATTCTCATCTGTCCTGTGATGTGCGGCTGTTACATGGAGCAGAATATTCTCATCTGTCCTGTGATGTGCGGCTGTTACATAGAGCAGAATATTCTCATCTGTCCTGTGATGTGCGGCTTTTACATAGAGCGGAATATTCTCATCTGTCCTGTGATGTGCGGCTGTTACATGGAGCATAATATTCTCATCTGTCCTGTGATGTGCGGCTGTTACATGGAGCAGAATACTCTCATCTGTCCTGTGATGTGCGGCTGTTACATAGAGCAGAATATTCTCATCTGTCCTGTGATGTGCGGCTGTTACATGGAGCAGAATATTCTCATCTGTCCTGTGATGTGCGGCTGTTACATGGAGCAGAATATTCTCATCTGTCCTGTGATGTGCGGCTGTTACATGGAGCATAATATTCTCATCTGTCCTGTGATGTGCGGCTGTTACATGGAGCAGAATACTCTCATCTGTCCTGTGATGTGCGGCTGTTACATAGAGCAGAATATTCTCATCTGTCCTGTGATGTGCGGCTGTTACATAGAGCAGAATATTCTCATCTGTCCTGTGATGTGCGGCTGTTACATGGAGCAGAATATTCTCATCTGTCCTGTGATGTGCGGCTGTTACATGGAGCATAATATTCTCATCTGTCCTGTGATGTGCGGCTGTTACATGGAGCAGAATACTCTCATCTGTCCTGTGATGTGCGGCTGTTACATAGAGCAGAATACTCTCATCTGTCCTGTGATGTGCGGCTGTTACATAGAGCAGAATATTCTCATCTGTCCTGTGATGTGCGGCTGTTACATAGAGCAGAATATTCTCATCTGTCCTGTGATGTGCGGCTGTTACATGGAGCAGAATATTCTCATCTGTCCTGTGATGTGCGGCTGTTACATGGAGCAGAATATTTTCATCTGTGCTGAGATGTGCGGCTGTTACATGGAGCAGAATATTCTCATCTGTCCTGTGATGTGCGGCTGTTACATGGAGCAGAATATTCTCATCTGTCCTGTGATGTGCGGCTGTTACATAGAGCAGAATATTCTCATCTGTCCTGTGATGTGCGGCTGTTACATAGAGCAGAATATTCTCATCTGTCCTGTGATGTGCGGCTGTTACATGGAGCAGAATATTCTCATCTGTCCTGTGATGTGCGGCTGTTACATGGAGCGGAATATTCTCATCTGTCCTGTGATGTGCGGCTGTTACATAGAGCAGAATATTCTCATCTGTCCTGTGATGTGCGGCTGTTACATGGAGCAGAATATTCTCATCTGTCCTGTGATGTGCGGCTGTTACATAGAGCAGAATATTCTCATGTGTCCTGTGATGTGCGGCTGTTACATGGAGCAGAATATTCTCATCTGTCCTGTGATGTGCGGCTGTTACATGGAGCAGAATATTCTCATCTGTCCTGTGATGTGCGGCTGTTACATGGAGCAGAATACTCTCATCTGTCCTGTGATGTGCGGCTGTTACATAGAGCAGAATATTCTCATCTGTCCTGTGATGTGCGGCTTTTACATAGAGCGGAATATTCTCATCTGTCCTGTGATGTGCGGCTGTTACATGGAGCATAATATTCTCATCTGTCCTGTGATGTGCGGCTGTTACATGGAGCAGAATACTCTCATCTGTCCTGTGATGTGCGGCTGTTACATAGAGCAGAATATTCTCATCTGTCCTGTGATGTGCGGCTGTTACATGGAGCAGAATATTCTCATCTGTCCTGTGATGTGCGGCTGTTACATGGAGCAGAATATTCTCATCTGTCCTGTGATGTGCGGCTGTTACATGGAGCAGAATATTCCCATCTGTCCTGTGATGTGCGGCTGTCACATGGAGCAGAATATTCTCATCTGTCCTGTGATGTGCGGCTGTTACATGGAGCAGAATATTATCATCTGTCCTGTGATGTGCGGCTGTCACATGGAGCAGAATATTCTCATCTGTCCTGTGATGTGCGGCTGTTACATGGAGCAGAATATTCTCATCTGTCCTGTGATGTGCGGCTGTTACATGGAGCAGAATATTCTCATCTGTCCTGTGATGTGCGGCTGTTACATGGAGCAGAATATTCTCATCTGTCCTGTGATGTGCGGCTGTTACATGGAGCGGAATATTCTCATCTGTCCTGTGATGTGCGGCTGTTACATAGAGCAGAATATTCTCATCTGTCCTGTGATGTGCGGCTGTTACATAGAGCAGAATATTCCCATCTGTCCTGTGATGTGCGGCTGTTACATGGAGCAGAATATTCTCATGTGTTCTGTGATGTCCGGCTGTTACATGGAGCAGAATATTCTCATCTGTCCTGTAATGTGTGATTGTTAAATAGAGCAGAATTAGGTGACAAATAGGCTGTAAAATGGAATAAACCAATTTTGCTTTTAAACTTGAATTCATTACTTTTTGAAAATAAATATTTATTTTTTCTGTGATCTAACCATAGTGCAGCTCCTCTCCTCTATACTTGCCTAGAGGTGGTGAGTCTGACAGATATGATCATGGAGAAGCACGTCTTCTTGTTTAGCCCCTGGAACCTGCATTGTAGGCGGTCCGCTCCCTCACCTGTCAGTCAGAGCAGAGACCCCCATCTGTTACCATTCCCACCGATCCTCCTTCTCTCCAGAACCAGAAGAGGGGGAGGGCCTGAGCATCGTGTTCACCCTCCACAGAAGAGGCTCAGCTGCACAGCTCCATCCATCCTTGATTCAGCAGGTGCCTACTTATACAGCCTGTGTGCGGCAATGAAGCTGGAAAATCATCGAGAGAAGCAAGTGGGCAGCGTTCTCCGCAGGTATGTACTAGTATCTGCTCCTAGGTCACTTCGTACCCACAGGGCACCAGTATCTTCCTCTGGTCACTCAGTATCAGTATCAGCAGCAGGTCACCAGTATCTTCCTCTGGTCACCAGTATCTGCTGCAGGTCACCAGTATCTTCCTTTGGTCACTCAGTATCAGTGTCAGCAGCAGGTCACCAGTATCTTCCTCTGGTCACCAGTATCTGCTGCAGGTCACCAGTATCTGCTGCAGGTCACCAGTATCTTCCTCTGGTCACCAGTATCTGCTGCAGGTCACCAGTATCTTCCTTTGGTCACTCAGTATCAGTGTCAGCAGCAGGTCACCAGTATCTTCCTCTGGTCACCAGTATCTGCTGCAGGTCACCAGTATCTGCTGCAGGTCACCAGTATCTTCCTCTGGTCACCAGTATCTGCTGCAGGTCACCAGTATCTGCCTCTGGTCACTCGGTACCAGTATCTGCTGCAGGTCACCGGTATCTGCCTCTGGTCACTCAGTACCAGTATCTGCTGCAGGTCACCGGTACTTGCCTCTTGTCACTCGGTACCAATATCTGCTGCAGGTAACCAGTATCTGACTCTGGTCACTCGGTACCAGTATCTGCTGCAGGTCACCAGTATCTGACTCTGGTCACTCAGTATCAGTATCTGAGGCATGTCACCAGGATCTGCCTCTGGTCACTCGGTTCCAGTATCATCTGCAGGTCACCAGCATCTTCCTCTAGTCACTTGGTACCAGAATCTAATGCAGGTCACCAGTATCTTCCTCTGGTCACTCAGTACCAGTGTCAGCTGCAGGTCACCAGTATCGTCCTCTGGTCACTTGGTACCAGTGTCAGCTGCAGGTCACCAGTATCTTCCTCTGCTCACTCGGTAACAGTATCTGCTGCAGGTCACTAGTATCTGCCTCTGGTCACTCGGTAACAGTATCTACTGTAGGTCTACTGCAGGTTAACAGTATCTCCTGCAGGTCTCCAGTATCTACTGTACCTCTGGTCACTCGGTATCAGTGTCAGCTGCAGGTCACTAAAATCTTCCTCTGGTCACTCTGTACTAGTGTCACCTGCAGGTCACCAGTAGCGTCTTCTGGTCACTCGGTACCAGTATCAGCTGCAGGTCACCAGTATATTCCTCAGGTCACTCGACACCAGTATTAGCTACCGGTCACCAGTATATTCCTCTGGTCACTTGGTACCAGTATCAGCTGCAGTTAACAGTATCTTCCTCTGGTCTCTCAGTACCAGTGTCAGCTGCAGCTGGTCACCAGTATCTTCCTCTGGTCACTCAGTACCAGTATCAGCTGCAGGTCACCAGTATCTTCCTCTGCTTACTCGGTACCAGTATCTGCCTCTGGTCGCTCAGTAGCAGTATCTACTGTAGGTCACCAGTATCTGCCTCTGGTCACTCAGTACCAGTATCAGCTGCAGGTTAACAATATCTTTCTTTGGTCACTCTGTACCAGTATCTGCTGCAGGTCACCAGTATCTGCCTCTGATCACTCAGTATCAGTATCTGCTGCAGGTCACCTGTATTTGCCTCTGGTCACTCGGTACCAGTATCTACTGCAGGTCACTAGTATCTTCCTTTGGACACTCAAAACCAGTATCTTCTGAAGGTCACCAGTATCTTCCTCTGGTCACTCGGTACCAGTGTCAGGTGCAGGTCACCAATATCTTCCTCTGGTCACTCGGTACCAGTATCAGCTGCGCGTCACCAGTATCTTCCTCAGATCACTCGATACTAGTAGTAGTTACAAGTCACCAGTATCTGCCTCTGGTCACTCGGTACCAGTATGTGTTGCAGGTCACTATTATCTTCCTTTGGTCACTCGGTACTAGTATCTGTTGCAGTTCACTAGTATCTTCCTCAGGGTCATTCGGTACCAGTATCTATTGCAGGTCAATAGTATCTTCTTCTTTTCACTCGGTACCAATATCGGCTGCAGGTCACTAGTATCTTCCTCTGGTTACTAGGTACCAGTATCATCTGCAGGTCACCAGTATCTTCCTCTGGTTACTAGATACCAGTATTAGCTGTAGGTCACCAGTATCTTCCTCAGGTCACTCGATACCAGTATCAGTTGCAGGTCACCATTATCTTCCTCTGGTCACTCTGTACCAGTGTCAGCTGCAGGTCACTAGTATCTTCCTCTGGTCATTCGGTACCAGTATCAGCTGCAGGTTACTAGTATCTTCCTCTGATCACTCGGTGCCAGTATCAGCTGCAGGTCAATAGTATCTTCCCCTCGTCACTTGGTACCAGTATCTGCTGCAGGTGAACAGTATCTTCCTCTGGTCACTTGGTACCAGAATCAGCTGCAGGTCACTAGTATTTACCCTGGATCTGACGGTACCAGTATCTGACTAAGGTCTCTCTGTATTGGTACCTGCCCCAGGCTTAATTTGCGGGGGGCATCAGAGCATAGGCAGCCTGGAAGGGGATCACCAGTGAGATAAAAGTAAGGAGAACTTGGTGACTCCAATCTGCGTCACAGTCCTTGCCGTTATATATCGGTTATATGCCCGTGCGGCCACAGCCGTCCCCATCTGAGTGGTCAAATGACATAATTGAAATTTCCGGTAAGAATGGTAATAGTTAAATGTGAGCCACGTATAGAGCACATCTGACAGAGGTTTCCATGGCAACTGCTGAAGCAGGGCTTCCTGGGAGAGGGCGACACGTATAGACGGAGACAACTGCCGGTGCTAATTTTAGTAAATTCATTGACTTCTTGGTTAACCCTGCCTGTGCTGTTGTCACTGACATGGGGGGCATCAAGTCGCTTGCATGGCGGTATCTGTGACAGCCAGACCATACAGTGATGTTAGATTGTCATCTGCGTCATTGCTGCCCACAGTCTCCTGTGAGGGCATAGAGGTAGGATTAACAGCGGGCCCCTTGTGACTGAGGGGCTCCACTACTATTGTCATGGTGGTTGGGGACCCTGCTACCGTTCATCTAGGGGACGGAAGTTGGGGTCACCTGGTGGGTTCAAACCATACAGTTGAAGTCCGTCAGCAGCTTCTATTTCTGTTCTCCTGTCCCCCCTCCCCCGGTTGGCAGCATTACTACTGATCTATCTCTTCTCTATTCAGGGGGCTAAAGCTGGGGTCACCCCGTGGGTAGTTGTCACACAATTGGGGCCCATTAGCAGTCTCTGGGCTTCAGTTCACCCCCATCTTCCATGTTGGCAGCACTAATCTTTCTCTTTTTTGTCCAGGCTTTAACTACTTCTGGTCTTAAATACAATGGCCAAGAACAACAATGCCTTCACGTCCATCCCTGACTCAACAGTCCCTAACAGTAAAGCGTCCTTTTCCCATCCTTCCAAACTGGCTGAGAGGCTGGAGAAAGCCGACCGGAAGCTGCGCCGCCGCCAGCGATACGTGGAGAAGGACGGCAGGTGTAACGTACAGCATGGAAATGTGCGTGAGACTTATCGTTATCTGACAGACATCTTCACCACCTTGGTGGACCTGAAATGGCGGGTGAGCTTGCTGGTGTTCATCATGGCCTATGCCATCACATGGCTTTTCTTCGGTGTGATCTGGTGGTTCATTGCTTACTGCCGTGGAGATCTGGAGCATTTGGAGGACTCAGAGTGGACGCCCTGCATCAAGAACCTCAATGGCTTTGTGTCCGCTTTTCTCTTCTCTATAGAGACAGAGACAACCATTGGGTATGGACACAGGGTGATCACAGACAAGTGCCCTGAGGGCATTGTTCTACTCCTTCTTCAGGCTATCCTCGGCTCCATGGTGAACGCCTTCATGGTGGGATGCATGTTTGTAAAGATCTCCCAGCCCAACAAGAGAGCAGAGACTCTGGTGTTCTCCTCACATGCTGTCATCTCTCTAAGGGATGACAAACTCTGTCTTATGTTCCGGGTAGGAGACCTCCGACAGTCGCACATTGTGGAGGCCTCCATACGTGCCAAATTGATCAAATCCAAGCAAACACAGGAAGGCGAGTTTATTCCTCTAAACCAGACGGACATCAACGTGGGCTTTGAGACAGGAGATGACCGCCTCTTTCTGGTCTCCCCCCTCATTATCAGCCATGAAATAAATGAGAACAGCCCATTCTGGGAGGTTTCAAAGAGGCAACTGGAGAAGGACGAGTTTGAGATCGTTGTGATCCTGGAAGGGATGGTGGAAGCCACAGGTACGAGCTGCTTGCGAATGAGAAAAACCCTGCCATTCCTTTCCAAATTTTCTCACACCCTGACCTTCCCAGTCTTTGGTTAATTAGGTGAAGAATCCCGAAACCCCTGATGAGGACCAGTACAGTGACCCCTTTAGGACTATACATGATGGAAACAGGCAGTAGTGCTGCTCAACATAACCTTTACTTACATAGAACATGTACAACATAACTCAGTACTGACATCCACTCGTCAAGGTTAACAATTATTATTTATGAGTCTGTGCTGCTTTTTCCATGATTATATATGAGTACTCACCAACCTAGGGGAAGGCTCCATCTTTATCTCAGGAGCAGGGATGCCATGCAGGAATTAGGGATCACCCTTTTCAGGGATGCTAGAGGAGCATGGCTTTATTGGTGGGGTTCAGGCATGAGGAGCAACACCCCACCATTGAGTCCACTTCTAGTAGAGATGAAGGACCCGGAGGAACCCTTGTGAAAAAGGAAAGGGGGAGAAACAGCAAATTACAGTCATACCTAATCTGTAGGAGCATATTAGATGGACGGACTGAACAAAGTTTACACTACACGGTGGACTCACTCGTAGCTGCCTGACTCTGGGCACTAAAGGTTGGTATAGCATCCACTGATATAACCTTTGTTAGCTTCATGGTTTTTGATCCTTAGTGTTTTTAACTCTAACATGGTGAACAGTAAATAGGAAAACAATTGATCAGAGATTAAAGTATGACTTCAATCTGTCCCCACCACAAAACAATGCCCTCACTCTGTCCCAAGCTGCCTCCTCTCCATACTGTACCCTCACATTGTTATCTCCATTCTAAATCCTTACATTACCCTCTCCTATTTCTATACTAAAACCTCACACTGCCACACTTCACACCCTCCCTCTCCAAACTGTGCCTTCACACTGATCTCCTATCGATAATGTCCCCTCCCTACACTGTCCCTCCCAATACTTAGCTCTAACATTGTCCTTCCACAATGCTATACCATCACTGTCCTCCCTACTCTCTCCAAACTGTGCCCTCTCTGTCCCCACCCATGTTGCCCTTCTGTTAAAATACCTCTCTCCATACTGTGACCTCACACCTTTGCTCCAACCCGCCCCCTTTCCTTACAGTCCCCCTACCATATTGTGTCCTCTTATCATCCTCCTCCCACACAGCCCCTTCTCCATACTGTGCCCCCACTGTTCCACAACTCAAGCAGCCCCCACCATACTGTGCCCTCAGATAGGTAGCCCCCCGCTACCCCCTTTCCATATTTTGCCCTCACACTGCCGTCTTTCCATACTGAGACCTCGCACAGTACCCATTAACACTGCCTTTTTCATACTGTACCCTCACAAATCCTCATATCCTACACCCTGCCCCTTTTCCATATTGTGCCCTCACACAGCCTTTAGCCCACACTACCCCCTTTTCTTAGTCCACCCACTATATTGTGCCCTTTTAGTGTCCACCCCCCACACTGCCACATCACCATACTGTACCCCACTGTCCCACTACTCGAGCTGCCCCGCTCCATACTGTGACCTCACACAGACACCCCCTTTCCATAATGTGCCTTCACACAGTACCCTTTAACATTGCCTTTTCCATACTGTGCCCATTGTCTTCCTATACTATACGCTGCCCCCTTTTCATAATGTGCCTTCACACAGCACACCCCAAACACTGCCTCCTTTCTATACTGTGCCCTCACACAGCCCACCCCCACACACAAGCTGCCCCCTATATATACTGTACCCTCACTCGGTCTTCCCCCATGGTGCCCCTTTGGTAGTGTCTTACTCCCTTTGACAGCAAATAATTATTGAATATGTACTACAATCAGCAAGGCGTAATGTGTAAGTATCTTCCTGTATTTGTCAGCTGTCTGGAAACTATTAATCTTGACCAAATATGTAACTTAAGTTGTTGAGATGCAGGCTAAAACTTACAGGATCCTCCACTGCTCCTGCACACCCTCATTACTGTGCTGCTCTCCAGCCTGTCAGGTACAAACTTATTCTGATACATATGAATTTTTCACACTGTCCAGAGCACCTGCTGACATTTTTCTGCATCCCAGTTTCTATGTTTTCACACACACAGATGTGGCAAAACTCACACTTATACAATCAGAAAATGTTAGAGTTGGAGAAGGACCTCTGGGGTCATCATGTCCAACCAAATGCAGGAGTCACTAAACCCATCTCACACAGATGTCTGTCCAACGTCTGTTTGGGGACTTTCATTGAAGGAAAACTCACCACCTCTCAAGGCCGCCTGTTCCACTCAATGACCACCCTCATGGTTAAAAAGATTTTTCTAATACCTCTAATACCTAATCTGTATCTTCTCCCTTTCAGTTTCATTCCATTGCTTCTTGTTCCATGTGAAAATGAGAATAATGATGATCCCTATACATTGACATCTGTTCAGATATTTGTAGACAGACTATTAAGTCTCCTCTTAGCCTTCTTTTTGCAAGCTAAAGATTCCCAGATTCTTTAACCATTCCTCGTAGGACATACTTTGCAGTCCGCTTACCATCCTGGTAGCTCTTCTCTGAACTTGCTCCAGTTTTTCAATATCGTTTTTAAAATGTGGTTGTCTTGTCCGGAGTTTGTCACGTCCTCCTGGGATATCTGGGGTTAGGCGATCTTTATGTACTGTGAATCACAGGTCTTCTATTTAGCCTGTGTGTTTTGTTCCTCATATTAAATGGACTTCGTTTCCTTTGGCACTGACAAGGTTAACAACTTTTCCTATGCTGGTTAGAGACATGCAGCTCCATCTCACAGCTGCTCCTGAACTGCTCATTTTCTCGCTCTATAAAAGCTGTTCAGACCTTCTCATCCCCACCTGTGAAAGTTTACATCCTTCCTGGTTTGCCGGAGTTGGTGTGATGAAGTTGGAGATCATAGTTGCTGCTGTAGATTGTCGTGTGCTGTTTTTGGGTGTATGCTTTCCTCATTATCTTATTCCCATTTGGCTTGTACATTCCTATCCTTCCCTTTAAGATAAGGTCACACCAGGCGTTTTTTTCTGCAGTAAAACTTGATCTTTTGGCAGGAAAGAAGTCTCAGAAAAAAGCACGTTTTCCTTGTTTTTTTCGTGCATTTATTGTGGCGGTTTTGGCATGCTAGATTTGTCTCTTGTGCATGTTGATAAAGTCTAGTGTTTGAAAAAAAGTACTATTCTATAGAATTAGGTATTGGCCCAAAAAATGCAGCAAAACCTGATACCTGCATTTTTTCACCACCCATTCAATTAAATGGGTGAAAGACGCTGAAAGAAGTGACATGCTCTATTGTGAAAAAAAACATGCAAAGCACAAAATCCTGATGACAAAAAACAAGCTGTGTGTATGAGATTTCTGAAATCTCATAGATTTTGCTGGTACTGTAAAACGCAGCTGAAAATTTGTATTAAAAAAAGCTGCAAAAACGCCTAATGTGAATATAGCATAATTCCTCTCTACCCTTGATGAGTATTTTTGTATGCAAGTTGCTTACAGCGGTGACCTTCTGTAAAAAGCTTACCGCAGGTCAGCAGGTGTGGGTTGATGAGGCTACTGCTCCCATTGGGCTACATCTGCTGTCACCGATAGCCGTGACAGCAGGTGCCGCTGATGGGAAACGTAGTATCATCTGCCAGCGCCTGTGCTCACAGTTGAAAAAAAAGTAAAATATTTACATAAACATTCACATAAAAGTAAAAACCCATTATACCCACCTAACAACAAATTCCCGACGCCCTAGTCTCCTAGAAATAATGTAAAATAATAAACCAACATATACTCACTTGTCCGCCATAGTCCATGTAATTCCGAGTGTCCCATGGCGAGCTCAAGTGTAGAACAGTCACATCGGAAGATGTAACCGCTCTACTAGGCCACCGGCGATACACGGAGGTAATCGCTCCGGCAGTGTATCACTGAACTGCCGTGAGAGTTCGCTGGAGTTCATCAGCTTCGGTGCTCTCACTTATGGCACCGCTGCGTGAGAACTTTCCCCCTGTTAAATACCATTTTATTAGTTGCTGCCCATTGTTCAAGCTTATCTAGAACCTTCTGAATCCTTTCTGTCTTCTCTAGTGTTAGCTATCCCTTCTAGCTTTGCATCATCTGCAAATTTGATTAGTTTACCTTCAGCTCCCTTATCTAGATCATTTATAAAAATGTTGACAACACTGGGGCCAGGAAAGAGCCTTGTGGTACCCCACTTGAAACACTCTTCCAATTGGATTTACAACTATTTCCAACACTCACTGAGCCCGTTATGAATCCACCTAACCGTGGCCTTGTCAATCCCATACATACAGTTTATTTTTTCAATAAGGAAAGCCTGAGATACTTTATCAAATGCTTTGCTGAAGCCGAGATATACTATATCTACTGCATTTCCCTGATTCGCCCAGTCAGTGATTCCATCATAGAAGGAAATTAGATTAGTCTGGCATGACTTGTTTGCTATCAATTACTGTATTCTTATCCAAGTACTTACATACATGCTGTTTAATAATTTGTTCAAATTTATGTTTATGGATAGTGTTTATTTTATTCCTTTGATGGCCTTTCATTTTGGGGCACTAAGTCTACTTGGTGTACTACTGCATCTGCAATCCTTGATGTTTCTTTGGTGTCTTAAATGCTGAGGAATAAATGCAGATACTTATTCAGCACACAGTACAATCAGGGAGGCATCTGACTGGCTGTATGTCTTGGGTCATTGTCATAATCTTCAGTGTAAAGAAGAAAAAAGGAGTAGAGATGAGCAAACTTGTTCGGAAAATGTTTGCCAATCTCAAATTGTGCACGAAAATAGCTAATTTGGATTTGTGTTCCAATTCCCGAGCAGTTTCCCTCAAAGTTGGCAAAATTTGGGCATAGTTCCGTAAATGATTGCGTTTCCACTAATGCTTATGTTAGGACTTTGGCTAGGATAGTAGTGCTGTAAAAAAACACATACCATAAGATACGGCCTTCCCAAAACCCTGTCTGATGACAAATGCACATCTAGCAGGATGCAGCAGGCCTCCACTAATAAAGGCAAAGGGCAGCACAGGTGCAAACCACTGATAAAAACAGCCACCCCCACACCTACCAGATTATGGAGAGGTTGGCCGCCTAGTAGAAAAAATTGCACATTGATATAGTTTGCATAGGAGGCCAGTCACACAGGTAAGTGTGATGTAAAGTGTCTGGCTTGCAGACTATTAATGAAGCCCTTGTATTAACAGGTGGGCTGCCCAGCACTATAATATGCAACGCACAGGGACAGACTCCCTAATAGACCAAACCAACAAAAAGAGGCCTAGCTGCATCCTGAAAAAAATGATACGATAAAAAGTGCAAAAAATTAATGCATATGATAAATACATTAAATGAGGTATTGGTTAATATTTTGTACAAAATAGATAAGCTTGCAATCCACATCAAGGGTACCCATACTTGCGAGTCCTATGACTAATATCAAAAGCAGCTAACATAGAAAAATAAAAAAAAACACATACCATATGACCATACGATATTGCCTTCCCAAAACCCTGTCCGATAACAAATGCACATCTAGCAGGATGCAGCAGGCCTCCACTAATAAAGGCTAGCGGCAACATAGGTCCAAACTGCTAATAGAAACAAGCCACCCCCACACCTACCAGACTATAGAGGGGTTGGCTGCCTAGTAGAAAAAAATGGCAGAATGATATGGCTTGCATAGGACGCCAGTCACACATGTGTGATGCAAAGTGTCTGGCTTGCAGTCTATTAATGACGCCCTTGTATTAACAGGCGGGCTGCCCAGCACTATAATTTGCAACACACAGGGACAGATGCCCTAATAGACCAAGCCAACAAAAAGAGGCCTAGCTCCATCCTGCACAAAATGATATGATAGTGCAAAAAATTAATGCATATGATAAATACATGAAATGAGGTATTGGTTAATATTTTGGCCAAAATAGATAAGCAACCCACGAATAGGGTCCCCTTACTTGCGAGTCCTACCACTAATATCAAAAACAGCTAACAGAAAAATTAAAAAAACACATACCATAGATACGGACTTTCCAACCCCGTCTGATGACAAATGCACATCTAGCAGGATGCAGCGGGCCTCCACTAATAAAGGCTAGGGGCAGTACAGGTGCAAACTACTGATAAAAACAGCCACCCCACACCTACCAGATTACAGAGGGGTTGGCTGCCTAGTAGAAAAAAAAGTAGTGCTGTATGATGAGCAGGAGGGGACATGTTTGGTCAGGAGAGGGGTGGGGGAGAGGTCAGACCAGTGGCGGACTGTTACTCTTTTTTAATTAACTTAATGTGTGGAAATTCCGGCAGCCAATCAGGGTGCAGAAACCATTCACAAAGTCCAGACACAAGGGCTTCTGTCATTAGCTGCCGAAGTAACATGTCTCTCTCCATATAAAATGCGGACATGTTGTGTTGGTGGTGCCATTTTGCCAGTGTAAGGGTATGTGCCCACGCTGCAGATTTCGCTGCGGAACCGCAGCGTTTCCGCAGCTGCGGGTCCGCAGCGGTTTCCCATAAGTTTACAGTACAATGTAAACCTATGGGAAACGAAATCCACAGTGCACATGCTGCGGAAAAAACGCACGGAAACGCAGCGGTTTATATTCCGCAGCATGTCAGTTCTTTGTGCGGATTCCACTGCGGGTTTACACCTGCTCCAATAGAAAACTGCAGGTGTAAACCGGCAGCGGAATCCGCACTAGAAATCGCGATAAATCCGCAGTAAAAGCCGCAGCAGTTTTGCACTGCGGATTTATCAATTCCGCTGCGGAAAATTCCGCAATGGAATCCGCAGCGTGTGCACAAGCCCTAACAGCGCAGAGAGGCCACTCCTGCTGCTGTAAGTAGTCAGCTAGTTAGATAAGCAGTTTATTGTCAGCTAAATAGGATCCTGTGTGAAATAGACCTTCCAGCATCTAACTAGTTTGTGCTAATATTGTGGTGCAGGCAATCATGACACATTTCCTAATCTAAATCGTTTGTGCTAATACTGTGGTGCAGTCAGAAGGCCATATTTCAGAATCTAAATCCTTTCTGCTAATAGTGTGGTCCAGACACACAATTTCAGCAAATAAACACTGATTGTTAATTTAGTGACAGGTGACTGACAGGTCTGGGCCTAGAGTTTTGAAACAGCTGGTTTAACCCCTTAAGTGGTTTGCACGTTAATGACCGGGCCAGTTTTTACAATTCTGACCACTGTCCCTTTATGAGGCTATAACTCTGGAACGCTTCAACGGATCATGATGATTCTGATATTGTTTTCTCGTGACATATTGTACTTCATGATAGTGGTAAAATTTCTTTGATATTACCTGTGTTTATTTGTGAAAAAAACAGAATTTTGGCAAAAATTTTGAAGATTTCGCAATTTTCCAACTTTGAATTTTTATGCCCTTAAATCACAGAGATATGTCACATAAAATACTTAATAAGTAACATTTCCCACATATCTACTTTACAACAGCACAATTTTGGAACCAACATTTTTTTTTGTTAGGGAGTTATAAGGGTTAAAAGTTGATCAGCAATTTCTCATTTTTACAACACCATTTTTTTAGGGAGCACATCACATTTGAAGTCACTTTAAGGGGTCTATATGATAGAAAATACCCAAGTGTGACACCATTCTAAAAACTGCACATATCAAGGTGCTCAAAACAACATTCAAGAAGTTTATTAACCCTTCAGGTGTTTCACAGGAATTTTTGGAATGTTTAAAAAAAAAAAAAAAATTTAAAGGGAACCTGTCACCCCCAAAATGGAAGATGAGCTAAGCCCACCGGCATTTGAGGATTATCTACAGCATTCTGAAATGCTGTAGATAAGCCCCCGATGTATCCTGAAAGATGAGAAAAAGAGGTTAGATTATACTGTGGGTAAAATCCTGGAGGGCATTGTAAGGGATGCTATACTGGAGTATCTAAGGAGGAATAACCTCATGACCCAATATCAACATGGGTTTACTAGGGACCGTTCCTGTCAGACAAATCTGATCAATTTCTATGAAGAGGTAAGTTTCAGACAGGACCAAGGGAACGCAGTGGACGTAGTGTATGTGGACTTTTTCAAAAGCTTTTGATACGGTGCCACACAAATGGTTGATACATAAAATGAGAATAATGGGATAGGGGAAAATATGTGTAAGTGGGTTAAGAGCTGGCTCAGGGATAGGAAACAAAGGGTGATTAATGGAGCACACTCGGACAGTCGCGGTTAGCAGTGGGGTACCACAGGGGTCAGTATTGGGCCCTCTTCTTTTTAACATATTTATGGTGCTTGAACCCTATTGACTTATCAAAGTCAAACATCAGAATAAAGTGACTATGACACCCTCCTGTCCTGTGTGTGAAAAGTAAGTGCACCCCCGGCCCGTGGGTGAAAAGTATGTGCACCCCCGGTCCCGTGGGTGAAAAGTAAGTGCACCCCCGACCCCGTGTGTAAAAAGTAAGTGCACCCCCGACCCCGTGGGTGAAAAGTAAGTGCACCCCCCGCCCCGTGGGTGAAAAGTAAGTGCCCCCCTTGTGTGTGAAAAGTAAGTGCACCCCCCGGTCCCGTGTGTGAAAAGTAAGTGCACCCCCGATCCCGTGTGTGAAAAGTAAGTGCACCCCCGGCCCCGTGTGTGAAAAGTAAGTGCACCCCCGGTCCCATGTGTGAAAAGTAAGTGCCCCCCGTCCTGTGTGTGATAAGTAAGTGCACCCCCGGTCCCGTGTGTGCAAAAGTAAGTGCACCCCCGGTCCTGTGTGTGATAAGTAAGTGCACCCCCGTCCTGTGTGTGATAAGTAATGGGGGGATGTCTTTATATAGGGGGATGTCTGTATATAGGGGGATGTCTGTATATAAGGGGGATGTCTGTATATAGGGGAATGTCTGTATATAGGGGGATGTCTGTAAATAGGGGGATGTCTGTATATAAGGGGGATGTCTGTATATAGGGGGATGCCTGTAAATAGGGGGGATGTCTGTATATGAGGGGGATGTCTGTATATGAGGGGGATGTTTGTATATAGGGGATGTCTGTATAAAAGGGGGATGTCTATATATAAGGGAGATGTCTATATAGGGGGATGTCTGTATATAAGGGGGATGTCTGTATATAAGGGGGATGTCTATATATATATAAGGGGGATGTCTGTATATAAGGGGCATGTCTGTATATAAGGGGCATGTCTGTATATAAGGGGCATGTCTGCATATAAGGGGCATGTCTGTATATAAGGGGATGTCTGTATATAAGGGGATGTCTGTATATAAGGGGCATGTCTGTATATAAGGGGATGTCTGTATATAAGGGGGATGTCTGTATATGGGGGATGTCTGTATATAAGGGGGATGTCTGTAAATAGGATGATGTCTGTAAATAGGGGGATGTCTATATATAAGGGGGATGTCTGTATATAGGGGGATGTCTGTATATAAGGGGGATGTCTGTATATAGGGGGATGTCTGTATATAAAGGGGATGTCTGTATGTCATGATCCCTTAGCCGCGGCCAGCAGTTTGTCACAAAATCCCCAGGGATTCCTGACCACTGCCACCAATGTCACGGATTGGGGTGACTTTAGACAGACGGCTATCACATGTGCAGGGGGGCTTATCTTAGTTATCCCTCCACTGCCACAATGTGATAAAAAAAACACACACAAGGCTATTGACCTCTTAGGGTACCGTCTCACAGTGGCAGTTTTGTCGCTACGACGGTACGATCCGTGACGTTCCAGCGATATCCATACGATATCGCTGTGTCTGACACGCAGCAGCGATCAGGGACCCTGCTGAGAATCGTACGTCGTAGCAGATCGTTTGGAACTTTATTTCGTTGCTGGATCTCCCGCTGTCATCGCTGGATCGGTGTGTGTGACACCGATCCAGCGATGCGTTCGCTTGTAACCAGGGTAAACATCGGGTTACTAAGTGCAGGGCCGCGCTTAGTAACCCGATGTTTACCCTGGCTACCATCGTAAATGTAAAAAAAAAAAAAAAGCACATACTCACATTCCGGTGTCCGTCAGGTCCCTAGCCGTCTGCTTCCCGCACTGACTGACTGCCGGCCGGAAAGTAAAAGCAGAGGGCAGCGGTGACGTCACCGCTGTGCTGTGCTTTCACTTTACGTCCGGCACTCAGTCAGTGCGGGAAGCAGACAGTTAGGGACCTGATGGACACCGGAATGTGAGTATGTACGGTTTGGTTTTTTTTACATTTACGATGGTAACCAGGGTAAACATCGGGTTTCTAAGCGCGGCCCTGAGCTTAGTAACCCGATGTTTACCCTGGTTACCCGGGGACTTCGGCATCGTTGGTCGCTGGAGAGCTGTCTGTGTGACAGCTCCCCAGCAACCACACGACTTACCAACGATCACGGCCAGGTCGTATCGCTGGTCGTGATCGTTGGTAAATCGTTTTGTGTAACGGTACCCTTAGTTTACAGAAGGGGCTTATTTTAGGTATCCCACTGCTCTTCCATATACCATGAACTGCAGGGATTTGTGTATATCCCGCTTACAGTTCCACTTAAACCTTGCAGCTCTCTGGCGCCCCCCTTTCTGTCAGGTCAGATTAGGTACTGCACCTAGGGTAATTAGTCGCCAGAAAGGCTGCCTGCTATGTACTGGCTATTGGGCACGCTGCAGCGACGCGATAAACTACTTCCACTCAGGCAGGAACAATAATTATCAATGCCGCAGTCGCTGCAATGTCACCCAAAGGCCTGCACACGGTAGTGTCACCAGCTTCGATTAAACGGGTCCGAAGCTAACCCAAAACAGTAGCGTAAATTCCCTTCAAGAGACAGGGTACGTTTTTAGAGCAGGAGAACGAGTCTAGTATTAATTATTATACTCATAAAGTTTATGCAGTGTTTATAAAAAGTTCTATAAAGATGTTACAATATGAGACAATTGCAAATATGTACAAAGTAATTATATAAAAAAAAACAAGGATTACATGAGAAATAACACTTACAGTTGTTCAAAGCATTGCAGGCAACCCGGCTAGTGAACTTTCCATCTATCCCAGTGCATCAGGGCGTGCACTCTGGGCTCTTCAGGTAAAAACTCAAATCTGACTCTCTTGGACGCCTGCCAGCACTTAAAACCTACAGCCTGTGACCTCACAGAAAGGGCTGGCTTTCCCAAACCCTCCTACCTCTTCAGTTCTCCTGAAGACATATATATAAGGGGGAAGTCCGTATATAAGGGGGATGTCCGTGTATAGGGGGATGTCTGTGTATAGGGGGATGTCTGTATTTAAGGGGGATGTCTGTATATAAGGGGGATGTCCGTGTATAGGGGGATGTCTGTGTATAGGGGTATGTCTGTATATAAGGGGGATGTCTGTATATAGGGGGATGTCTGTATATAAGGGGGATGTCTGTATATAAGGGGGATGTCTGTATATAAGAGGGATGTCTGTATATAAGGGGGATGTCTGTATATAAGGGGGATGTTAGTATATAAGGGGATGTCTGTATATAAGTGGGATGTCTGTATATAGGGGGATGTCTGTATATAAGGGGGATGTCAGTATATAAGGGGGATGTCAGTATATAAGAGGGATGTCTGTATACTGTATAAGGGGGATGTCTGTAAATAGGGGGATGTCTGTATATAAGGGGGATGTCTGTATATAGGGGGATGTCTGTATATAAGGGGGATGTCTATATAGGGGGATGTCTATATAGGGGGATGTCTGTATATAAGGGGGATGTCTGTGTATAGGGGGATGTCTGTATATAAGGGGGATGTCTGTATATAAGGGGGATGTCTGTATATTGTGGGATGTCTGTATATAGGGGGATGTCTGTATTTAAGGGGGATGTCTGTATATAAGTGGGATGTCTGTATATAGGGGGATGTCTGTATATAAGGGGGATGTCTGTATATAGGGGGATGTCTGTATATAAGGGGGATGTCTATATAGGGGGATGTCTATATAGGGGGATGTCTGTATATAAGGGGGATGTCTGTGTATAGGGGGATGTCTGTATATTGTGGGATGTCTGTATATAGGGGGATGTCTGTATTTAAGTGGGATGTCTGTATATAAGTGGGATGTCTGTATATAGGGGGATGTCTGTATATAAGGGGGATGTCTGTATATAGGGGGATGTCTGTATATAAAGGGGATGTCTGTATATAGTGGATGTCTGTATATAAGAGGGATGCCTGTATATAAGGTGGATGTCTGTATATAAGGGGGATGTCTGTATATAAGAGGGATGTCTGTATATAAGGGGATGTCTGTATATAAGGGGGATGTCTGTATATAAGAGGGATGTCTGTATATAGGGGTATGTCTGTATATAAGGGGGATGTCTGTATATAAGGGGATGTCTGTATATAGGGGGATGTCTATATAAGGGGGATGTCTGTCTATAAGGAAGATGTCTGTATATAAGAGGGATGTCTGTATATAAGGAAGATGTCTGTATATAAGAGGGATGTCTATATAGGGGGATGTCTGTATTTAAGGGGGATGTCTGTATATAAGGGGATGTCTGTAGATAAGTGGGATGTCTGTATATAGGGGTATGTCTGTATATAAGGGGGATGTCTGTATATAGGGGATGTCTATATAAGGGGGATGTCTGTATATAGGGGATGTCTGTATATAAGAGGGATGTCTGTATATAAGGGGATGTCTGTATATAAGGGGGATGTCTGTATATGGGATGTCTGTATATAAGGGGGATGTCTGTATATAGGGGGATGTCTGTATATAATGGGGATGTCTGTATATAGGGGGATGTCTGTATTTAAGGATGTCTGTATATAGCGGGATGTCTGTATATAAAGGGAATGTCTGTATATAGGGGGAAGTCTGTATATAGGGGGAAGTCTGTATATAGGGGATGTCTGTATATAATGGGGATGTCTGTATATAGGGGAAGTCTGTATATAAGAGGGATGTCTGTATATAAGGGGATGTCTGTATATAGGATGTCTGTATATAAGGGGGATGTCTGTATATAAGGGGGATGTCTGTATATAGGGGATGTCTGTATATAAGGGGATGTCTGTATATAAGGGGGATGTCTGTATATAGGATGTCTGTATATAACGGGGATGTCTGTATATAAGGGGGATGTCTGTATATAGGGGGATGTCTGTATATAAGGGGGATGTCTGTATATACGGGGATGTCTGTATATAAGGGGGATGTCTGTATATAAGGGGGATGTCTGTATATAGGGGGATGTCTGTATTTAAGGATGTCTGTATATAAGGGGATGTCTGTATATAAGTGGGATGTCTGTATATAGCGGGATGTCTGTATATAAAGGGAATGTCTGTATATAGGGGGATGTCTGTATATAGGGGAAGTCTGTATATAAGAGGGATGTCTGTATATAAGGGGATGTCTGTATATAGGATGTCTGTATATAAGGGGGATGTCTGTATATAAGGGGATGTCTGTATATAAGCGGGATGTCTGTATATAGAGGGAAGTCTGTATATAAGGGGGATGTCTGTATATAGGGTTGTCTGTATATAAGGGGGATGTCTGTATATAAGGGGGATGTCTGTATATAAGGGGAATGTCTGTATATAGGGGGATGTCTGTAAATAAGGGGGATTTCTGTATATGAGGGAGATGTCTGTATATAGGGGATGTCTGTAAATAAGGGGGATGTCTGTATATGAGGGGGATGTCTGTATACAAGGGGGATGTCTGTATATAGGGGGATGTCTGTATAGGGGGATGTCTGTATATAAGGGGGATGTCTGTATATGGGGGATGTCTGTATAAAAGGGGGATGTCTATATATAAGGGAGATGTCTGTATATAAGGGGGATGTCTGTATATAGTTGGATGTCTGTATATAAGGGGGATGTCAGTATATAGGGGGATGTCTGTATATAGGGGGATGTCTGTATATAGGGGAATGTCTGTATATAAGGGGATGACTGTATATAAGGGAGATGTCTATATATAAGGGAGATGTCTGTATATAGGGGGATGTCTGTACATAAGGGGGATGTCTATATATAAGGGAGATGTCTGTATATAGGGGGATGTCTGTATATAAGGGGGATGTCTGTATATAATGGGTGTCACGATTGACACTGTGACCGTCACCCCTACGTCACGGATTGGGGTGACTTTAGGCCAGCAGATGTCTATCACATGTGTAGGGGGCTTATCTTCATTATCCCTCCACTGCTACAATGTGATAAAAAAACACACAAGGCTATTGACCTCTTAGTTTACAGCAGGGGCTTATTTTAGGTATCCCACTGCTCTTCAATATACCATGAACTGCAGGGATCTATGAATATCCCGCTTACAGTTCCACTTAAACCTTGTGGCTCTCTGGCGCCCCCCTTTCTGTCAGGTCAGATTAGGTACTGCACCTAGGGTAATTAGTCGCCAGAAAGGCTGCCTGCTATGTACTGGCTATTGAGCACGCTGCAGCGACGCGATAAACTACTCCCACTCAGGCAGGAACAATAATTATCAACGCCGCAGTCGCTACAACAACACCCAAAGGCCTGCACGGTATGCTGCCACCAGCTTTGATTAAACGGGTCCGAAGCTAACCCAACACAGTAGTGTAATTCCTTTGAGGAGACAGGGTACGTTTTAGAGCATGAAGAACTAACTAGTACTTTAAATATTTTAACTCCGAAAGAAGGCAGTGTTTTTATATAAAAAAAAATATTACATGGGTGTTACAGAAGAGACAATTGAAATATGTACAAGGTAATTATAAAAAAACAGGGATTACAATAAGAAATAACACTTACCGTATTTTTCGGACTATAAGACGCACCCAGGCTTTAGAGGTGGAAAATAGGGAAAAAAATATTTGAAGCAAAAAAATGTGGTAAAATATTTAATAACATACTATTATATGTGGTGTTATTATATATAATAGTATGTTATTATGTTGGAAGCTGCGGGACCAGTGTGGTGTCTGTGAAGTACTATATGAAGATGCTGGAGGGTGAGTATAAGAATGGGGGCTCAGGGCTTATATTGAAAGCACCACTCCAGCACTGCAAAATAACACTGGAGTGCTGCTTTAAAATCCCATGGGAGAACTGTAACTCCCAGCATGTCCTGCAGATCCTATGACATGCTGGGAGTTATAGTTCACTAAAGGAGTGGCAGAGTGCTTTATTGTGTTTTGGAAAGACTAACCTCTTAATTGTGGCAGCCAGCCTGTGGTGAGGTAAAAGCATCCCATGGCTGCACACACAGAGCCCTCCCTCTTATTGCCTTTCCACAGCACAGGTAATGGAAGCCAGCAGATTCTAGTGTTTGAGTCTGAAGGACCTGTGATGATGTCAAGAAGAGGGAGGGCTCTGTGCTGCCATGTGATGCTCCAACCCACCCACTTCTGACATCATCACAGGTCCTCCTTGTGCACACTGCACAGCACTCAGCTCCAGCCCAGGCAGGTATGCAGCGATCTCCTCTCCCCCGGACCCTGCTGCTGCTGCCTTTTCCTCCCCCAGACACACGGATCTCCCCAGCTGCTGCAGGAATCAGCGCTGAGGAAACCATGTGTGTCGCTGCTTAAGTGCAGTATTCATTTGCTGCTCCCAACTCACCGCTCAGGTGATAGGTGGGCGGGGAGTAGCTAATGAATATTCACTACACTTAATCATCGGGACCACATGGTTTCCCCAGCAGCTGATTCCCGGCAGTGGGGACATTTTTCTGCCGCCTGAAGTGGGATATCATTCCGATCCCACTCGCTGCTGCCCCCCTCCCCACATGCTACATCACTACCATAAGACGCACCCACACTTTCCTCCCAAATTTGGAGCAAAAAAGTGCGTCTTATGGTCAGAAAAATACGGTACATGTGGTCAAATCATTTGAGGCAACCAGGCTAGTGGAGTTTCCATCTGTCCCAGTGCATTAAGACTCTGGGTAGGAACAGCTCTTCAATTCAGACTCCAGCAGACAGACCCTTGCTGGAGTCTGGCCAAAAAACTTATAGCTGCAGCCTGTGACATCACCAAAAGGGTTGAGTTAAGATCGCCCTCCTCTTTCTTCAGTCTTAGTAAATGTCACACAAGTTTGTCTAATACCTATATCTCTGCTCCAGAACATGTCATAGTCATAACAAACCCAGCATTCATCTCGTCTTAATATTGGCATTCTAATGAGACCAAATATGTCCTATTTGTGATGCATAATTACAGAGAAATCCCTACTTCTTTACCAGATGGAGTTAGAAGCCCGTGCTTACCGTGGCGGATAGATCCACCGAGGGAGATTAAGAATATGTATTTTCCTGTTCCTATCTTAAATGGTTGGCCCAATATCTTACAATAATGGAACAAAAGACCCTCATGGATTCTAGAGATTTCTAATCCAGTTCTAGCTGGCAAAGCTTTCCAATGCAGCTATGCCGGACGTAAATTCCTTTCTTCAATAAAACTCCCCCCACATACATTGGCAAGGCAGCTCTTGGCTGAGTGAAAGGGAAGGGGGTTTTGTAGCCCACAGTATGGGCTGAAGGACAAAACTACAACATCATATTATACTTCATATAATATCGTGACACCTCCCCTTTTGGTGTGCGCTACGGAGGCAGAACCCCTCGGTATGCCTCCATGCGTACCTCAGTAGGTTCACTCTGGCGGGACAGTCCATCTGCATTTCCATGCTCCCTGCCCCTTTTGTGTTCAATGGAGAAGTCAAACTGCTGAAGGGTAAGGCTCCAGCATAGCAACCTGCCGTTGGTTCCACACGACGTTTAGCCAGCGCAGAGGGTGGTGGTCGGTCACCATGGTGAAGGTGCGACCGTACAAGTAGGGCTGCAAATGCTGCAGGGCCCAGACTATGGCCAGGCACTCCTTCTCGATGGTGGAGTAGGCCACTTCCCTTGGCAAAAGTTTCCGGCTCAGGTACAACACGGGGTGCTCTTGGTCCTCCGAGTCAACCTGGCTGAGCACAGCACCAAGGCCAAAATCGCTGGCGTCGGTCTGTACCAAGAACGGTCGACTGCTGTCTACTGCTTTCAACACAGGGGCGTTGCACAGTGCTGTTTTCAACGCCTGGAAGGCCCCCTCACAGCCATCTGTCCAGTTGACGATGTGGGGTAGCTTCTTCCTGGTGAGGTCCGTCAAAGGTTTTGCCAGGCTACTATAGTGCTGAACGAAGCGCCTATAGTACCCTGCAGTGCCCAAGAAGGACATCATCTGTTTCTTGGTCCTGGGAGTGGGCCAGTTCACGATCGCGCCCACTTTCTCAGGCTCTGGCTTTAGGGTGTCTCGGCCTACCCGGTCTCCCAGGTAGTGGACCTCCCTCATGCCCATCTGGCACTTTCCCGGCTTGATAGTCAGTCCTGCTCGGTGAATTCGCCTGAGCACCTCCTCGAGATGCTGCAGGTGTTTCTCCCAGGAGGGACTGAAGATGGCAATGTCATCCAAGTATGCCACTGCGTACTTCTCCAGTCCCTGAAGCAGGAGGTTGACCATCCGCTGGAAAGTGGCAGGGGCATTCTTCATGCCGAAGGGCATGACCGTGGACTCGTACAGTCCAAAGGGTGTGATAAAGGCAGACTTCTCCTGCGCCTCGGGGCTCAGGGGAATCTGCCAGTATCCTCGACTCAGATCCATTATGGTCATTGGTCAGGTATTTTGCGCCAGCTAACTTCTTAAGCAGCTTATCGATGCGCGGCATTGAGTGCGCGTCAGAGGCTGTAATGGCGTTGAGCCCCCTGTAGTCCACGCAGAACCGGGTGGTCCGGTCCTTCTTTGGCACGAGAACTACAGGTGAGGCCCACGCGTTCTTTGACCGTCGAATCACCCCCAGCTATAACATCTCATCCATCTCCTGGCGCATAACCTGCTGCACCTGGTCGGAGATTCGATAGGGTGTTCGCCATAGTGGGGCTTGATTTCCGGTGTCCACCTCGTGGACTGCTAACTTAATCCTTCCAGGTCAGTTGGAAAACACGACCCGGAAGGGTTCCAGGGTGGTTTGCAACTGCAACCACTGTGGTTCAGTTAGCGAGGCGCTTACCTCTACATACTCGATGGACCCACCGGCCTTGCCTTGGGCAAGCATGTCCAGGAGGGCGTCTTCCTCCCCGTCTTCGGGTGCGCTGCAGACCGGTAGGACGAAAGGTTCACGTTCGTGATGAGCCTTCATCATGTTGACGTGAAAGGCCTTTCGCCTACCCCGCGCGTGGTCAAGCGTGACCACGTAGGTGACCGGGTTGAGCTGTTGGTGGACGACGTACGGGCCCTCCCAGGCTGCCTGAAGCTTATCCGTTGGTATGGGGACCAGCACCCACACCTTTTGACCCACGTGGTAGGTCCGCTCCTGGGCGTTCTGGTCGTACCAGTGCTTCTGATCAGCCTGAGCCTGCGTCATGTTGTCATGCACCAACTGCGTCAAGGTCTGCATCTTGTCACGGAAGCGCATGACATACTCCACTATGGACACTTCAGAAGGGTTTGGCTCCTCTTCACAGGATTCTCTTACCAACCCAAGGGGTCCCCTGACTCGCCTGCCATACAGAAGCTCGAAGGGGGAGAACCCCGTTGAGGCCTGCGGAACCTCTCGGTAAGCGAATAGCAGGTGTGGGAGGTACCGCTCCCAGTCGCGCTCTTGGGTCTCAACCAGCATGCGTAGCATCTGTTTGAGGGTACCATTGAAGCGTTCACACAAGCCATTGGTCTGTGGGTGATACGCACTCGATACCAGGTGCTTCACCTGCATTTTCTTACAGAGAGCCTCCATTAGGCGAGACATGAATTGGGTCCCTTGATCAGTGAGCATCTCCCTGGGAAATCCTACACGTGAAAAGATAGCCAACAGGGCATCCGCCACCTTATCTGCCCTAGTTGACGACAGAGCTACTGCCTCTGGGTACCGGGTAGCGTAGTCTACCACAGTAAGGATGTATTGCTTTCCAGAGCTGCTGGGGACGGCCAGCGGGCCTACAATGTCCACCGCAATCCTCTGGAAAGGCTCCTCTATCCCTGGCAAAGGGATCAGGGGAGCCTTAAGAGCAGGCCCCGCCTTCCCCACTCTTTGACAGGTGATACAGGTGCGGCAGTAGTTTGACACATCTGTCCCCATCTTAGGCCAATAGAAGTGTTGAGACAGCCGGGCCTTTGTTTTGCTGATCCCCAAATGTCCAGCTAGCGGGATCTCATGGGCAATCCGTAACAACTCACCCCGGAATTGCTGCGGAACGACCAGCTGTCTTTCCCTCAACCACTCCTTTTGTGATTCTCCGGGTACTGTCTCCCGGTACAACCTTCCTCGTTCCCAGACCACCCTCTCATCAGTCTCGGAGATGGTCGTCTTGGCGAATTGTCTCAAACTCTCTAGGCTCGCATCTGTGTGCAGAGCAGCCTGAAAATCCTGGCTAGGGGAAGCCAGAAGCAATGTCAGGGTCCCTTCCCCACGGGAACCCTCTTGGACCTGCTCTGGGTCCACCTCTGGTTCAGTCGCACTGATGACTGAGGAGGGTCCGGCAGGCAAACTGTTATCTGCGTTCCGGGCACTCTGACTGCGGGTGACAGCAGCTACGTAGGCTGTCTCCCCGGGGATTTCTACCGACCCATCAGCCGACGCTGCTATGGGTTCTACCTCTCCATCCACCCCCATTACCTCAGGAGCATTGCTACTTATGGGCCAGTTACCTTCCTCGGTGGCACTGGTCAATTGCATAGCATCACCTTCCTCACGGTTCCCATGCATCTCCCCATTTCGTGTAGCACCGACACTTGCCCCTGCTAGGGGTTCCTCAGCCGTCTCACTCCGCAGAGCGACGTGGCTGAGCACTCCTGTGTCCTATGGACACATCAACTTTCACAGAAAAATCATTATCAGGTTCCATTGGCACAGGTACAACATTTTCACCATCAATCCTAGGGAAAAAATGGTTATCGGATGCATCATTACAAGATAAAGCATGGTCAGGTAACACATGCGATTTCCCATCATCATCATCATCATCATCAGGGTTAACGTTACCCTCATTAGTAGATTGGGGAGGGGTGTCAGGGACGTAGTATGCAACCATCCTCCCCAAATCAGTCCCCAACAAAACATCAGTGGGCAAATTATCAGACAGCCCCACTTCCTTCACCCCGCTCCCAGCACCCCAATCAATATAAACCCGGGCCATTGGCAAGGGACAGCTGATGCCCCCAATCCCAGTGACAGTTAGGGTTTTCCCCGGAATGATTTCTTCAGGGGCCACCAGTTCGGGACGGATGAGGGTTCGTTCAGCCCCGGTGTCTTTGAAGCCTGTAGCAACATGGCCTCCCACGGCGACGTGCTGTACGTTGTCACACACCCTCCCAGCCATACCACCCACCAAAAGAACTGCTGCATTAGGCCCTGGGGCCTTGGATGAGGTGTTCTTCTGCTTGTCTGGACATTTGGGACTGATATGACCAGTCCGCTTGCAGACATAACAGTGGCGAGGCTCAGTGGTAGGTCTGATGCTGTTGGCTACGGGGACAGGACCTCTGGTGTGTTGGCTGGCAGGGGTACTGGAGTTGGTTGCAGGCTTACCCCCTCTCCAGCTGGTGGTGACTGGCTTCCGCACTTCCGATCTATGGTTGGCCTCATAGGCATTGTCAATCTGCGCTGCTTTCGTCACGTCTTTGGGTTCTCTGTCCATCACGAAGTGTCGCACCTCAGCTGGGCAAAGATGGAAGAACTGGTCTTTGATCATCAGGTCTCGCAGCTGTGCAAAGGTGGTCACTGACAGTCCTTGGGTCCACTGGTCAAAGTGGGTCCCCAGTCCATGCACCACATCACTGTAACTTTCTATGGTACACCTCAGGTGTAAGCTGGTACTTTGTTACCAGGGCCTGCTTGATGGCCTCATAGTCACCATCTTCTTCTTGCGGGAGTGCAGCAAACGCCTCCAGAGCTTTGCCTCTCAGCCCTGGTGTCAGGTACCGGGCCCATTCATCTGAAGGCAGCCGGTAACTCTGCAGGCTTTCTCAAAGGCCCGCAGATAAGTGTCCAAGTCCCCGTCCTTTTCCATAACAGGGAAGTGATCAGGCCGGGGCTTCGGTATCTGAGTGCTGCTGGGCTCACGGCTGGACTGGGACGACCCCTGCATTTGCAGTCAGGCTAACTGCAGCTGGTACTCCCGCTCCGCTTGCCGCTCGGCTCGCTGGGCCTGAGCCTCTCGCTCTGCTCGGGCCTCTCGCTCTGCTCGGGCCTTTCGCTTGGCTCTCTCAGCCTCCTGCCGGTATTGCTGAATCAGCTGCCGACGTCCCTCATGGTCGTCAGTGGGGAATTCTTTCAAGGCCGCCCACATGTGGGGGTCCAATTCGCCCTGGTTGCTTATCGGGCCAGCATTCAGTGGTTGGACCTCTGCTGCAGCACCATGTTCGCTTGTGCTGGCTTCTGCGGTCTCTGGGCTCTGTGAGTGGTCTAGAGCGGCTTCCCATTGCACCAGAACTGCGACCAGTTGGCTTTTGTTTTTGCCTGAAAAGTCAATGTGCTGTGACTTGCATAAGGCAATAAGGGTGTCTCTAGTCTGCTGCTCATAAAAGGTTTCTCCCAGCCCAACTATGGTTGCCAAATAAAAGATAGGACAGAAAAACAAAGAGAAAGGGAAGGGATAATTACCAGTACACACAATTGTCTCAGGACTAATAAACACTGAGTTCGTTCTCCAAACTTATTTGCGCAGAGTCCTCGCAAGAACTTTGCAAGTTTTTAGTGAGAGGAATGATTGCTCAAACCAAATCACTAATGCTCTAATATCCCACCGCCTTGCCACCAATTTGTCACGATTCACAGTGACCGTCACCCCTACGTCACGGATTGGGGTGACTTTAGGCCAACAGACATCTATCACATGTGCAGGGGGCTTATCTTAGTTATCCCTCCACTGCTACAGTGTGATAAAAAAACACACACAAGGCTATTGACCTCTTAGTTTACAGCAGGGGCTTATTTTAGGTATCCCACTGCTCTTCAATATACTATGAACTGCAGGGATCTATGAATATCCCGCTTACAGTTCCACTTAAACCTTGCAGCTCTCTGGCGCCCCCCTTTCCGTCAGGTCAGATTAGGTACTGAACCTAGGGTAATTAGTCGCCAGAAAGGCTGCCTGCTATGTACTGGCTATTGGGCACGCTGCAGCGACGCGATAAACTACTCCCACTCAGGCAGGAACAATAATTATCAACGCCGCAGTCGCTACAACAACACTCAAAGGCCTGCACGGTATGCTGCCACCAGCTTCGATTAAACGGGTCCGAAGTTTACCCAACACAATAGCGTAATTCCCTTCAGGAGACAGGGTACGTTTTAGAGCATGAAGAACGAACTAGTACTTTAAATATTTTACTCCGAAAGAAGGCAGTGTTTTTATATAAAAAAAAATTACACGGATGTTACAGAAGAGACAATTGAAATATGGACAAGGTAATTATAAAAAAACAGGGATTACAATAAGAAATAACACTTACATGTGGTCAAATCATTTGAGGCAACCAGGCTAGTGGAGTTTTCATCTGTCCCAGTGCATTAGGACTCTGGGTAGGAACAGCTCTTCAAGTCAGACTCCAGCAGACAGACCCTTGCTGGAGTCTGGCCAAAAAACTTATAGCTGCAGCCTGTGACATCACCAAAAGGGTTGAGTTAAGATCGCCCTCCTCTTTCTTCAGTCTTAGTAAATGTCACACAAGTTTGTCTAATACCTATATCTCTGCTCCAGAACATGTCATAGTCATAACAAACCCAGCATTCATCTCGTCTTAATATTGGCATTCTAATGAGACCAAATATGTCCTATTTGTGATGCATAATTACAGAGAAATCCCTACTTCTTTACCAGATGGAGTTAGAAGCCCGTGCTTACCGTGGCGGATAGATCCACCGAGGGAGATTAAGAATATGTATTTTCCTGTTCCTATCTTAAATGGTTGGCCCAATATCTTACAATAATGGAACAAAAGACCCTCATGGATTCTAGAGATTTCTAATCCAGTTCTAGCTGGCAAAGCTTTCCAATGCAGCTATGCCGGTCGTAAATTCCTTTCTTCAATAAAACTCCCCCCACATACATTGGCAAGGCAGCTCTTGGCTGAGTGAAAGGGAAGGGGGGGTTTTGTAGCCCACAGCATGGGCTGAAGGACAAAACTACAACATCATATTATACTTCATACAATATCGTGACAATGGGGATGTCTGTATATAAGGGGGATGTCTGTATATAGGGGGATGTCTGTATATAAGGGCGATGTCTATACAGGAGGATGTCTGTGTATAAGGGGGCTGTCTCTATATAAGGGGGGTGTCTCTATATAAGGGGATGTCTGTATATAAGGGGGATGTCTGTATATAAGGGGGATGTCTGTATATAGGGGGATGTCTGTATATAGGATGTCTGAATATAAGGGGGATGTCTGTATATATGAGTGGTGTCTGTATATAGGAGTGGTTTGTATATAGGGGGATGTGGCCAAAGTGGCTGCCGAGAAGCTGTGTGCACCAAAGTGGCTACCAAGGATTCCTGCATGCCAAAATGGCTACCAAGGGGCCAAAGTGGCTTACAAGGGGCCCCGCACATCAAAGTGGCTACCAAGGGGCCAAAATGGCTACCCTGGGGCAGGGCCCTGCATGCCAGACATGCTCCTGAGGTTCATTGGTAGCTGGCAGCGCTGTTCAAGCACCATGTATTTCCTTCAGGAAATGCCTATCTAGTTATTATTATTCTCCACGTTTTCCGCAATTAATGCGGCCCAAATCGCTCGGCGCACAGACCCCGTTCAGGTGGCGTTTCGAAGCCCTCGGTGGGGACAGGTGTGCTATGTATTTTTGGAGTCGATCCGATTTGTAGTTTTTTTTTAAAATCGCATTTTTTAAAAAAAAATTTCCCATAGGAAATAATGGTGACCTTTCCATTACCCCCAACTTGACCTTCCAAAGATGGCAGCTTTGCAAATGTACGGTGTCCATTTTAGGACATGATCATTTATCAAAGTCAAACATCAGAATAAAGTGACTATGACACCCTCCCATCCCGTGTGTAAAAAGTGCACCCCCGGTCCCGTTTGTGAAAAGTGCACCCCCAGTCCCGTGTGTGAAAAGCGCACCCCCAGTCCCGTGTGTGAAAAGTAAGTGCACCCCCGATCCCGTGTGTGAAAAGTAAGTGCCCCCCGGTCCCGTGTGTGAAAAGTAAGTGCGCCCCCGGTCCCGTGTGTGAAAAGTAAGTGCGCCCCCGGTCCCGTGTGTGAAAAGTAAGTTCGCCCCCGGTCCCGTGTGTGAAAAGTAATTGCGCCCCCGGTCCCGTGTGTGAAAAGTAAGTGCGCCCCCGGTCCCGTGTGTGAAAAGTAAGTGCGCCCCCGGTCTCGCATGTGCAAAAGTAAGTGCGCCCCCGGTACCGTGTGTGCAAAAGTGTGCCCCCGGTCCCGTGTGTGCAAAAGTAAGTGCGCCCCCGGTCCCGTGTGTGCAAAAGTAAGTGCGCCCCCGACCCGTGTGTACAAAAGTAAGTGCGCCCCCGGCCCCGTGTGTGCAAAAGTAAGTGCGCCCCCGGCCCCGTGTGTGCAAAAATGCGCCCCCGGCCCCGTGTGTGCAAAAGTGCTGCTGTAAAGCTGGCAGCGCTGTTCAAGCACCATGTATTTCCTGCATGAAATGCCCATCTAGTTAATATTGACCTTTTAGGAGGCATACAGGCATACAGAGCAGAATTTCAATATTTGCAGATGACACTAAACTCTGCAGGGTAATCAATACAGAGGATAATTTTATATTACAGGATGATTTATGTAAACTAGAAGCTTGGGCTGACGAATGGCAAATGAGATTTAATGGGGATAAATGTAAGGTCATGCACTTGGGTAGAAGTAATAAGATGTATAACTATGTGCTTAACTCTGGGCAAAACCGTCAATGAAAAAGACCTGGGTGTATGGGTGGATGACAAACTCACATTTAGTGGCCAGCGTCAGGCAGCTGCTACAAAGGCAAATAAAATAATGGGATGCATTAAAAGAAGCATAGATGCTCATGAGGAGAACATAATTTTACCTTTATACAAGTCACTAGTTCGACCACACTTAGAATACTGTGTACAGTACTGGTCTCCGGTGTATAAGAAAGACATAGCTGAAGTAGAGCGGGTGCAGAGAAGAGCGACCAAGGTCATTAGAGGACTGGGGGGGTCTGCAATACCAAGATAGGTTATTACACTTTGGGCTATTTAGTTTGGAAAAACGAAGGCTAAGGGGTGATCTTATTTTAATGTATAAATGTATGAGGGGACAGTACAAAGACCTTTCTGATGATCTTTTTAATCATAGACCCGAGACAGGGACAAGGGGGCATCCTCTACGTCTGGAGGAAAGAAGGTTTAAGCATAACAACAGACGCGGATTCTTTACAGTAAGAGCAGTGAGACTATGGAACTCTGCCATATGATGTTGTAATGAGTGATTCATTAAATTTAAAAGGGGACTGGATGCCTTTCTTGAAAAGTATAATGTTACAGGTTATATACTGTATATTAGATCCCTTGATAGGGCGTTGACCCAGGAAACTAATCGGATTGCCATCTGTGGAGTTGGGAAGGAATTTCTTTCCCCAATGTGAAGCTTACTCTTTGCCACATGGTTTTTTTTTGCCTTCCTCTGGATCAACATGTTAGGGCATGTTAGGTTAGGCTATGGGTTGAACTAGATGTACTTAAAGTCTTCCTTCAACCTTAATAACTATGTTACTATGTTACATCGGGGGCTTATCTACAGCATTGCAGAATGCTGTAGATAAGCCCCTGATGGCGGTGGGCTTAGCTCATCTTTCATTTTGGGGGTGACAGGTTCCCTTTAACTTTTTTCACAAAAAATTTAATCAGCTCCAATTTGTTTTATTTTACCAAGGGTAACAGGAGAAATTGGACCCCAAAAGTTGTTGTACAATTTGTCCTGAGTACGCTTCTACCCCATTTGTGGGTGTAAACCACTGTTTGGGCGCATGGCAGAGCTCGGTAGGGAAGGAGCGCCGTTTGACTTTTCAATGCAAAATTGACTGGAATTGAGATAGGATGCCATGTCGCGTTTGGAGAGCCCCTGATGTGCCTAAACAGTGGAAACCGCACACAAGTGACACCATTTTGTAAAGTAGACCCCCTAAGGAACTTATCTAGATGTGTTGTGAGAACTGTGAACCCCCAAGTGTTTCTCTAGTTTATAACGCAGAGCCGTGAAAATAAAAAATCATATTTTTTCCACAAAAATTATTTTTAGCCCCGTTTTGTATTTTCCCAAGGGTAACAGGAGAAAGTGGACCCAAAAAGTTGTTGTCCAATTTGTCCTGAGTACGCTGATACCCCATATGTGGGGGGGAACCACCGTTTGGGCGCATGGCAGAGCTCGGAAGGGAAGAAGTGGCATTTTGGAATACAGACTTTGATGGAATGGTCTGTGGGCGTCAAGTTGCGTTTGCAGAGCCACTGCTGTACCTAAACAGTAGAAACCCCCCACAAGTGACCCCATATTGGAAACTAGAGCCCCCAAGGAACTTATCTAGATGTGTTGTGAGAACTTTGAACCCCCAAGTGTTTCACTACAGTTTATAACGCAGAGCCGTGAAAATTAAAAATCTTTTTTCCCACAAAAATTATTTTTTAGCCCCGGTTTTGTTTTTTTTCAAGGGTGACAGGAGAAATTGGACCCCAAAAATTGTTTTGCAATTTGTATTGAGTATGCTGATACCCCATATGTTGGGGTAAACCCGTTTGGGTGCACGGGAGAGCTCGGAAGGGAAGGAGCACTATTTTCGTTTTTCAACGCAGAATTGGCTGGAATTGAGATCGGACACCATGTCGCATTTGGAGAGCCCCTGATGTGCCTAAACAGTGGAAACCCCCAAATTTTAACTGTAACCCTAACTTAAACACACCCCTAACCCTAATCCCAACCCTAACCACACCCCTAACCCAAACATGCCCCTAGCCCTAACCCCAACACACCCCTAACCCCAACACACCCCTAACCCTAATCACAACCCTAATTCCAACCATAAATGTAATCCAAACCTTAACTTTAGCCCCAACCCTAACTTTAGCCCCAACTATAATTTTAGCCCCAACCATAACTTTAGCCTAACCCTAACTTTAGCCCCAACCCTAACTGTACCCCCATCCCTAACTTTAGTCCCAACCCTAACCCTAATGGGAAAATGGAAATAAATACATTTTTTTAATTTTATTATTTTTCCCTAACTAAGGTGGTGATGAAGGGGGGGGTTGATTTACTTTTATAGCGGGTTTTTTTTGTGGATTTTTATGATTGGCAGCCGTCATACACTAAAAGACGCTTTTTATTGCAAAAAATAGTTTTTGCGTCTCCACATTTTGAGAGCTATAATTTTTCCATATTTGGGTCCACAGAGTCATGTGAGGTCTTGTTTCTTGCGGAACGAGTTGACGTTTTTATTGGTACCATTTTCAGGCACATGACATTTTTTGATCGCTTTGTATTCCGATTTTTGTGAGGCAGAATGACCAAAAAACATCTGTTCATGAATTTCTTTGTGGGGGGGGGGGGGGGGGGGCGTTTATATCGTTCTACGTTTGGCAAAATTGATAAAGCAGTTTTATTCTTCGGGTCAGTACGATTACAGTGATACCTCATTTATATCATTTTTTTTATGTTTTGGCGCTTTTATACGATAAAAGCTATTTTATATAAAAAATAATTATTTTTGCATCGCTTTGTTCGGTGGTATGATAATAAAGCGTTGTTTTTTGCCATTTTTTTTCACTGAAGGGGTTAACTAGTGGGACAGTTTTATAGGTCGCGTCGTTACGGACGCAGCGATACTAAATATGTGTACTTTTAGTTTTTTTTTTAGATAAATATATTTATTGGAACAATATTTTTTTTTTCTTTATTTGGGAATTATTATTTTTTTTTTTACACATGTAAATATATTTTTTTTTACTTTGCCCCGTCCCGGGGGGGACATCATACTATAGTGTCAGATCGCTGATCTGACACTTTGCAAAGCAGTGTGTCAGATCAGCGATCTGACAGGCACTGCAGGGAGGCTTCCCTGAGCCTGCTCTGAGCAGGCGCTTGAAAGCCACATCCATGCAGCCCCGTGGCCATTTTGGATCCAGGGCCTGCAGGGAGGAGGAGGTAGGAGACCCTCGGAGCAACGTGATCAAATTGCTTTGCTCCGAGGGTCTCAGGGAAGCATGCAGGGAGCCCCCTCCCTGAGCGATGCTTCCCTATGCCAGGGGAACACTGCGATCATGTTCGATCAGTGTTCTGGGGTTAATGTCCCAGGAGCGGTCCGTGACCGCTCCTGGCACATAGTGCCGGATGTCAGCTGTAATAATCAGCTGACACCCGGCGGCGATCTGCCGCGCTACCCCCGTTAGCACGGCCGATCGCCTATGACGTACTATCCCATCACTGGGAATTAAGTCCCAGGTCACCTCGACAGGATAGTATGTCATATGGGATAAAGGGGTTAAAGTGTGGACAAAAGTAAGGTCATGGTGGAAGGGGGAATGGGCTTAGTGTTCGACATATGTGTGGGTTAGATGGTAATGTTACTGAAAGCTGTATTGAAAAATCACCGGCTCGTCCTATCCAAAGACAACTGACATCTGTTACTGGATGGGCTACTCGACTCCCTTTATTTGGCAGCCGCACAGAGGTACACCGTATGAGGGACAGAAAGAGCATGTGCTCCAGTGGATGGCAAGAGCTGCATCAAGTGGCCTCTCCCCCTCTTCCTCCACCTTAACACAACACACAGTACATTCCTCAGAGGTGGCACCTCAATTACCCTTGTTTCCCACTACGTCACAACTCTCCAACTGACTGTGGGGAACCACAGGTGGGCGAGTCTGCCGAGCTGTTCATACATTCTATTCAAGGGCATGAGAAGTCTGCTCCAAAGATTCACAGAATCCAGAGGAGGAAAGCATCTTCACCAATGACCAACATTTTTCCTGTTGGTTCTGGGGCCAGGAGAAGTAGAGTCTGAGCAGAATCCAGACCCTCGTCACCAGAAATAAACCCCCGGGGGTGAAGGTGATCCTGATGACTCAGATCCCTGAGGCGCACGCGGACTGTACTGTGCTGTCAGGGCAGTAAAATGAGGAGTGACTCTCAGGGAGAGGAGTGGGAGAACAGAGGATGACGATGAGGTTGTAGATCCCACTTGGTGCGAACCCAGAGGCACGCAGCTGAGTAGCTCAGCAGAAGTGAAGAGGAGGATGAGGTTACATTGCTGCTTGCCGCACAGACATGGAGTGATGCAACCACGACAAGCACTCCATACTCAGCCACAACTCTGGCTGTGGCCAGTAGGAGTCACGGGTCTGTAGTTAGCAGGGGCAGCAAGGGCTGCCTCACCTACGCTTTTTTTGAGACCGCAAAGAATGAGGAAAAATTGCAATAATTTGACTGCTACATACATAAACTAGCACATGTGTGATCAACATTCGTTACTCGGGAATCTCACTGCGCTAAAATGCAGACTAGCGGCCCTCGCCAAACACTCTGCAGGATAGCTGCCATATCAAGGCTCCATAGCGAGGGACACAGATTTGACATTCTACAGAATGTCAGCTTAGGGGATCATAGCCCCCGACTGAAAGAATACAGATCTGCTACATTGACCATCACTGAACCATGGATACGTTTGGGGTAGTCAGGATTTGGATCAAGCGGTCACCTGGCTCCATGGAGATGTTCTGAGAAGCCAGGTCGCCTGGCCTTGTAGCTCAATGGACTGTCAGCTTCCTAAACTTGTCGATGTCTCCTCTCTGTACAAGCCACAGGTGGGGTAGTCGGCCCATGGAAGCTCTGGACACATCGCTTATCCCAGGGAGTCAGCGGAAGGATGAGATTTTGTACCATCTTGGGTATTTTGCTCAGACAGTTCTATATGCTTTTTGTTTGTGGTACAAACAGCATATAGTATTGCAACACTGTTTTACCCTCAATCTGTGTAGCCTGAGTAGTATTATGCCCACGGTAAAAGGAGAGTGGGCATTCAGTGGGATGATCCCTGCTCCATGTGGTTTCAGCTAGCGGACTAGAGCACCCACTGACCTCCGTGTATCCACACCGCCTAGCTTTCATCAAGATTAACAAGTCATGGCTCTCCAATGACTTTTGCATCCCAGTCCCAACACTAGGCGATGGTGTCGTTTTTAGTATCATGCATTGATCTTGCATTATTGCAGTCTGTGGCTTCTTCTGCTGATCTTACAATTTTTGGAAATGTTGGGTCTTCATCTACTGAGTTGCCTGTAGTGGAAGGTGTGTCAGAGGCCCATTATACTATTTCTATTCTTGAGAAATTGATGCCACGTTAGTGGTGTGTAACAATAACTTTTTGAAATGTGAAGACTCCCAAATTGGGTCTCCAACTGATGGGTTGCCTGTAGTGGAAGGGGTGTTAGAGCCCCATTATACTATTTCTACTCTGGGGAAATTGATGCCACTTTAGTGGGGTCTGCCCCTAAGTTTTGGAAATATTTGGACTCCAAGTTGGGTCTCCATCATGTGTGCTGCCTGTAGCAGTAGGGATCCCAGACCAGCAGGCCCGCACTTACTTTCAGTCAACTACCTGTATTACTATCCTTACATTTTTCCAACATTAGTGGTCTACCAAGCTGATTTTTGTGCCACCTGAGAGTGGCTGAGCAGAAAAGCAGTTTGAGCTGTTGCATGAGGTACCGTACTCCCAGCATAGCAGGCCTACAGCGAACCCTCACCCACCTCATCTTAATTGAAACTTCAATTCAAAGCTGTAAATGCTGTCCCAAACCGATACCTCATGCATGGCCTGTGGCTGACTGCTGCTTTGCCATTATCACATTTCTACTGTGGGTCAATTGGTGCCACTTTTCCTGGTGTCTGCCCCTAATTTTTGGAAATGTTTGAACTCCCAGTGGGGTCACCTTCATGTGTGTTGTCTGAATTTGGCAGACCTCTCAGAGCACCAGGCGTGCACCTGTCACTCATCCACCTGTTACTAATCAATGTTTTAGCTAGAAATGCTGGTCCAAGCCGTCCCATGCATCCATTCTGCGCAATTATACTATTTGTATAATTGGGTCAATTGATGACTTTTCCTGGTGTCTGCCGCTAATTTGAGCTGTTTTGGCAGCTTTTTTGCATCCCCCCCCCACCCCCGAAGGTGTTGTCTATGTGTTTATTTTTTCTTCTTATTGAATTTAGTGGGGTTGGGGTATCTTAGGCGAACATCGGGAGCCCTGGCAGTAATGATACCGTTCTGCAAAGCTCTGATCTCACAACATTTAGTCTGGAATCACAGGAAGAGATGGGAGGATCTACACAAGCCTCATACACATAAGATCTGGGGTCAGTTCTCCAACATATTTGGCACAACCTCCTGCTGAAATCCTTCTTAACCTGTGTACAAGTTAATGCTAGGTCTTCCTTTTCACTTTTCTTTATTCTCCTTCCTTTTTCTTATTAGTTTTTTAAAAATTATTATTTTTTTTTAAAGCATTCTTTCTTTTGCAGTATTTTTCCCCACACCTGCCTAATACGTTTGCACAATACTGTTTGGGTGAGTTTCAGTTGTGGATGGGTTGCTGCAGTGTTGGCCTCTCGCCCGTCTGAGTTTCCTTATTGTTGGCCTCTCACCGATCTGGGTTTCCGTACTCTTGGCCTCTCGCTCGTCTGGGTTTCCATACTGTGGGCCTCTTGTCCGTCTGGGTTTCAGTACTGTTGGCCTCTCGCCCATCTGGGTTTCCGTACTGTTAGCCTCTCGCTCGTCTGGGTTTTCGTACTGTTGGCCTCTGGCCCATCTGAGTTTGTACAGCGATGAGCTCTTGCTTGTCTATGGATAGTGCATTAAATGCTTCTCTTGTTGCAGGAATGACATGCCAGGCACGAAGCTCTTACCTGGTAGATGAAGTGTTATGGGGTCATCGCTTTATGTCTGTGCTCAGTCTGGAGGATGGATTTTATGAGGTGGACTACAACACATTTCACCAGACTTTTGAAGTATCTACTCCTTCCTGCAGCGCACGGGAGCTAGCTGAGAATGCTGCTAGAATGGACGCCCATCTCTACTGGTCCATTCCCAGCCAACTGGATGAGAAGGTGGAAGAGGGCACAGAAAAAGATGGCATGGACAAGCAGAGAAATGGCAGCGTGAGCAGTCCTGAAAGTGAGCCAGTCCTGCAGGAGTGAATGTGCAGTCCTTCCTACATACACTGACCTGCTCTGTTTCACAAATTGCTAAACCTCTAAAAACCAAGCAGTTTTCATATAACTCTCTCCAGCACCTACATTCACTATTCTCAAACTATTGCGCTTTTCTCCTGGCGAATCCACTCATCTGTCCGTCCGCTTGCCTACTGATCATTTTGCCTGGTTATGCTGTTAGCCTACTATGCCTTTCGCCCCGCGACGCCGTCCATGTACTAACTGGGCAACTTGCCCAGGAATTGCGTCCTCATGCACGCAGTGCTTCTCGCCCAGCTATGTTGTCCTCATGCACGCTGCGGCTCTCACCCCCGGCTATGTCGTCCTCATGCACGCTGCACCTCTCGCCCTCGGCTATGTCGTCCTCATGCACGCTGCACCTCTCGCCCTCGGCTATGTCGTCCTCATGAATGATGTGCCTCTTGCCCTCAACTATGTCATCCTCATGCACACTGCGCCTCTCGCCTTTGGCTATGTTGAACTTATGAAGGTGTGCCTCTTGCCCCCGGCTATGTCGTCCTCATGCACACTGCGCCTCTCGCCTTCGGCTATGTTGTCCTCATGAAGGTGTGCCTCTTGCCCCAGGCTATGTCATTGTCATGCATGATGCACCTCTTGCTATGCCATCCTCATGCACACTGCGCCTCTCGCCCCTAGCTATGTCGTCCCCATGCAAGCTGCACCTCTCACCCCCCAGCTATGTCGTCCCCATGCAAGCTGCGCCTCTCGCCCCAACTATGTCGTCCCCATGCACGCTGCGCCTCTCGCCCCTGGCTATGTCGTCCTCATGAACGTTGTGCCTCTCTCCCCCAGCTATGTCGTCCTCATGAACGCTGCGCCTCTTGCCCCGGCTATGTTGTCCTCATGAACGCTGCACCTCTCGCCCCGGCTATGTTGTCCTCATGAACGCTGCACCTCTCGCCCCGGCTATGTTGTCCTCATGAACGCTGCACCTCTCGCCCCGGCTATGTTGTCCTCATGAACGCTGCGCCTCTCGCCCACGGCTATGTCATCCTCATGAACGCTGCACTTCTCACCCGGCTATGTTGTACTCATGAATGCTGTGCCTCTCACCCCTGGCTATGTTGTCCTCATGCACGCTGCACTTCTCACCCGGCTATGTTGTACTCATGAATGCTGTGCCTCTCGCCCACGGCTATGTCATCCTCATGAACGCTGCACTTCTCACCCGGCTATGTTGTACTCATGAATGCTGTGCCTCTCACCCCTGGCTATGTTGTCCTCATGCACGCTGCTCCTCTCACACCCAGCTATGTCGTCCTCATGCACACTGCTCCTCTCACCCCAGGCTATGTCATCCTCATGCACGATGCGCCTCTCGCCCAATGACGTCATCCTCATGAATGGTGAGTCTCTTGCTTGGCTATGACTCATGAACGCTGCACCTTTTGCCATGCAACACTGTCTTTCCCATGAGCCTCCCTTCTGGCTTGCTCCACCACATACAGCATTACTTAATCTCCACATTAACCCCATCTACACCAGTCACTCCCAGAGTAATCAACATGTGAACCAATCACAACCACTCCAGAGAAGCGGTTCTAGATCAGGTCCTGGCTTGTAAAATATCAAAGTTCTGTGCCTGCTGCACAATAAAAAGGCTGATGCCCACCCGTGTGCAAATTATTTACCCCCTCTCACTGGATGACACCAACTTCATCAGTTTGAGTGGTATATGTAAATGAGATGTCAACGCCGAAGGAACCTAAGCATCTGCAGTTCTCAGCTCTAAACGAAAAAAAGAACCAAGAAGCCTGCACGGCCCACAAGTATTCATCCGGTCCAGAGACACCAGACTGTTCTACATCACACCCAAAAGGGACAAATACATCAAGAGGCGAGAGAAGAGGACTGCTTTAGAAGACAGGAATGCTGCTCACACTTGTAATAACCAGTCAGCCTTGAACTGTAAGAGAATGTTGTATGGAGGGTCAGGGGGTGACCACCCTATATATGACTATACCAGTATATAGAATACCCGATAAGTTAGAATCGGGCCACCATCTAGTTATACTATAAACATCACCACAAAGTAACTACTATGAGGGAGATACTAGTGGAGAGGTCACATTGGTCAGGATTCAGGGGGACAATGGGTGGTGGTGATCATTATGTGGAGAAAAGATACATGGGAGGGGTGCCCCAGAGGACAGGGTCTTGGAGGGTGCACAGAAGATGTGGGGCGGGGGTCACTAGAGGGCAGACAGAGAGTATGCGGAGCAGGGGTCACTAGAGGGCAGAGAGTACGTGGGGCGGGGGTCACTAGAGGGCAGAAAGAGAGAGGACGCAGGGCGGGGATCACTGGAGGGTGGAGAGAGAAGACACAGTGGTGGGGGTGACTGGAGGGCAGAGAGAGAAGACACGGAGGGGTGACTGGAGGGCAGAGAAGACACGGTGGCGGGGATGACTGGAGGGCAGAAAAGACATGGCGGTGAGGGAGACTGGAGGGCAGAGAAGACACGGTGGCGGGAGTGACAGGAGGGCAGAGAAGACACGGCGGGGATGACTGGAGGGCAGAAAAGACATGGTGGTGAGGGTGACTGGAGGGCAGAGAAGACACGGTGGTGGGAGTGACTGGATGGCAGAGAAGACACGGTGGTGGGGGTGACTGGAGGGCAGAGAAGACATGGTGGCGGGGGTGACTGAAGGGCAGAGAAGACACGGTGGCGGGGATGACTGGAGGGCAGAGAAGACAAGGTGGCGGGGTGAGTGAAGAGCAGAGAAGACAAGGTAGTGGGGGTCACTGGAGGGCAGAGAGAGGAATAGTGGCAGAGAGAGGGCAAGGGGCAGGGGTCACTGCAAGGCAGAGAGAAAGGACCCAGGGCGGGATCACCGGAGGATGGAGAGAAAGGACGCGAGGTGACGTCACTGGAGGGAACAGGGCAGGGTCACTAAGACGAGGAGTAAAAGCAATTGTATAAATGAAAAGCATATACAGATTGAGGAGATAGGGAGGTGGAGGTTGAAGAGCGGATATGACCTACACAGTACAGAGTCAGATACCACAGGAGGGAAGAACGGTGGAGACCACATCCAGAGAAGAGGGGGCACAGCAGCAGCCAGACCAAGGCACCTGGAATGTGGCACTCTACCCACCACATATTCATTCCTCAAACCCCATCGCTTACCTTGACTCCTCCCACTATGTTACAGGAGGCTGTGATGTTATTGGATGATTCACATTTTATTGGTTATTTGTCACATTAAGAGGCCTGGGGCCCAGGATTAAAGGGAACCTGTCACCCCGTTTTTTCCGTATGAGATAAAAATACTGTTAAATAGGGCCTGAGCTGTGCATTACAATAGTGTATTTTGTGGACCCCGATTCCCCACCTATGCTGCCGAAATACGTTACCAAAGTAGCCGTTTTCGCCTGTCAATCAGGCTGGTCTGGTCAGATGGGCGTGGTGTCTTCCCCCAGATCTTGCTTAGTTTTCTGTTGGTGGCGTAGTGGTTTGCACATGCCCAAGGTCCCGAATCCACTGCACAGGGGAGTGAAAAGAGCGCGATCTGTGCTATTCCCCCGGTGATCGGTGGGGGCGGCCATCTTCCTGTGGCCGCGCGTGCGCAGATGGAGCCCTCTGCTGCCCGGGGCTTCAGGAAAATGGCCGCGGAATGCCGCGCGTGCGCAGATGGAGATCGCGGCGGCCATTTTCCTGAAGCAGAGTTCGCATCTCAGGCCCTATTTAACAGTATTTTTATCTCATACGGAAAAAACGGGGTGACAGGTTCCCTTTAAGTTCACAGTAGACACCGGAGTAGTGCCCCTCATCACTCCCTAACCGCCACTAAGCACATGCAGCGGGAGCAGAGAGGATTATGGACAGGCAGTGCCCACATTTGGTTGAGATCAGGTAGGGCTTCCTGAGGACCCCAACATCAATGCAGGGCAGCTGTGGGATGTCATGTGGCCATTGCCAGTCACCACTTGTCCTGCAGAGTCAAATTTATCTAAGTGCTAATGAGAAAGTCAACAATCACAAGACTAAACATGGTGTCCGTCCATCAGCACCACCCTGCCTATTGCGCCTCATGTAAAAACACAGGTGAGAAGACTCCACCCACTCTTCATGTGCACCAATTCTGCCCTCACCGCTTCCGGCTGCGCAGATGGCGAATGTAGCAGCAGGTGACTGTTGACAAAATGGTGACGCCCACGACCAGAGCACTGGCAAAACCGCCAATCATCGGGATCAGGAGGAGGTCGCGAGCTGAAAGAAAACAGAAGATGTCATCACAGTGGGTGGAGCCTAAAGGTCACTGCTCCAGCAAGAGGCAGACCAAGCACAAAGCGGACAAAGACCCCGCCATTTCCCCCCCATCACATTGTACACCCTGGCATATACATACCTCGAGCATATGGGTAGAGTCTGATGGAATTAGACTTTGTGGATGCTGCATTGTGCCAGCTGAGGTCGGGGTACTGAATCCAGGCGGTGACTGCGCAGTGATACGATCCCTCGTCCTCAGCCTGGATGTTGTACAGACGCAGACGATAACGCTCTGCTTCCACCTTATCCGTGCTCAGCTCTCCACCAGAGACCCGGGAGCCCGCTTCCGACACGCCCTGCCGGCTCATCGACGCCAGGAGCCGACCCGATTTTTCATGTGGTTCCTCCCCTGCAAGCTCTACCCACCAACTGACGGCAAAATGAAGAGATGGTGGAGGGGTGTCCATCGTGGTATTACAAAGCAGGACAGCCGTGTCACCACGATATATGGGGGCAGAGTCCAGAAGAACAAAGGCGCTCACGGCAATATCTACAGGAATAGAAGGAAAGAGCGTCAGGCGGCGGATTCTCTGCCTAAAGAGGAGCGTCAGGCGGCAGCTTCTCTGCCCAAAGTTGAGAGTCAGGCCGCGGCTTCTCTGCCTAAAGAGGAGAGTCAGGCGGCAGCTTCTCTGCCCAAAGATGAGAGTCAGGCCGCGGTTTTCTAACTTAGGTTGGAATGAAAGATAATCATGCTACATAGCCTCTACTGTAAGAAAGGGGTGATACCACTACTTCACCTTATGAGGGGGGTCGTCACACTATGGAGGTCTCAAATGGTGGGTGTGTTGTTGGGTTCATCACACTGCTTTACCTTGTGGTTTCATTAGCACTCTCAGGCTCGGTGACGTTTTCTTGGACACCTCCTCTTGTCTCGCCCCTGGGTAGGACACAATGGCGGTGACCCGGCAGCTGTAGGATCCGATATCGCTGGGCTGGGCAGAGTAAATCCTCAGGCGGTAGGATCCTGGGAAGGGGGAGATCTTCTCCAGAGAGATGTGTCTCACTCCCACGTCCTCCCCAGTGTATTGCTCTCCAAGCTGCACCTCTCCGTCTGATGTCATGGATGAAACCCGCTGTCCAGGGGAACCTGGCACTGTCATTAGCCACCACTCCACAGAGAAGAGCACATCTGGGGTAGGAGGCAGCAGCATGGACACACTGCAGAACATTTCCGCCATGTCCCCAGACTGCAGGCGGAGCTCCAGAGGAGAGGACGAGACCGTCAGCAAAGAGTCTAAAGAAAGGGAGAGATACAGGAGACAGTGATGAGACCGCTAGCAGATAGTGATGAGATCTCCAGTAGTGGTGAATACTAGCAAGTAAGCTATGAGATCCCGATTCTTTGCGTTGCAGGGTTGACACGACTTTGGGAGCTAATCATTAACCAAGCTTACAGGCTGGGGTTTCAGATAGAGTGGCAGCTGCATAGGAGAGTGCCGCTGCTGATCCTCATGCCTCTCCTACCTATGGTCTGCACGGACACCTGGGCCAGCACTGCTCTTTTCTCGGTGATCTTCTGCCATCTGCCATCAGGGTCCTGGATCCACTGTGCTGCAGTACAGTGGTAGGTGGTGGCATCCTGTGGTCGCAGGCGGGCAATTACCATCTTGAAAGTGGAGTTATCAAACTTCTCCACCCGGATCTCCTCATTCAGGTAGCGCTCCATGTACAAGGCCGGCTCCACGCTGAAGTCCCACCGCACAGAGATAATGTCCTGCAGGGTCTCCCGTCCCACTGGAGTTCCGGATGCACTCACCCCAAATGTCACTGAGAGATGGGTGTGCAGAGGAGAGGCGGATAGCGCGGAGCATGAGAGGTGCAGCTCACGGCCCTCCACCAGGTGCAGCTGAAGAGGTGGAGGGGAAGACAGGCGTCCTCTACTGGAGCCCACTGAGGAAACATGCAGGGTGTCCGGGATAACTGCGAGAAGAAAAGGCAGAATATGAGGCCTCTGCTGGAGAATACTGCCCGCTACGTCCAAGGACCCATCCAGCACTACACATCGCACTACTGCCTGGGACTCTTCCCACACTCCATTGCTACTGCCTGGGACTGCTCCTGCCTGGGACTGCTACTGCCTGGGACTGCTCCTACCCCCTCCCTCCCTACTGCTCAGATCCCTTCTATGATCCTTCCCCCTTCCTCGCTCTTTCTTGGGACCCCTCCCTCACTCCATCCTGAAACCCCGCTTATGCTCCTTCCTAAATCCCCTCCTATGCTCCTCACTCCTGCCCCTTGCTACTGTGACATCCCTGCTATGCTCCTTCACCCTCCCTAGCTCCTGCACGGGACACCCCACACACTCTCCTCGCTCTTGGCCAGGACACCTCCCTACACTCCCTCGCTCTTGCTAGGGATGCCAACACTCCCTCGCACTTGCCCGGGACACCCCCCCATACGCTCCCTCGGCCTTGCCCGGGACATCCTCCCCCTATGCTTCCACGCTACTTCCTGGGACCCCCCTACGCTCCATCATTACTTCCCGAGACCCTTACTACAAGCCTTTCCCCTCCCTCACTACTGTGTGAGACCCCTCTTATTCTCTTCCCTATGGCCTGGAACCCCCCCCATATACTCCATCTCCCTCCTTCCCCCTGTCACTACTGCCTGGGGTAAATTCAAAGGAATGGAGCACACTCAGCAAATCATGTGGTGCAGGCTGTACTTGGGAAGAACCCAATACCAGTCAAATAAGCGAGAAAACAGCCGCACTCTCTCGGGTTATAGCTTGCAAAGTGGTGTATTTATTCACATGTGTTTGACATTCAAATATATGTACACATACAGCAGGATAAGAAAAAAAGTGACGTTTCGACCCAGTTCCGGGTCTTTCTCAAACTGAGTAGCTGATGCTGTTTGAAAATTTGAAATTAGGTCCCAAAAGGGGCTCCTCTTGGTGTGGCGCTGGGGTATCCTGCTTCCTGGAAACACATGTGAATAAATACACCACTTTGCAAGCTATAACCCGAGAGAGTGCGGCTGTTTTCTCGCTTATTTGACTACTGCCTGGGGCACTGCCAATATACACACATTTTGCAATTGCCATGTACACTTCCCTTTTACTGGCCAGGATCCCACTACAGCACAGGATCCTATTCACACACTTTCCCCACATTATGGAAATGTATGTGCCCCCTGTAGTCTGTGTTACTTAACACTCAGCACTGTCATGTGACTACTCAGTGGTAGCACCTTTCATGGTGATTTTGTCACTGTAGCTCCCAAGGTAGCGGGCATCTGTGGTTGGGGTGTAGCACTCGTAGACGCCCGCATCTTCACTGCGCAGGCTCTGTATGCGGAGCTCCACGCTGTCTCCACTCACTCGATGGATGGAAATATCGCCACTGCTCACCCGAGGAGAGAACACAGCGTACGAGAAGTCAGGGTCCTTTGTGCTGGCGATAGCAATGGAGTTATCAGGAGCCCCGGGCCGGTAAACAAACCACTCAAAGTTCTGGACAGTCGGACCCTCATACCCACTGACATTACAGGGGATGGAAACCGATGAACCCTCTACACGGTACAGGGGGCCACTTGGAAGCTTCACCTCCCGGGCAACAACCAGGCCTAGAACACAGGATGAAAGGAGACCATCAGCATGATGACAGAATCACAGAGGGACCACAACATTTGAATAAGGGGGGGGAGAGAGTGTATAGCAGCCAAAAGGAGGAGGAACAACAGGATATGACGAGGAGGAACAACACGAGAGGAGGAGGAGGAAGAACACAAAATGACAAGGAGGAAGAGGAATATCACGAGATAACGAGGAACAACATGAGATACCGAAGACGAGGAACATAAGATAACGAGGGGTAACAGGACATAACAAAGAGAAGGAGGATGATCAACATATGATAATGAGATGGAACATGAGATTACAAAGACGAGGGTATAGCAGACACTGAGGAGGGGGGTACAATATGATATAACAAGGAGAACCAAATGAGATAATGAGGGGGACACGATATACAGCAAGGAAGAGGGTACAACATTCTATGAGAAACAACATGGGCAACGAGGAAGAGGATCAACATGTGACAGAACATGAGATACTGAGGGGTTACAACACACATTGAGGAGAGGACAGCACACACACACAGACTGAGGAGGGGTATACAGCGCACACACCTAGGAGTGGGGGTACAACAGGCACGCGCGCACACACTGAGGAGTGGGGGTACACCACCCATGCGCGCACACACACACTGAGGAGTGCGGGAATAACACACGCACACACTGAGGAGTGGAGGTACAACCCACACACTGAGGAATGGGGGTACAGCGCACACACACTGAGGAGTGGGGGTACAACACACACTCACATTGAGGAGTGGGTGTACAACACCCACCGAGGAATAGGGGTACAACACACACACACACACACCGAGGAGTGGGGGTACAACACACACAAACTGAGGAGTGGGGGTACAATACGCACACACTGAGGAGTGGGGGTACACCACCCATGCGCGCACACACACACTGAGGAGTGCGGGAATAACACACGCACACACTGAGGAGTGGAGGTACAACCCACACACTGAGGAATGGGGGTACAGCGCACACACACTGAGGAGTGGGGGTACAACACACACTCACATTGAGGAGTGGGTGTACAACACCCACCGAGGAATAGGGGTACAACACACACACACACACACCGAGGAGTGGGGGTACAACACACACAAACTGAGGAGTGGGGGTACAATACGCACACACTGAGGAGTGGGGGTACACCACCCATGCACGCACACACACACTGAGGAGTGCGGGAATAACACACGCACACACTGAGGAGTGGAGGTACAACCCACACACTAAGGAATGGGGGTACAGCGCACACACACTGAGGAGTGGGGGTACAACACACACTCACATTGAGGAGTGGGGGTACAACACCCACCGAGGAATAGGGGTACAACACACACACACCGAGGAGTGGGGGTACAACACACACAAACTGAGGAGTGGGGGTACAATACGCACACACTGAGGAGTGGTGGTACAACATACAAACTAAGTAGTGGGGGTACAATGCACACGCACTGATGAATGGGGGTTCAGCGCACACACTGAGGAGTGGTTGTAAAACAGACACATTGAGGAGTGGGGGTACAGCACACACTGTAGAGTGGGGGAACAGCGCAAAAGCACTGAGGAGTGGTTGTACAACACACATAGAGGAAACAGTGCACACACGCACTGAGGAGTGGGGGTACAATGCACACACAAGGAGAAGTGGGGATACAACACACACACAAACTGAGGAGTGGGGGTACAACATGCACACACACACCGAGGAGTGGGGATACAACACACACACACATTGAGGAGTGGGGGTACAATGCCCACGCGCTGTGGTTGTACAACACACACACTGAGGAGTGGGGATACAGCACACACTGTAGATTGGGGGAACAGCACACGCACTGAGGAGTGGGGGTACAACACACACACTGAGGAGTGGGCGTACAACACGCACACACTGTGGAGTGGGGGTAGAAAAAAAATCAGCCTCAGGGGATGGAATATACTGTGCTCTGTGAGATAAAGAAAAATGTTTAAGGGGGAAGGTTGAATCAGGATACGTTGGAGGACTTAGATGGAAGAGGATCCAAGCTGAGATGGATGGATGGTCTATGCAGTTTTGGAGATTGGTTGCCAGCTGGAGGAGTGTCTGAGCTGTGACTGCACACTATACCGGCTGTAGATACCAAAAGCTGTGGGTCAACCAAAATTTGGGAGACAGTGGGTATTGCCTAGTATGGGGCCAGTGAAACTACCGATGTCAGTATGGGAAATTGTGGACTGAGGACATTGTAGGTTAGCCATCTACCTAGATTTGTTGTACAACCATGGATGTATGGAACAAAAATAGTTGCATCGTTAACCAGCCTAGGTGGTTTTTAATAACACACAACCTCAGATCTTCACGAGGGTACAGCGCACGCACTGAGGAGTGGGGGTACAGCACACACACACACACTGAGGAGTGGGGGTACAACACACACACAAAGAGGAGTAGGGGAACAACACACACTGAGGAGAGGGCGTAAAACAAACACAGTCGAGTGGGGGTACAACACACACATACTGACGATTGGGGGTACAACACACGGACTGAGGAGTGGGGGTACAATACACATGCACTGAGGAGTGGGGGTACAGCACACACACACTGAAGAGTGGGAACAGCGTACACACACTGAGGAGTCAGTGTACAGCGAGCACACATGCACTGAGGAGTGGGGGAACAGTGTGCTCACTGACAAGTGGGGGTACAACCTACTGAGGAGTGGGGTACAACACACACTGAGGAGAGGGGTACAACACATACTTGGAGTGGGGTTACAACACACACTCAGGAGTGGGGATACAATGCACACGCACTGAGGAGTGGGGATACAATGCACACGCACTAAGGAGTGAGAGTACAACACACATGCACTGAGGAGTGGGGGTACAATACACACTGAAAAGTATGGGTGCAACACACACACTGAGGTGTCGGTATACAGCGAGCACACGCACTGAGGAGTGGGGAAACAGTGTGCACACTGAAGAGTGAAGGTACAACCTACTGAGGAGTGGGGGTACAACACATACACACTGAAGAGTGGGAGTACAACATACACACACTGAGGATTGGGGGTACAACAAACACAATGAGGAGTGGGGGTACAACACACACTGAGGAGTGGGGGTACAGCACACACACACTGAGGAGTGGGGGTACAATAAACACAGAGGAATGGGGCCACAACACACACACAGAGGAGTGGGGATACAGCACACACACTGAGGAGTGGAGGTACACCATACACACACTGAGGAGTGGGGGTACAACACACACACTGAGGAGTGGGGGTACAACACACACACTGAGGAGTGGGGGTACAACACACACACTGAGGAGTGGGGGTACGGCACAGACATTGAGGAGTGGGGATACAACACACACACACACTAAGGAGTGGAAGAAGAACACACAAAGAAGTGGTACACCACAGACACTGAGGAGTGGCGTACAACACACACATGAAGGAGTGGGGGTACAGCACACACATACACACTGAGGAGTGGAGGTACAATACACACTGAGGAGTGGTGGTACGGCACAGACATTGAGGAGTGGGGTACAACACGCACACACACACTAAGGAGTTGAAGTACAACACACACAGAGGAGTGGTGGTACATCACAGACACTGAGGAGTGGGGTACAACACACACACACTGAGGAGTGGGGGTACAACAAACACTATAGGAGTGGGGCCACAACACACACACACAGAGGAGTGGGGATACAGCACACACACTGAGGAGTGGAGGTACAACATACACACACTGAGGAGTGGGGGTACAACACACACACACACTGAGGAGTGGGGGTACAACACACATTGAGGAGTGTTGGTACGGCACAGACATTGAGGAGTGGTGGTACAACACGCCTACACACTAAGGAGTGGAAGAAGAACACACAGAAGTGGTACACCACAGACACTGAGGAGTGGGGTACAACACACATGGAGGAGTGGGGGTACAATACACATTGAGGAGTGGTGGTTCGGCACAGACATTGAGGAGTGGGGTACAACACGCACACACTAAGGAGTTGAAGTACAACACACACAGAGGAGTGGGGGTACACCACAGACACTGAGGAGTGGGGTACAACACACACGGAGTGGGGGTACAGCACACACATACACACTGAGGAGTGGGGGTACAACACGCACACCCACTGAGGAGTGGAGGGTACAGCACACACACACACTGAGGAGTGGGGGTACAATAAACACAGAGGAATGGGGCCACAACACACACACAGAGGAGTGGGGATACAGCACACACACACACTCAGGAGTGGGGATACAATGCACACGCACTGAGGAGTGGGGATACAATGCACACGCACTAAGGAGTGAGAGTACAACACACGTACTGAGGAGTGGGGGTACAATACACACTGAAGAGTGGGGGTACAACACACACTGAAAAGTATGGGTACAACACACACACTGAGGTGTCGGTTTACAGCGAGCACACACGCACTGAGGAGTGGGGAAACAGTGTGCACACTGAAGAGTGAAGGTACAACCTACTGAGGAGTGGGGGGTACAACACATACACACTGAAGAGTGGGAGTACAACATACACACACTGAGGATTGGGGGTACAACAAACACAATGAGGAGTGGGGGTACAACACGCACACACACTGAGGAGTGGGGGTACAATAAACACAGAGGAATGGGGCCACAACACACACACAGAGGAGTGGGGATACAGCACACACACACACTGAGGAGTGGAGGTACAACATACACACACTGAGGAGTGGGGGTACAACACACACTGAGGAGTGGGGGTAAAGCACAGACATTGAGGAGTGGGGGTACAACACACACACACACACACACTAAAGAGTGGAAGAAGAACACAAAGAAGTGGTACACCACAGACACTGAGGAGTGGGGTACAACACACACATGAAGGAGTGGGGGTACAGCACACACATACACACTGAGGAGTTGAAGTACAACACACACAGAGGAGTGGTGGTACATCACAGACACTGAGGAGTGGGGTACAACACACACACACACTGAGGAGTGGGGGTACAACACACACACTGAGGAGTGGGGGTACAACACACACTGAGGAGTGGGGTCACAACACACACACACAGAGGAGTGGGGATACAGCACACACACTGAGGAGTGGAGGTACAACATACACACACTGAGGAGTGGGGGTACAACACACACTGAGGAGTGGGGGTACAACACACACTGAGGAGTGGGGGTACAACACACACTGAGGAGTGGTGGTACGGCACAGACATTGAGGAGTGGGGTACAACACGCACACACACTAAGGAGTTGAAGTACAACACACAGAGGAGTGGTGGTACATCACAGACACTGAGGAGTGGGGTACAACACTCACACACACACTGAGGAGTGGGGGTACAACAAACACTGAGGAGTGGGGCCACAACACACACACACACAGAGGAGTGGGGGTACAACACACACACTGAGGAGTGGGGGTACAACAAACACTGAGGAGTGGGGCCACAGCACACACACACAGAGGAGTGGGGATACAGCACACACACTGAGGAGTGGAGGTACAACATATACACACTGAGGAGTGGGGGTACAACACACACACACACACACTGAGGAGTGGGGGTACAACACACATTGAGGAGTGTTGGTATGGCACAGACATTGAGGAGTGGTGGTACAACACGCCTACACACTAAGGAGTGGAAGAAGAACACACACAGACACACAGAAGTGGTACACCAGACACTGAGGAGTGGGGTACAACACACATGGAGGAGTGGTGGTTCGGCACAGACATTGAGGAGTGGGGTACAACACGCACACACTAAGGAGTGGAAGTACAACACACACAGAGGAGTGGGGGTACACCACAGACACTGAGGAGTGGGGTACAACACACACGGAGTGGGGGTACAGCACACACATACACACTGAGGAGTGGGGGTACAACATGCACACCCACTGAGGAGTGGAGGGTACAACACACACACACTGTGGAGTGGGGGTACAGCACACAAACAGAGTGGGGTTACAAGACACACTGAGGAGTGGGGTCCAACACACACACTGAGGAGTGGGGGCACAGTGCACACAAACTGAGGAGTGGGGGTACAACGCACACACACTGAGGGGTGGTACAGAGCATACGAGCACACTGAGTGGGGGATACAACACGCACACACACACTGACGAATGGGGGTGGAACACACACTGCTGTTCCATGTATGTTGTTATATTTTTCTCTGCTGCCACCCAATGGACTTTTTCCGTATGGCAGCTTGTTATTAATTATTCTTGTGGGCATGTCTTCCACTTCCGGTTCAGGTGTCGAGTCCTCTCTTCCTCTGGCAGCCATTTCAGTTTCAGTTTCTTGCTGTTGTGAGGACACACTTGAACCGGGCATAGGAAGGCATCAGTCTTTCGACCTCTCTCTTTTGTTGCTCACACTTGCAGTCATACTTGGTGCTACATCTTACTGTACCTTGTCTACACCTGCATTTCTGGAGAAAGTACTGTATTACCAGTTATACACTGTATGTCCAGATTTCCAAATAAACAAGTCTGGATTGCACAATCCCTGGAGTGCATCATCTCTCCGGACGCTGAGCAGCATTGGTCTTGTCTGCCTCACATGGAGGAAAATACTGAAGGTATGATAATTCTCTCTCACAACCCTTATTAATCACCCACACCTCCATTCGCCTCATGTGGGGACAGTACACACACACTGACAAATGGGGGTATAACACACAAACACTAAGGAGTGGGGGTACAACACACACACTAAAGAGTGGGGGTACAACACACTGAGAAATGGGGGTATAACACACATTAAGAGTGGGGGTACAGCACACGCTGAGGAGTGGGGGTACAGCACATACGGAGGAGTGAGGGTACATCACACACGGTGAGTGAGGGTACAACACAAACTGAGTGGGAGTACAACACACACTGAGGAGTGGGGGTACAGCACACACACTGAGGAATAGAGATACAACATACACACTGAGGAGTGGGGATACAACGCGCACACACTGAGGAGTGGAGGTACAGCACACACACTAAGGAATGGAAGGATAACACACACAGAGGAGTGGTGGTACAGCACAGACACTGAGGAGTGGGGTTCAACACACAGAGTGGGGTTGCCAGGAATATGATGTACTTGATTCTATATTATCACGCACACTGAGCTCTGCTACATCCATTAGGTCTGTGGACAGACACACGCTGTGGGCTTTTGACTCCCCTTCCTCCCAGCTCCTTCTCCCTGCTGACAATACAGCTGTAACGTGAAACTCTAGTGTGTGACTCTGTTTCCTCTCCCTCAAGAATGCGGAGGTGAGCAGAAAACCCATTCTTTGTTTCCAGTCATGTGCGTTCTGTTGTTTATGAGAGTTATTCAAGAGGGAATAATTCGACCCCAGGTAGTGGGATAAGTGGGAAAGTTACATATTTGGGATGTGCCAGGGTAGAGCGACATGCACAGTGTTTTTCTAAGCTCAGCGCCTAGCAGAAACAGAAACGGATTACTACTTAACCAGTTCACACAGCTACCCCATGTGTAGACGTAACCCCTTAATGACAGCCAATACATCTTTTAACTGACCTAAGATATAAGAGAATAGCATCCTCATACAGGTGACAATCCAGCAGCCGTCAGCTGCACACTATAGCTGACAACTTGCTGCATCAGCCACGATCAGCGTTTGCACCGTCCAAATCTGTTTAACTCCTTAGATGCTGCTGTCAATAGTGACATCATTATATATGGTTAACAGAGTGTGGCTTCTCCCTCATTATCCCCATCGGCACCTCAGATCATGATTTTGTGGTCCTGATGTTTGCCATGGCAATTCATGACCAAATAGCGGCCTTAGAGTCTGTCGGCTGTAGTAATCTGTTTAGAAGTTAGAGGCATTTAGGTGGTAAAAATACATATTGTCATTTCTGTCATGTCACTTTGCATTAATTCTTGAAAAGCACCTGAAGGGTTAATAAAGTACCTGACTGCAGTTTTCAATATATCAGGGGGTGCTGTTTTTAACCCCTTAGTGACGGAGCCAAATTTTTAAAATCTGACCAGTCTTACTTTATGTAGTAATAACTCTGGAACGCTTGAACAAATCCCAGTGATTTTGAGACCGTTTTTTCGGGACACATTTTACTTTGTGTTAATGGTAAATTTAGGTCAAAATGTTTTGTGTTTATTTATAAAAAATATAAGAAATTTGAGAAAAATGTAAAAAAAAAATAGCAATTTTCAAACTTTGAATGATTATCCCTTTAATCCAGATAGTCATACCACAGCAAAATATTAATAAATAACATTTCCCTCATGTCTGCTTTACATCAGCACTATTTGTAAAACGTTATTTTATTTTATTAGCATTTTAGGAGGTTTAAAAATGTAGCAGTAATTTTTCATTTTTTCAAGGAAATTTACAACATTTATTTTTTTTAGGACTTATCCATATTTGAAGTGCCTTTAGGGGTCCCATATATTGGGAAACCCCCAAAAGTGATACCATTTTAAAAACAGCACCCTCTTACATTTTAATACCGGCTGTCAGGTAGTTTATTAACCCTTCAGGTGCTTTTCAGGAATTAATGCAAAGTGGCATGACAGAAATGAAAATGTGTATTTTTACCACCAAAATGCCTCTAACTTCTGAACAGATTACTATAGCCGACAGACTCTAAAGGCCCCGTCACACATAGCGATTTACCAACGATCACGACCAGCGATACGACCTGGCTGTGATCGTTGGTAAGTCGCTGTGTGGTTGCTGGGGAGCTGTCACACAGACAGCTCTCTCCAGCGACCAACGATCAGGGGAACGACTTCGGCATCGTTGAAACTGTCTTCAACGATGCCGAAGTCCCCCTGCAGCACCCGGGTAACCAGGTTAAACATCGGGTTACTAAGTGCAGGGCCGCGCTTAGTAACCCGATGTTTACCCTGGTTACCAAAAAAAACAAACAGTACATACTCACCATCTGATGTCCGTCAGGTCCCTTGCCGTCTGCTTCCTGCTCTGACTGAGCCGCCGTACAGTGAGAGCAGAGCGCAGCGGTGACGTCACTGCTGTGCTCTCACTTCTCACTGTACGGCGGCACTCAGTCAGAGCAGGAAGCAGACGGCAAGGGACCTGACGGACATCAGATGGTGAGTATGTACTGTTTGGTTTTTTTTACATTTACGCTGGTAACCAGGGTAAACATCGGGTTACTAAGCGCGGCCCTGCGCTTAGTAACCCGATGTTTACCCTGGTTACCAGCGAAGACATCGCTGGATCGGTGTCACACACACCGATTCAGCGATGTCAGCGGGACCTCAACGACCAAAAAAAGGTCCAGGCCATTCCGACACAACCAGCGATCTCGCAGCAGGGGCCTGGTCGCTGGTACGTGTCACACATAGCGAGATCGCTACTGAGGTCGCTGTTGCGTCACAAAACTTGTGACTCAGCAGCGATCTCGCTAGCGATCTCGCTATGTGTGACGGGGCCTTAAGGCCACAATTTGGTCGTGAAGTGCCATGGCAAACATCAGGACTACACAATCATGATCTGAGGGCACCAATTGGGATAAAGAGGAAGCCCCAACACTCTGTTAACCATTTATATGATGTAGTCACTATTGACAGCAGCATCTAAGGGGTTAAACAGATTTGGACAGTGCCAACACTGATCGTGGCTGATACAGCAAGTTGTCAGCTATAGTGTACAGCACACAGCTGCTGGATTGTCACCTGTATGGGGAGGCTATTCTCTTATATCTCAGATCAGTTAAAAGACGTATTGGATGTCATTAAGGGGTTAAAATGGTATAACTTTTGGGGGTTTCACAATATATAGAACCCATAAAGACACTTCAAACATGGATAAGTCCCTAAAAAATAAATGTTTTAAATTTCCTTGAAGAAAATGAAAAATTGCTGCTACATTTTTAAACCTCCTAAAATGCTAACAAAATAAAAGAACATTTTACAAATGGTGCTGATGTAAAGCAGACATGAGGGAAATTTAATTTATTAATATTTTGCTGCGGTATGACTATCTGGATTAAAGGGATAGTCATTCAAAGTTTGAAAATTGCTATTTTTTAACATTGTTCTCAAATTTCTGATATTTTTTATAAACACAAAACATATCTACCTAAATTTACCATTATCATATAGTATATTGTGTCACGAAAAAAACGTCTCAAAATCACTGGAATTTGTTGGAAGCGTTCCAGAGTGTCACAATTCCCACCGTGACTATCAACTATATGTCACGGATCGGGGCGACCTTTGGCCAGCACCCGGCTATCACATGTGCAGGGGGGCTTTTCTTAGCTATCCCTCCACTGCTACAATGTGACGAAACCACACACAAGGCTATTGACCTATCAATTTACCGCTGGGGCTTATTTTAGTTATCCCACTGCTGCTACAATGTAATATGAACTGCAGGGATTTATTTATATCCCGCTATACAGTTCCGCTTGAGAACTTGCAGCTCTCTGGCACCCCCTTACCTCAGGTCAGACTAGGTACTGTACCAAGGGGAATTAGTTGCCAGAAAGGCTGCCTGCTATGTACTGGTTATTGGGCACGCTGCAGTGAGGGCGATATAACTACTCCCACTCAGGAAGGAATAATAATCATCAACGCCGCTATCGCTACAACGACTCCCAAATGCACAGAACAAGTATGCTGCCACCAGCTCTGATTAACCGGGTCCAAATCAGTAGCGCAATTCACTTCAGAAGACTTAGGGTACGTTTTAGAGCAAGACAACAAAGCTAGTAATTTATATATTTTACTTCATAAAAGATCAGGCAGCGTTTATAAAAGGTATATAAAGATGTTACAATATGAGACAAAGTATGTACAAAGCAATTATAAAATAAACAGGGATTAAAGAAAGATAAAAATCACATTTTGCTTAATTCATTTCAGGCTAGCCATGCTGGTAGGCGGAGCCTGTCATGATTCCCCAATGGCATGGGAACATCAGAAACACAAAATAACAGACTAGCTCTCGGGTGATGGAAACTCAAGCTGACCGTGACCTAAATCTACCACACAACTAACAGTAGCCAGGGAGCATTCCTACGGCTGCCTAAATCCCACGCGCCAGCCGGAGAACTAACTACGCCTGGAAGAGGAAGGAACAGACCTGGCTTACCTCCAGTGAAATTCCCCAAAGATGATAGTAGCCCCCACATATATTAACGGTGAGTTCAGAGGAAAAGACATACACAGTATGAAGGTAGATTTAGCAAAGCGAGGTCCACTTACTAGATAGAGGAAGGATACAAAAGAGGACTTCACGGTCAGCTGAAAAACCCTTTCAAAAACCCATCCTGAAATTACTTTAAGACTCCTGTGTCAACTCATGACACAGGAGTGGCAATTTCAGTCCACAAGAGCTTCCAGTAACAGGAAATGACAAACTGTAAACTGGACAAAAAATACAAAACAAAAAGGACAAGAGTCCACTTAGCTGATCAGCAGACTAGTAGCACGAACATGCAACTGAATGACTCAGGTTACAATGATGACCGGCAAGGAAGTGACTGGAGAGCAAGGCTAAATAGGGAACTCCCAAAACTGATGGAAGCAGGTGAGCTGAGGCAGAAAAGTACACACAAGTCTCCAGTACCACCAGCCACCACCAGGGGAGCCCAAAAAGCGGATCACAACAGGAGCCCAAATGTCCCAGTGCATCAGGAAGTCTGGATAGTGTGAAATCCCAGGCAAGAATGAAGGGGGTTAAGTGCCGTGCCTTATACTTGCTGGTTTGTGACATCACTAAAGAGGTTGGTTTACCTGCACCATCCCCTCTCTCAAAGTTACAGATTTTACTAACAATACTTATAATTCTCATATCTTGGCTTGTGAATCTGGCAGAGTCACAACACACACATCATTCATCTTATTTTGAAATGAGCTATTCAAAGACTACACACTCGGGCTAGCTATGCCACATGGTTTAGGAGAAATCCATTTCTCTGGTTCTGTTAGAGCTAGAGTTTAACAAGAGGCGCCGTAACGACGCTCTATCAATGCATTTTCTAAATATTGTCCTGGCACATCTCTATCATACTCTGACGGAGTGTTAAGGCTTATTAAATATCTCCACCTTTTAGCAAACCTCATGTGTTTGAAGACAAAGAAAGCTTGCACACGCTCCTGGCTAATTAGCATTCATGGCTTGGAGGAGGGGAAGAGCAGAGAGGAATTTAAAGGCCCCATGCTGGGGCTTCAAGTTACACAGGGATTGTACTTCCTGCAGTGGGCTGAGAGGGGGAAGGGGGGCCAGAGGCCACTGCATGTGTGATATCAAGGGAGAATTAAGAATCATAAGCGATTTTATACATTAACGTGACACAGAGTTATTACTACATAAAATGATACTGGTCAGATTTAAAAAATTTGGCTCCGTCACAAAGGGGTTAAAAGGAAGCTAACCTCATGAGAAGACATGCAATACTTTTGTTGTCACTCTACGAGGTTCCCAGGGTACGCTATGACGGATATGAGTTTTAATAAAGTTCTGAGTCTCTTTGGAAAGGGGAGTGGAGTTCATGGCGCTGCCCACTCAATGATGTCAATACCAGGTGGGTGTAAGATAGTGGAATCTCATTTTGCACTAGGTTTTTGCCCAGGGAGGCAGATAAAGAGACACTCTTGAGATGCATTTTGATGTCACCCCCTCCCCCATGCCGCATGGTCAGCCATGATATAAGACAAATGTAAGTTTACTTTCATCTTTAATCCCTTTCATTTTGAGATCGATCTGTACATTATAATGGTCTCATTATGGTAATACTAGATGGTGGCCCGATTCTAACGCATCGGGTATTCTAGAATATGTATGTATGTATGTATATAGCAGCCACATAGTATATAGCACAGGCCACGTAGTATATAGGAGGCATGTAGTATATAGCAGACAAATACTAAGTGGCCTGTGCTATATACTATGTGGCTGCTATATACATACATACATATTCTAGAATACCCGATGCGTTAATACAGGCCACGCAGTACATAACACAGCCCACGTACTATATAACACAGCCCACGCAGTATATTGCAGCCACGCAGTATATAACAGCCCACGCAGTATATAACACTGCCCATGTAGTATATAGCACAGCCCCCGCAGTATATCACACAGCCCACATAGTATATAACACTGCCTATGTAGTATATAGCACAGCCCCCACAGTATATCATACAGTCCACGTAGTATATAGCACAGCCCCCGCAGTATATCACACAGCCCACGTAGTATATAACACTGCCCATGTAGTATATAGCACAGTCCCTACAGTATATCACACAGCCTGCGCAGTATATAACACTGCCAATGTAGTATATAGCACAGCCCCCGCAGTATATCACACTGCCCATGTAGTATATAGCACAGCCCCCGTAGTATACCACACAACCAACGCAGTATATCACACTGCCCATGTAGTATATAGCACAGCCCACGCAGTACATCACACTGCCCATGTAGTATATAGCACAGTCCCCGCAGTATATCACACTGCCCATGTAGTATATAGCACAGCCCACGCAGTATATCACTGCCCATGTAGTATATAGCACAGCCCACACAGTATATCACACAGCCCACGCAGTATTTAGCAGTGTGGGCACCATATCCCTGTTAAAAAAAATAATTAAAATAAAAAATAGTGATATACTCACCCACCGGGATCCATCGAAGCTCTAGCGATGGCGTGCGGCTGCTGCCATCTTCCGTTCCCAGGATGCATTGCGAAATTACCCAGAAGTCTTAGCGGTCTCGCGACACCACTAAGTCTTCTGGGTAATTTCGCAATGCATCTCAGGGAACGGAAGATGGCGGCAGCCGCGTGCGGCTCGGCGGACTACAGAGGGTGAGAATAGCAGGTGTTTTGCTTTTTTTAATTATTTTTAACATTACATTTTTTTACTATTGATGCTGCATAGGCAGCATCAATAGTAAAAAGTTGGGGACATACAGGGTTATAGGTAATGGCAGCGGTTAACGGAGTGCGTTACCCGCGGCATAACGCGGTTTGTTACCGCTGCCATTAACCCTGTGTGAGCGCTGACTGGAGGGGAGTATGGAGCAGGCGCCGGGCACTGACTGCGGGGAGTAAGGAGCGGCCATTTTGCCGCCGGACTGTGCCCGTCACTGATTGGTCGTGGCCGTTTTGCCGCTAACAATCAGCGACTTGGATTTCCATGACAGAGGCCACGACCAATGAATATCCGTGACAGACAGACAGAAGGAAGTGACCCTTAGACAATTATATAGTAGATCTTTTTATTTACTTTTGTAAACACTGCTTAATCTTTTTGGAGTAAAAGCTATATTTACTAGTCTTGTCCTCCTTGCTCTAAAACATACCCCAAGTCCTCTGATGTAAATTACGCTACTGATTGGGTTGGCTCCTGACCCGCTATTAGTCATAGGAATAGGAGCTGGTGGCAGATCATACAAAGCTTGTTGGGTAACACTGGCAGGGACGGAACAGGGTTTTTAAGTGTATTGCTCGGCTGCGGCTGGGAATAATTATATCACCTTCGTGGCAGCGTGCCCAATAGCCAGTACACGAGCAGGCAGCCTTTCATGCGACTAATTACCCTAGGTGCAGTTCCCTGACTGACTTTAGGGTAAGGAGGGCACCAGAGAGCTGCAAGTTCTTAACCGGAACTGGGAAAGTGGGATGTAAATAAATCCCTGAGAAAAGAACTGGGGCAACCAAACACCCCCAGTTCTTGACAGGGGTGCCTGGAGTTTTCTGTTAATCCTTGTCCGTGTTGCCCTTATAGCTGGCCTCTGTGCTCTCCTCCCTGTGCCCTCCCACAATCCCCTAACAGTGCTGCGGGCTTCCCCTCATCCCCTGGGGAACCATGCATCTCTACCCCCCTGAACTCTCCTTAGGCCCCGTGGCTTCCTGTCGGCCTCCCGGAGGGACCCACCACCTTCGTCCTCTGGCTCCTCGGGCCCCATAGCTTCCTCCCTGTCGGCCTCCCCGATTGACCCACCTCCTTTGTCCTCCTCGACCCCTGGTCCATCGTCTCGTTGGCGGTTGGGCGGCGCACCCGGATACCCTTTCTCTCGCTGCTGCCTCATCCTGCGTCCCTGAGTGTGCGGCGGGGGCCACGGGGCGCACACTGCTGGTCTCATCCATCGCTGCTACTCCCATGCCACAGCCCCGGACGGCCTGGGCCCGGACCCCTGCGGCTTCTGCTTATGGCGCAGCGAGGTCCGGATATGCCCTGCCCAGTTGTGCCCCGAGCGGCCGCAGGCCAGGAATGGCCAGACCCAAGCCCCATCAGCGGCGCTTTCCTCCTCCCACTTCCGGACTCAGGCCGGGACGCGAAGGGCCCAGGCCCCCGCTCACTTCCCAGCTCGTCATAACCAGGCCCAGCCTACATTCACACGACTTCTGGCTGTCATCACAGCATTTCCGGTACTGCCTCGGCCCAGTCCGCTGCAGAGGATGGTCTAAGGTCCCTTCATCCTGATCCAATCCGATCGATCTGTGCGCTCTGCAGCATCAACAAACCAATAGCACCATAAACGTATCTGCACCAAGCAGCGATACACTGCTAACCCCCACAAACACAAGCAAATAAAGATGGTGCATTAACCCCTGATCTCACATATACAGCAATTAATTTCGATGATAGGAACATTTTACCACCACCTCCCTCGCGACACAGAACACCGCTACCAGCGACAGCCCCGAACATGATTTATGAACTCCTCATTGCTGACCTCACTACCCCCAACACACCCTATAGCGACAGCGGTCCCAGGCATAAAAGCCGCAGGACCTCCTACCCCTCCTCAGGCAACTCCCGTCGCCATTCCCTCTATCCCTCCAAGAGACGTTCATCATGCTACCACCGCAGGCACGGATCCCATAGGAGCTGCCACAGATCTCATTCCACTACATGGCATTCCCCTTTCATATCGGTGCAGTCTGACGCATCTGAGTGTCACGATGGGTGGTGCGAGCACACGACATATGCCAGCGGTCACGTGCTCCAACACTGACTGACAGCTAGAGTGAATCTTCACCCAGGGCTACCAGCCAGCCCAACCACCAGATCAACCCCGGAGATTCGACCTCAACGGGGTACCTCGGGCTCAGGCACAGGACAGAGATCAAACGTCACATGCTCCATCACTGGCTGTCAGCCTGGGAGATCTATCCCAAACTCCCAGGGCTTCTAGCCACTTCAAACATAGAACCTCAACCATCGGCACTGTGGGAGCCGAAGTCCCTCCATCAACTGGAGTCACTTGGCCAGAGTCAGAAAGCGCAGAGGATTTTGATTCCAGCGAACTTCACGCTGCACATTGCTCGGGAATTAACGTACAACTCAGCCCCAGGCACATGACAGACGCCAGCTGTCACGTGCACCACCAGTGGCCGCCAACCTGGGAGACACGAGCCATCGATACAACAGGTTCCGGAGTTCCCCCATTACCAGAATAACACGGGCTTGGCTGCGTGGCTATTTTGATGAGTCAAGTACCCCATCATTGGCTGCCAGTCCGGGAGTTCCATCCCCATCTCCCTGGGCCTCTGGCCAACACCGAACCATCGCTACAGCAGGAGTCGGAGTTCCTCCAGCACCTGGAGCCACTCGTGCTCACACACACGGCAGTCAACAGCAGCTATGTGTCACTTCATTTAAAAAAAGGGGGGACTCAGTGGATGGTGGAATGAGTCCCGGTAGTGGACCCAGCAGACAGCGGAGTATGGGTCCCTGAGGTGGACTCAGCTAATGGTGGGATAGGGGTCCCTGAGGTGCACTCAGCGAACGGTGGAATATGTGTCCTTGAGGAGGACTCAGCAAACGGAGGAACCAGCTAATGGTGGAATATGGGTCCCTGAGGTGGACTCAGCGGACAGTGGAATATGGGTCGGTCTCTGACGTGGACTGAGCAAACGGCCTAATATATAATTCATACATATCCCATGGCGGTTCCGCATGGAGGCGGTATGATGAGGGTTTCCGCAGGAGGCAGGCCCTGCAACCCGATATAAGCAGGGGAGTAAAAGCTACAGATGTTTGGCTACGACTCATGCTGTCACAAAAACACACCTTTTCATTAGATGATAAATTTGCTAACTGTTATCTTCCGATTGGCAGGCCTTCAAAGTCCCTCTCCCAAATGCACAATCATCGTGTCCATTGTCCTCCATCCCTATGGGACACTGTGGCCAATCACTGATGCCATTAATCCATGCTTTGGTTACACTGGCTAACTGACAGGTTTATTGTAAAGGTACCTTCACACTTAACGACGCTGCAGCGATACAGACAACGATGCCGATCGCTGCAGCGTCGCTGTTTAGTCGTTGTGTGGTCGCTGGAGAGCTGTCACACAGACAGCTCTCCAGCGACCAACGATGCCGAAGTCCCCTGGTAACCAGGGTAAACATCGGGTTACTAAGCGCAGGGCCGCGCTTAGTAACCTGATGTTTACCTTGGTTACCATTGTAAAAGTAAAAAAAAAACAAACGCATACTCACATTCCGGTGCCCGGCGTCCGCTTCCCTGCACTCCTCCTGCATCCTGTGTAAGCGCCGAACATCTCCGGCATCTCCCACAGAGCAGAGCGGTGATGTCACCGCTCTGCTTTACGGCCGGCACTTACACAGGATGCAGGAGGAGTGCAGGGAAGCGGACGCCAGGCACCGGAATGTGAGTATGTGTTTTTTTTTTAACTTTTACAATGGTAACCAGGGTAAACATCGGGTTACTAAGCGCGGCCCTGCGCTTAGTAACCCGATGTTTACCCTGGTTACCAGTGAAGACATCGCTGGATCGGTGTCACACACACCGATTCAGCGATGTCAGCGGGAGATCCAGCGACGAAATAAAGTTCTGGACTTTCAGCAACGACCAGCGATCTCACAGCGGGATCCTGATCGCTGCTGCATGTCAAACACAACGATATCGCTATCTAGGACGCTGCAACGTCACGGATCGCTATCGTTATCGTTGTAAAGTCGCTTAGTGTGAAGGTACCTTAAGGCGTGGAAAGAGTGGTGCTCTCTAATTCAGGGTCGGCCAGTCGATAAGAGCGATCGTGTAAAATGCAAGGTGTCAATAGAAGTTTTGGAAGTGACTCAGGCAAGAGACGAGTCGGTTACATCAGCGCAATGGCATTTTTCGGGAATAGCCTTTGTCTTCCAACTAATGGGGTGGACGGATATTACTAAGTTCTTTTTCATCAAACAAGCCATTAATGGCTGCAAAAGGTTCCAACCTAGTCAGGAATGCTGCCGCCCCAATTCATCGAGTCTACTGTATAATATTATCACAATCTCCTTATCAGTGTGCAAGTCGCAAGATTAGGCAATCCTCGTATCTGCAGTTTTCGCTATCACCTTTTTTTTTTTTCGGCGCACTTCGCATTAACTAATTGGTGCCGCACGGCGGTCAAAAACCAAACCATCCAGAACGCTGTTCCAAACTATTTTTTTTATCAGGACCTAATATATAATTCATACAAGTCCCACGACGGTTCAGCATGGAGGCAGTAAGACGAGGAGTTCCGCAGGCGGTTGGGCATGCAACCCAATCTAGGCTGGGGTGTAAAAGCGACATTAGTGTGGCTACTTCTCTTGCTGTCCCAAAAACAGCCCCCCCTTTTCAGCAATGACCACTCGGCAGCTGCAGGCCAGAAGTCAGTGGTCGTACAGAGACCAGGGGCCTGCTTGTTATATAACGAGGGATACTGCCGATTCCATGCGTCTTGCAAATATAGACACGACTGCTCAGGCTGTGGAGGTGGACACCCGGCAGCGAGGTGTACCCGCCACGCAAACAGAGCACTTACAAGACATAACCCCGTTGAACGTAACCGCGATGGGCCCCTGGCTAAACTTTTCCCCCAATAAAGAAGCTATACCAGCTATATTATGGTTTTTATATACGGCCTTCTTATCCCCTTCAGATTTAGTCAAACACCAACATTGGCGAACAATCTAAGACCGGCGTGCGAATTCCCCGAGATTTTACATTAAAAGATCAAAAAAACAGGTAGAACAGTTGATAGGTAAAATCAAAAGCATTGGTAGGCGAGTTAATCAACGAAGATCTCTTAATATGCAGTGAGACTCTGCGCATTAGAGCGTGGAAATCCAAATGCCATCCCACCAGTAGGGGGACGTGGGTCTTCGTCAAGGCGTCAGATGGCCCCATATGCCCTGTAAAAATAGCAGACACTATACGGTAATAAGATACCCGTGTAGATTCTCTCTCTCACACACCGACGGGTCCCCTTTTACTAAATATCAGTTTCACGCAATTTTTGAACAGTGCTTAGAGGCAGTCGTCTTTAACCCAAAGGAATACTGGACACATTCCTTCCGAATAGGAACCACCACCGAAGCAGCTAGGGCAGGAGTATCGGAAGAAGAAGGACAGAGAATCGGTAGTTGGAAATCTGCATGTTTTGCCAGTGCCACAAAACCTGATCATCTTGGCAGGAAAGAAGCTGCACCAAAAACGCAGGTTTAGGTGCGTTTTTTCATGCGTTTTTTTTCTCTTTGTGCATGCCAAAAAAGTTGAGTGGACACAGAAAAAAAACAACTTCCTGTAGATAGTGTGGTGTTGCGCTTACTTTTTGTGTTGGAGGACACTCGCTTGGCACGGGATTAATGTAGTCAGGCACGGTTTTCTCACATAAATCAGTCTATTTGGTTTATTTAGGCATCATAAACCACAAAACAAAGTCCATTTCAATACATCCATAAACATATCACGACCACCAGTCTTGTTCATGCAGCAGATACATTTCTCTGCCTTATATTACAGTCCCCTTGTCCGGGGTTACCTTCCAGGAGCTCCGCTCCTCACGCTGACTCCTTGTCAGTCCTGTCTTTGAAAACACAGAAGCCGTCCCAGGCTCTGCAGGTACATGGTCTCACCAGGTGCTTCCAGAAAGACTCCACTCACAGGAGCTTCCAACACAGACCGTCCAGGTCCATGGTCTCTCCAGGTGCTTCCAGGAAGACTTCACTCACAGGAGCTTCCAACACAGACCGTCCAGGTCCATGCTCTCTCCAGGTGCTTCCAGGAAGACTCCTGTTATGATCCCAATGGCAGGGGACCTCAAAGATTACAGCAAAGTCTGCAAAACATAAATACCAGCTCATAGGGAAGTGGTAACTAGGCTGACCATATACCTGATCCTAGCGCAAACACTAACAGCAGCCGGGGAACGTGCCTACGTTGATTCTAGACGTCTCGCGCCAGCCGGAGAACTAACTACCCCTATCAGGGAAAATAAGACCTCTCTTGCCTCCAGAGAAAAGACCCCAAAGTAATACAAGCCCCCAACAAATAATAACGGTGAGGTAAGAAGAAAAGACAAACGTAAGAATGAACTAGATTTAGCAAAGAGAGGCCCACTGACTAATAGCAGAATATAGTAAGAAGACTTATATGGTCAGCAAAAAACCCTGCAAAATATCCACGCTGAATATCCAAGAACCCCCAAACCGACTGACGGTGTGGGGGGAGAATATCAGCCCCCCTAGAGCTTCCAGCAATAACAGGAATCACATATTGTACAAGCTGGACAAAAAATATGAACAATGCAAATGATCAAGAGTACGAAAGCAGGACTTAGCTTATCTTGCAAAGAACCAGGACCTGAAGACAGGAGCAAACAGAAGAGAACTGATTACAACGATGCCAGGCACTGGACTGAGAATCCAGGAAGTTTAAATAGCAACACCCCAGGCCTAACGAAGCAGGTGAGCACCAACCTGGTAAAAGACAATCCAAGTGCCAAATCACTAGTGACCACAAGAGGGAGCCAAAAAGTATAGTTCACAACAGACTCCACTCACAGGAGCTTCCAACACAGACATGACCTCTTCCAGGACCTCCAGTACAGGCCATTCAGGTCCAAACACTCTCAACCATGTGACCCACACCCTGGTCACATTATGAAGCTGTAACCACTCCCACAGGTGGGAGGTGTGTGTGTGTGTGTGTGTGGCTAGTTTGACCCGCCCAGCTCTTCAAACTAGCCCAGTAAGTCTCCCTCTATAAACTATACAAATACTTGTGGGACTACAGGTCCCAGAACAATACTGCAGGCTTACCGTGCAGACTTCCTCCGCGACACATATTGGTCATTTACAATTCTCCCGGACTCTGTCTCATCACCACAGTTATACCCACGACTGCCATGCATTCTTATGGCTTCAATACGCCTCCGTGCATATCCTGAAGAGACCATGCAGCGGCCCCTACCTGTAACAGGGGTCACTGCACGACAATAGATAGAATAGGTAGAATGAACAGATAGATTGATAGGATGGAATGAATAGATTGATAGAATAGATAGATTTGTGGAATAGATATATTACCTGCGGTAACCTCTTCCCTGGTATTTTCCCACGTTGCAGAGGTTACCTCCGGTCAGGCTGTGAGGGAGCGCAGGCTCAGTGACGTCACCGTTCGTTACTGAGCCTGCGCCCGCTGTGTCTCATTCATTCCCCAGTAGCTTACAGCCGGGAGCGGCCGCATTAGCAGCACTCCCGGTTGTAAGCTTTATCTCCCCCAGATACTGCGTGGGACACTCGTTATATTGGACTACGACGGATCAGGGAGTATACATTTGTTTTTTTATTTTATTTTTACTTCAGAAGATCGATGGCTTCACTTGGAATGGCAGAACACTAAAGAGATGACAAAACTGTGTTTCATTAAAATGTGTGTGTTTAATGTGTGTGTTAAAATGTGTGTTTTATTTCATTTTTTCTGCATGTGTGTGTTAAATAAACACACATAGATAGATGATAGATATATATCGATAGATACGATAGATGCGATAGATAATAGGTAGATAACAGATAAAACCAAGCCCGATGTTTAGTAATAAACATAATAAAATGGTACATAAAGAGTTAGGCCGGGATCACACATGCGGGAAACTCGGACGAGTACTGCAATGCGTAGGCGCCGGGAAAGGTCAGAGAGGCCCGACGCCTGCACACTGCAGTACTTTGCTCTGCCCTCAACAGGGCAGACATGGAGCATGCCGCTGCATGTATTGCTATGCAGCCACACGCTCCCCTCCCGAGTGATGGCGGCAGTGCCAGGTATTGAGGTGCGAGATTCGTGCGAGTTTCTCGCAAGTGTGACAACGGCCTTAAACGCAATATCTGTTTAATTGAAAAAAAAATGGAGTGGGCTTCAGTGCAATTTTCTGTGCCAGAGAGGGAAAGCCAGCGACTGGGGGACCGATGTTTGTAGCCTGGGAAGGGGTTAATACAATACCCATGGAGCTTCCCAGGCTATGAGTATCAGCCAGCAGCTGTATATCTAGCCTTTACTGGCTATTAAAATAAGATACCTATCCATTACTAATCCTATAGTTGGTAAACGGTTAATAAAACACACACATGCAGAATAAAGTATTTTAAGGAAATCAGACACCACACAATTTTGCTATCTTTAACCCCTTAACGACCGCCGATACGCCTTTTAACGGCGGCCGCTAAGGGTACTTAAACCACAGCGCCGTTAATTAACGGCGCTGTGGAAAAAGTGAATAGCGCCCCCCAGAGTCGGATTTTCTCTGGGGTCTCGGTTGCCGAGGGTAGCCGAGACCCCAGAGAACATGATTCGGGGGGTTTTTACCGACCCCCGAGTTGCGATCGCCGGTAATTAACCGTTTACCGGCGGTCGCAACAAAAAAAAAAAAAACGCGATGTGCCGTTTAATTTCTCTGTCCTCCGATGTGATCGCACATTGGGGGACAGAGAAATGTGGTCCCCGATGGCCCCCAATAGCCCCCCAATACTTACCTACCTCCCCCGGTGCTCCTCGTGTCTCCCCATGGGCGCCGCCATCTTTTTTCCGGGAAAAAATGGCGGGCGCACGCGCAGTACGCCCGCCGCCCGGCACCCGGATGTTCTTTGGGGTCTCGGCTGCCGGGGGTAGCCGAGACCCCAAAGAACATGATCGGGGTCGATTTGCACCGACCCCTGCTTTGCGATCGCCGGTAATTAACAGTTTACCGGCGACCGCAAAAAAAAAAAAAAAAAAAAAGCGATCAGTTATTTCTCTGTCCTCTGATGTGATCGCACATCAGAGGACAGAGAAATAGGGGGATTCGGGGACCCTATCATACTCACCCGGGGTCCCTGGGTCCTCTTCTGTCTTCTCCTGCCAGCCGGCTTTTTCATCATGGCGGGCGCATGCGCAGTGCGCCCGCCATCTGCTGCCATCTGCCGGCCGGCAGGAGAAGACAAGTTGGGGCTAAAATTAGGGTTAGGGTTAGGGTTAGGGTTAGAGTTAGGGTTAGGGTTGGGGCTAAATTTAGGGTTAGGGTTAGGGTTAGGCTACTTTCACACTAGCGTTTTTTGGCTTCCGTCGCAATGCGTCGTTGGAGAAAAAACGCATCCTGCAAAAGTGCTTGCAGGATGCGTTTTTTCTCCATTGGCTTGCATTAGCGACGCATTGCGACGGATTGCCACATGTCGCATCCGTCGTGCGACGGATGCGTCGTGCTTCGGCAGACCGTCGACACAAAAAAAACTACATGTAACTTTTTTGTGCGACGTGTCCTACATATTTCAGTGCCACGTGCCACGTATTTAAGTGACACGTGCCACGTATCAAAGTGCCACGTGCCACATATTTCAGTGCCACGTATCAAAGTGCCACGTGCCACGTATCAAAGTGCCACGTGCCACGTATCAAAGTGCCACGTGCCACGTATCAAAGTGCCACGTGCCACATATTTCAGTGCCACGTGCCACGTATCAAAGTGCCACGTGCCACGTATAAAAGTGCCACGTGCCACGTATCAAAGTGCCACGTGCCACGTATCAAAGTGCCACGTGCCACGTATCAAAGTGCCACGTGCCACATATTTCAGTGCCACGTGCCACGTATCAAAGTGCCACGTGCCACGTATCAAAGTGCCACGTGCCACATCTTTCAGTGCCACGTGCCACATATTTAAGTGACACGTGCCACGTATCAAAGTGCCACGTATCACGTATTTCAGTGCCACGTATTTAAGTGACACGTATCACGTATAAGTGCCACGTGTCACGTATTTAATTGCCACATATTTAAGTGCCACGTATCAAGATTTTCCATGGAGAACAGACACATCCAGAGATATGTCTGCTCTCCACGGCTGCAGCAACACACTGACAGGAGCCATAGTTCCTGTCGGTGTGTCACTGCGCATGCGCGAGCGAGTTTACCGGCGGTCATTGACCCCGGCACTCTCGCTTAACGGCAGTGCTGCGTGGGAAAGTTCAACGCAGCTGTACTGCTGTTAACCGAGACGCCGGAGTCATTGAACTCCGGAACAGTACGCGATACACTGCTAGGAGCTTCGCTCCTGGCAGTGTATCGCCGGAGAGCAGCCGATCGGCGTGGGACACTCGTTTTATGGATTCTGCGGACAGGGAGTATGAATTTGGTTTATTATTTTTGGATTTTTTCCTGGAGGATCGAGGGCTTCGCCTACAAGTGTGCTGTTGGTGAGTATATACTCTGTGTTATATGTTGTATGTACTGTGTGTCATGTATGTGTATTGTGTGTAGGTGTTTTGTGTAACTTTACAATTGTGCTAAGTCGCCGGACACAGGGACAACTCTCCCATCCTAATACCGGATGGGAGTAGTAGTCCCATACGGCGACTTAGCACAATGGTGGCACTAGCGTCGCATGGGGACACACACACGCACACACACGCACACACACACACAGAAGGACTCCATGCTGCTTCACTGGGGGGCGGGGGCTTCCCTCTTCCTGTCCGACGTCACGTCCGGTCCTGGGTGTCAACCCCTCCGTACAAAGACGCCGACACCCAGGACAAAGGCGCTGTGTGTGGAAGGTAATATGGGGCCCTAGGGGGATACGCAGACACGCCGCTGCGTAAAGAATTGACATGTCAATTCTTTTTACGCCGGCGTGTTTGCAGACAAAAGCGCCGCGTTTTTTTGCGGTGTGTCTGAACGGCAAAGTGAATTTCTCATTCACTTTGCCGGCAGACGAAAATGACATTGCGCATTTTTGAAAAGCGCCCGCAAAATAGCGCTCAAAAATGCGCTATGTCTGAAAGTAGCCTAAGGCTTCTTTCACACTTGCGTCGGTACGGGGCGGTCGCAATGCGTCGGCCCGATGTACCGACGCACGTTGTGAAAATTGTGCACAACGTGGGCAGCGGATGCAGTTTTTCAACGCATCCGCTGCCCAGTCTATGTCCTGGGGAGGAGGGGGCAGAGTTACGGCCACGCATCCGCGGAAATGGCGGACGCGACGTACAAAAAAAAGGTTACATTGAACTTTTTTTGTGACGACGGGGGCTAAAGTTATGGTTAGGGTTGGGGCTAAAGTTAGGGTTGGGGCTAAAGTTAGGGTTAGAGTTGGGATTAGGGTTAGGGTTTGGATTAGGGTTGGGATTAGTGTTACGTTTGGGATTAGGGTTGGGATTAGGGTTAGGGTTGGGATTAGGGTTAGGGGTGTGTTGGATTTAGGGTTTTGATTAGGGTTATGGTTAGGGTTGAGATTAGGGCTGTTTTGGGGTTAGGGTTGTGATTATCGTTAGGGTTGTGATTAGGATTATGGATCGGGTTGAGATTAGGGTTAGGGCTGTGTTGGGGTTAGGGTTGGAGTTAGAATTGGGGGGTTTCCACTGTTTAGGTACATCAGGGGGTCTCCAAACACGACAGCCAATTTTGCGCTAAAAAAGTCAAATGGTACTCCCTCCCTTCTGAGCTCTGCCGTGCGCCCAAACAGTGGTTTACCCCCACATATGGGGCATCAGCGTACTCGGGATAAATTGGACAACAACTTTTGGGGTCCAATTTCTCCTGTTACCCTTGTGAAAATAAAAACTTGGGGGCTAAAAATCTTTTTTGTTGGAAAAAAATATATTTTTTTATTTTCACTACTCTGCATTATAAATTTCTGTGAAGCACTTGAGCTTTCAAAGTTCTCACCACATATCTAGATAAGTTCCTTAGGGGGTCTAGTTTCCAAAATTTGGTCACTTGTGGGGGTTTCTACTGTTTAGGTACATTAGGGGTCTGCAAACGCAACATAACGCCCGCAGACAATTCTATCAAAGTCTGCATTGCAAAATGGCGCTCCTTCCCTTCCGAGCTCTGCCGTGCACCCAAACAGTGGTTTACCCCCACATATGGGGTACCAGCATACTCAGGACAAATTGGACAACAACTTTTGGGGTCCAATTTATCTTGTTACCCTTGTGAAAATAAAAATTTGGGGGCTAAAAAAATCTTTTTTGTGGGAAAAAAAATATTTTTTATTTTCACTACTCTGCATTATAAACTTCTGTGAAGCACTTGGGCATTCAAAGTTCTCACCACATATCTAGATAAGTTCCTTGGGGGGTCTATTTTCCAAAATGGGGTCACTTGTTGGGGGTTTCTACTGTTTTGTTACATTAGGGGTCTGCAAAGGCAACATAACGCCCGCAGACAATTCTATCAAAGTCTGCATTCCAAAATGGCACTCCTTCCCTTCCGAGCTCTGCCATGCGCCCAAACAGTGGTTTACCCCCACATATGGGGTACCAGCATACTCAGGACAAATTGGACAACAACTTTTGGGGTCCAATTTCTCTTGTTACCCTTGTGAAAATAAAAACTTGGGGGCTAAAAAATCTTTATTGTTAAAAAATATATATTTTTTATTTTCACGACTCTGCATTATAAACTTCTGTGATGCACTTGGGCATTCAAAGTTCTCACTACACATCTAGATAAGTTCCATGGGGGGTCTAGTTTCCAAAATGGGGTCACTTTTGGGGGGTTTCTGCTGTTTAGGCACATCAGGGGCTCTCCAAACGCGACATGGCGTCCGATCTCAATTCCAGTCAATTTTGCATTGAAAAGTCAAATGGCGCTCCTTTGCTTCCGAGCTCAGCCATGCGCCCAAACAGTGGTTTACCCCCACATATGGGGTGTCGGCGTACTCAAGACAAATTGTACAACAGCTTCTGGGGTCCATTTTCTCCTGTTACCCTTGGTAAAATAAAAATTTGGAGGCAAAAAGATCATTTTTGTAGAAAAAATGCGATTTTTTTATTTTCACGGCTCTACGTTATAAACTTCTGTGAAGCACCTGGGGGTTTAAAGTGCTCACCACACATCTAGATAAGTTCCTTAAGGGGTCTAGTTTCCAAAATGGTGTCATATGTGGGGGGTCTCTACTGTTTAGGCACATCAGCGGCTCTCCAAACGTGACATGGCGTCCGATCTCAATTCCAGCCAATTCTACATTGAAAAAGTAAAACGACACTCCTTCTCTTCCAAGCTCTGCGGTGCGCCCAAACAGTGGTTTACCCCCATATATGGGGTATCGACGTACTCAGGAGAAATTGCACAACAACTTTTGTGGTCTAATTTCTCCTGTTACCCTTGTGAAAATAAAAATTTGGGGGCAAAAAGATCATTTTTGTAGAAAAAATGAAATTTTTTATTTTCACGGCTCTACGTTATAAACTTCTGTGAAGCACTTGGGGGTTCAAAATGCTCACCACACATCTAGATAAGTTCCTTGGGGGGTCTAGTTTCCAAAATGGTATCACTTGTGGGGGGTTTCCACTGTTTAGGCACATCAGGGACTCTCCAAACGCGACATGGCATCCGATCTCAATTCCAGCCAATTCTGCATTGAAAAAGTCAAACGGTGCTCCTTCACTTCCAAGCTCTGCGGTGCGCCCAAACAGTGGTTTACCTCCACATATGGGGTATCGACGTACTCAGGAGAAATTGCACAACAACTTTTGTGGTCTAATTTCTCCTGTTACCCTTGTGAAAATAAAAATTTGGGGGCAAAAAGATCATTTTTGTAGAAAAAATGAGATTTTTTATTTTCACGGCTCTACGTTATAAACTTCTGTGAAGCACTTGGGGGTTCAAAGTGCTCACCACACATCTAGATAAGTTCCTTGGGGGGTCTAGTTTCCAAAATGGTATCACTTGTGGGGGGTTTCCACTGGTTAGGCACATCAGGGACTCTCCAAACGCGACATGGCATCCGATCTCAATTCCAGCCAATTCTGCATTGAAAAAGTCAAACGGTGCTCCTTCACTTCCAAGCTCTGCGGTGCGCCCAAACAGTGGTTTACCTCCACATATGGGGTATCGACGTACTCAGGAGAAATTGCACAACAACTTTTGTGGTCTAATTTCTCCTGTTACCCTTGTGAAAATAAGAATTTGTGGGCGAAAAAATCATTTTTGTGAAAACAAATGCGATTTTTTATTTTCACGGCTCTACGTTATAAACTTCTGTGAAGCACTTGGGGGTTCAAAGTGCTCACCACACATCTAGATAAGTTCCTTGGGGGGTCTAGTTTCCAAAATGGTGTCACTTGTGGGGGGTTTCCACTGTTTAGGCACATTAGGGGCTCTCCAAACGCGACATGGCGTCCGATCTCAATTCCAGCCAATTCTGCATTGAAACAGTCAAACGGTGCTCCTTCACTTCCAAGCTCTGCGGTGCGCCCAAACAGTGGTTTACCTCCACATATGGGGTATCGGCGTACTCAGGAAAAATTGCACAACAAAATTTGTGGTTAAATTTCTGTTTTTACACTTGTGAAAATTAAAAAAAATGGTTCTGAAGTAAAATGTTTGCAAAAAAAAGTAAAATGTTAATTTTTTTCTTCCTCATTGTTTTAGTTCCTGTGAAGTACGTAAAGGGTTAATAAACTTCTTGAATGTGGTTTTGAGCAGCTTGAGGGGTGCAGTTTTTAGAATGGTGTCACACTTGGTTATTTTCTATCACATAGACCCCTCAAAATCACTTCAAAGGTGATGTGGTCCCTAAAAAAAACATGGTGTTGTAAAAATGAGAAATTGCTGGTCAACTTTTAACCCTTATAACTCCCTAACAAAAAAAAAAATTGTTTCCAAAATTGTGCTGATGTAAAGTAGACATGTGAGAAATGTTATTTATTAACTATTTTTTGTGACATATCTCTCTGATTTAAGGGCATAAAAATACAAAGTTTGAAAATTGCAAAATTTTAAAAATTTTCGCCATATTTCCATTTTTTTCATAAATAATCGCAAGTAATATCGAAGAAATGTTACCACTAACTTGAAGTACAACATGTCACGAAAAAACAATCTCAGAATCAGCGGGATCCGATAAAGCGTTCCAGAGTTATAACCTCATAAAGTGACACTGGTCAGAATTGTAAAAATTGGCTCGGTCATTAAGTACCAAATTGGCTCTGTCACTAAGGGGTTAATACACTGGTAATCCAAGGGAAGCCATCGATCTGAAAAAAATAAAATAAAATAAACCAACAGTATACTCCCTGAGTCGAACGCAGTCCTTAATAACGAGTGTCCCACAACGAGTCCAGTTCTGCTACATCTGGATGCCGGACATCCAGACATAGCAGAGCTTATAGATGACCGCCAAAGATAACTCTCCGGCGGTCACCTGCACTGCAGTGTTCTCACAATCAGCTGATTGTGAGAACCAGCCTAGTGACCGGAGATAACCCCCGGTCACGTGAACAGCAGTTCTCGCGGTAAGCTATGTTATCACGAGAACTGCAGTGGAGGTGGACTTCCAGCGGTGTGACAAGGTAAGGAAACGTTCACATTTGCGTTGTGCGCCGCAGCGTCGGCGCCGCAGCGCACAACGCAAACAAAAACGCGGCAAAACGCACGCTAAAACGCTGCGTTTTGCGCCGCATGCGTCCTTTTTGGCCGAAAGTTGGACGCAAAAAAAATGCAACTTGAAGCGTTTCTTGCGTCCAACGCTTGCGGCCATGCGGCGCAAAACGCAGCACAACGCATGTCCATGCGCCCCCATGTTAAATATAGGGGCGCATGACGCATGCGGCGCCGCTGCGGCGCCCGACGCTGCGGCGCTGACCGCAAATGTGAACGTAGCCTAAGACCTTATTTGTATTTGTAGACATGCGTAGTAAGCTGAGTTTATGCAGTTATTACGCATGTGACTTTACCGCATCTAATGATAGTCTCTGGTAAATTTACGGTGCAGCAACAGAGCATCGCCGCAGTGTAAACAGACATGCTGCGTTCTGGAAAGACGCGTCGCATGTCCAGATACGCAGGTCTGCCGCCTGCGTCTTTTAACGCATAGTGGAGACGGGATTTCATGAAATCCCCTACACTATGCTGTAACATCTGGACGCTGCATGTTTGACGCTACGGCTCTACGCAGCGTCAAACATGCAGCATTTCCTGACCATGGAAACATACCCTTACAAGCGGCTGTAAGCCCACAGTTTGGGTAGTGGGACATTCCTTTGTCTACTGGGCAAGCAAAAGAGCCAAACGTCGGCCAGGCGGTAAAAATCTAGGCTTCGCAAAACTGGAGGTCAACTGGAGAAGCATCAGAGGGCTCTAGTGGTGCCAGATCTTCTCGGAAATGGTCAACATCGCTAAAAGGGCCGGTGATACTAGTGCTACACACCGGCGGTAATGATCTGGGCAAACAAAAAGCAGCATTCACCTCACGGACATCGGGCTCAACATATTTCTGTCAGGTTTGCAGGATGGAGTTGAACAGGCCCTAATGATGACAGATGGGGGGGGTTGGAGTCCTGTGTAGGTCATACACATGATCCTCTGTGGAGGAAGTGTAGAGAGGGGCAAGGTTAGTAACCGCTCATTGGCCTATTCGCCTGGCGGTCACAGATGGGGCCTTCAGCGATGAGTCCGTTGCGAAACGTAATTGCCTCTCACTGCTTATCAAATTAATAAACTGACCGACCTGTTCAACCCATCTAGGCCTGTTTGTGTTTTCATTATGGGATCGGTGGGAGTGGAGAAGGCACTGTTTATGACACACAAGTCTCTGCAGTAGAACACACATGGACGAGTGGGGGTACAATATACTGAGGAGTGTGGTACAACACACAAACTGAGGAGTGGGGTACAGCAAACACATACTGATGAGAGGGTGTACAACACACACATTAACGAGTGGAGGAACAGCGCACACATACACACTGAGGAGACGGTGTACAGTGAGCAGACATGCACTGAGGAGTGGGGCAACAGTGTGCACACTGACAAGTGGGTGTACAACACACAAGAGTGGGGGTACAGCAAACACACTGAGGAATAGGGGAACACACACTGATGAGAGATGAGAGGGGGTACAACATATACTGAGGAGTGGGGTTACAACACACACAAACACACACACACAGAGGAGTGGGGGTACAACAGACACTGAGGAATGAGGGGTACAACACATACACATTGAGGAGTGGGGGATACAACACACACGCACTGAGGAGCGGGGGATACGGCGAACACGCACTGAGGAGCGGGGGATACGGCGAACACGCACTGAGGAGCGGGGGATACGGCGAACACGCACTGAGGAGCGGGGGATACGGCGCACACGCACTGAGGAGCGGGGGATACGGCGCACACGCACTGAGGAGCGGGGGATACGGCGCACACGCACTGAGGAGCGGGGGATGCGGCGCACACGCACTGAGGAGCGGGGGATGCGGCGCACACGCACTGAGGAGCGGGGAGTGCGGCGCACACGCACTGAGGAGCGGGGGGTACGGCGCACACGCACTGAGGAGCGGGGGGTACGGCGCACACGCACTGAGGAGCGGGGGATACGGCGCACACGCACTGAGGAGCGGGGGATACGGCGCACACGCACTGAGGAGCGGGGGATACGGCGCACACGCACTGAGGAGCGGGGGATACGGTGCACACGCACTGAGGAGCGGGGGATACGGCGCACACGCACTGAGGAGCGGGGGATACGGCGCACACGCACTGAGGAGCGGGGGATACGGCTCACACGCACTGAGGAGCGGGGGGTACGGCGAACACGCACTGAGGAGCTGGGGATACGGTGAACACGCACTGAGGAGCGGGGGATACGGCGCACACGCACTGAGGAGCGGGGGGTACGGCGCACACGCACTGAGGAGCGGGGGATACGGCGCACACGCACTGAGGAGCGGGGGGTACGGCGCACACGCACTGAGGAGCGGGGGGTACGGTGCACACGCACTGAGGAGCGGGGGGTATGGCGCACACGCACTGAGGAGCGGGGGGTATGGCGAACACGCACTGAGGAGCGGGGGGTATGGCGAACACGCACTGAGGAGCTGGGGATACGGCGAACACGCACTGAGGAGCGGGGGATATGGCGCACATGCACTGAGGAGCGGGGGATATGGCGCACACGCACTGAGGAGCGGGGGATATGGCGCACACGCACTGAGGAGTGGGGGGTATGGCGAACACGCACTGAGGAGCGGGGGATATGGCGCACATGCACTGAGGAGCGGGGGATATGGCGCACATGCACTGAGGAGCGGGGGGTACGGCGCACACGCACTGAGGAGCGGGGGATATGGCGCACACGCACTGAGGAGCGGGGGGTATGGCGAACACGCACTGAGGAGCGGGGGATATGGCGCACACGCACTGAGGAGTGGGGGGTATGGCGAACACGCACTGAGGAGCGGGGGATATGGCGCACATGCACTGAGGAGCGGGGGATATGGCGCACATGCACTGAGGAGCGGGGGGTACGGCGCACACGCACTGAGGAGCGGGGGATATGGTGCACATGCACTGAGGAGCGGGGGATATGGCGCACATGCACTGAGGAGCGGGGGGTACGGCGCACACGCACTGAGGAGCGGGGGGTACGGCGCACACGCACTGAGGAGCGGGGGGTACGGCGCACACGCACTGAGGAGTGGGGGATATGGCGCACATGCACTGAGGAGTCTGTGTCTAGCGAGAAGAACACAGGCACTGAGGAGTGGGGTACAGTACACATACATCCGGGGTCCGCACTCACCCGCTGTGCACAGAAGAAGAAGCGGCGCTATCACCACCGACATAATGCGAGCAACGGGCGAAAAAGAAGAGGAAGCCCCGCCCCGCATCTGACTCCACCCCGAAACGGTGACAATAGTCGCTATAAAGTTCCTCCCACCGCACCTTTGATTGATGACGTCATAGCTGCAGTTTGCTGTGAGCGGACAAGATTCTGTAGTCTCGCGCCCCCGTGTCTATGTACACCTGTATATACCGCTGCCCCGTGACTGCACACCTGTATATATCACTCCTCCTGTGTCTGTGTAGTATATACCGCTCCCCCGTGTCTGTCTACACCTGTATATACCGCTCCCCCGTGTCTGTCTACACCTGTATATACCGCTCCCCGTGTCTGTATACACCTGTATATACCAATCCCCCCGTATCTGTGTACACCTGTATATACTGCTCTCGTGACTGTGTATGCCTTTATATACCACTACCACATGTCTGTGTATACTGCTCCCCCTTGTCTGTGCACACCTGTATATACCTCTCCCCTGTGTCTGTGTACACCTTAATATACCGCTCCCCTGACTGTGCACTCCTGTATATACTGCTCTCCTCATGTCTGTGTACACCTTTATATACCACTACCACATGTCTGTGTATACTGCTCCCCCGTGTCTGTACACACCTGAATATACGACTCCTCTTGTGTCTGTGTAAACCTGTATATACCGCTCCCTCGTGTCTGTGTACACCTGTATATACTGCTCCCTGTTTGTGTACACCTGTATATACCAGTCCCCTGGTCTGTGCACACCTTTATATACCGCTCCCCCGTGTCTGTCTAGACCTGTATATACTGTACACCTGTATATACTGCTCCCCCGCGTCTGTGTACACCTGTATATACTGTTCCGTGTCTGTGTGCACCTGTATATGCAGCGCCCCAGAGTCCTGGTCGTTGCAGTACTGCGGCTCCGCCGCTAAGGGGGGCTATGGTACGTCTGATGGCACTGAAGGAGTTCATCTGACCTGGTAACACAGACACCAATACATTTCACAGTCTGGCCTCCAGGGGGAGCTAAGGGTACTATTCATTAGGCCACTCCTCACAGTCTGGTAAAACTGGGGGTTAGGCAGGAAGTTAGAGAGAACGCTGACTGGGTTGGAACCAGGCAACACCTTGTGGCAGAGGGTGTTGTAGGGGAAGATTCGGTAGGGTCCCTGTCAGGGGTGGGATCCTGACAGAGGCCTGGCAAACAGAGAGAAAGCTACGGGACCGCGCCTGCGCTTCATAGCGGCGGTGCCCTAAGAAAGGACAAGAAGCGAGATTTATTGTGCTGAGTGAGAAACGAGATCAACGCAACAGGGAGAAAGACCAGTAGGAGTCGTGCTGTTAGACCGAGGCAACATCCTACTGAGGCGTAACTAACCGGTGGCCGGAACGCCGAGGAAGTACAGAGCTCTAAGCATTACTTCAAACCAACGGCAGGGCAGAGAGCTATAGGCTGGCTGTCTCACCTACATCACCTACGCAGACATAGGGGGCAACTTGTGGAGAGGGGCGACTCTAGGGTCCCGGAAGAGCTCCGAGCCTTCCCGTCATACGGGTGCGTCCTACCATAAGATCTGGGGGACGAGATTAAGAAGAACATCAGAATCGAGTTGTGAGGGAACACGAGAAACAGACACAACAGTTGTGGGGACTATCCCGTAAGCACAGCAGGGGAGGACCACAACACATAAGCGCTAGAAGGAAGGCACAGATTTCCACCTGCGAAGGGAACTCTGGATGTGCCATCGCTCCGGCCGGACTTGCGCAGCCCGGCTAACCGTATTCCGGTCTGAGGACCCAGAAGTCTTCAGTAAAGAGGTAAAGAGACTGCAACCTGGTGTCCTCGTTATTTACTGCACCGCACCACCACCACCATCCATATCTATTACTGTACGCCCCTCAGCAGGGTCATGGACCGGGTCTAGCCACCGTGACAACCCCAGAGCAGAGACTCAGAGGCCTGGTACCGGGTACCCCTTGGCCCTGCGGCAGTGGGGGCGCTACAACTTGGCGTCACGAACAGGATCTACTTAAGCCTGAAGAATCGGGTCATGTGTGCCTTGGAACTGTGATTTATTATACTTGGACTGTGATTTATTGCAAAGACTGTGCCGCGCCACTTGCCGCCAAAATCCGCCATTACAGCGCTGAGGAGAGCGCAGGAGAAGAAGGAGGGCGTGGAGTGGGTGTGAACAAGCTGGAGAGCGCGAAAGACAATGGCCGCCCAGTCTAAATATTTCTGCACTGTGAGGACGTGTCCGTCAGCAGCCGAGATCCGCCTCCTAATCCTCAGTGGAGGGCGGAGACAACGAAAACGAAACCGCCCACGAAGGAGAGAGCGGGAAAAGGATCAGGAAGCGACCCACGTGGAGGACGCCATGGCCAACAGCTCGGAACCCGAATGTGGGGTGGAAGCAGAAGTCTCCCCCAACTACCCGGACGAGTACCGCAGCTAATTCTCCACGGACAGTGCTGATCTGTTGCGGGCTGAGATGGGAGACCTGATCCACCAGCTCCTTCAGCTAAACGCGGAGGCCCAGGCTCCGCACCAGGTGGCGCCGGAAGGAGGTCCTCTGACATCGGATCCTGTACCACTACCGGAGTTGTTGCTGGGACCCTCGCCGACACCGCCAGCGGAACCTGCCGCGGAGGAGGAACCTGCATCGGCTGGTGAGTCCGTCGACCCTGTCCCGCCAGCAGAGGACTTGTTAATAGGCCCCGTTGCGGCACCCCCTCTCCCTGGGACCCATAGACTCCAACGCCTGTTACCATGGGAGGAGGCAACGGGCATGGAACACCGCCTGAAGGCCCCGATCGCGCCAACCACCCTGTTGTGTGAGACCCGTGCGGAGCGCACGGTATGCCGCTGGGTGAACCCAGGATCCGACCTCATGGGGTTCCCCGGGGTGAAGACACGGGAAGGGGAGATGGTGCAGCCCCTGAGCTGGGAGGAATACCAGGCCCAGCTGGAACAGCAGTGGAAGGAGAAGGAAAAGGAGTACCAGGCCGGGCTGGAGGCCTACCATCAGAAAGACCTGGCGGTCAAGGACCGGGCCCGCAAGGACCCCACCGCTCACCAGGCCTCGCGCAGGCAGGGCATCATCACCACCTTCAAGCTCCGCGGATGCTGGGGCTTCATTAAAGAGCCGGGCCTGTATGCGGAGGTGTTTGTAAACCGGAGGGATGTTGAGTCGCACCTCAGAGAGGGCCACCCAGGCCGAGATCTCTACCCGGGGACGGGGTTAGTTACACCAGGCACTTTGGGGAAAAGGGGTGGTTTGCCCTGAACGTCCACAAGAGGCAGAACCCTGTGACGCCCCCGATTAAGGTGCCAGTGAAGCTGACCCCTGTAGCAAAGGTGCCCCCATGTGGCCAGCCCATGATCACCACCAGGACCACCGAGGTCACTCCAACGTGCACTATGGTCAAGACCACAACGTGCAGCATCGTCACTTCAACCACCATCGTGGCCAAGGAGGCGCCTCCTCAGGTGGGTGGTGCTTCTGCTGCTCCAGCACTGAAGACAGTGGGTACACAAACCCCCAGATGGGACAGTACTCCACCTTACGCAGTGCCAGGCGGCGGGCAATATCCTAAGGGGTTGCCTCCGCCGGTGCTGCCCCCTGATTGGTTTCAGTAAATATCTGAACGCTTTGCCATTGTAAATAAGTTAATTGTTTTCATTGTTTTTCTCTGCTATTTTGCTGCTAAAACCCGTCCAGGGTTAACTCTTAAAGGGATCCCTTTGTTGACCCGGGATCCCTATTGCTTTTTGTTTGTTTTCTACGTTTGCACAAGTTATCCAGAACTGCTGAATCATGAACAATGCATGATACAAACTCCTTGTATATAGTTTGCACCTTCTTAAAGGTGCTCTCTACTGGTTTTACATAAAAGACGGACTCTTTGCGAAGATACGGTTCTTGGAACCTGCACTGGAGTCCTTGCTGCATACGGACTTGCAGCTTGAAAACTTGCACTACCTCATAGAGACTTGGTTCCCTCTTAAAGGGGATGTTCACATCTTGCACTTATGAACAGTGTTGCCTTAAGATGGTTGAATGGCAATAATGTCTTGAAAAGAAAGTATTGATGATGTTGATATGTGAAAGTTAAATGTAACCAATTAGTTGATTGTAAGAAATGTTCAATAATGTTAATAGAAGAATGAGGACAGGAAGTGAACCCGTAGGGGTTAGTGGTGAGTCCTCTTAGGAGCCATATAGGGATGGCTCAGTGATCTTGAACTGAAAGAAAAATATGTTCTATACTGTGTATAGTAGTGGAAGGACAGTAGGCTCGGGTGGAAAGGAGCGGTCCTGTAACAGAAAGGAGAGGCAGTAGGTCTGGAGCAGTTAGGACAGGCGGTCCTGCAGACGTAAAGTAGGAGAATGCATAAAAGTTAATTAGCCTTATATGTGATATAAGAAGGTCTTTAGTGGATTTAGCGAGTACGTCCTTAAAGGCAAAGTTGGATTATTGTTCAGAATTTGCACACAGTAGAATACCCGGTTGGGTAAGAAAAGTTATTTATAGTAAAGTTATTTAAAAGTGTTTAACCATGTTTGTAACGTTCAAGTGTCCTCACCACCCATAAAGGGAAGCTCTGTTAAAAAGTTGACTTGTACTTGCATTTTCAAAATTGTATGTCTTTTTGCTGACATGTATTGTTGTTTTCTTCCCAGTCCAGGAGTACTGGATTTAACCGGGGGGGAGTGCAGCGCCCCAGAGTCCTGGTCGTTGCAGTACTGTGGCTCCGCCGCTAAGGGGGGCTATGGTACGTCTGATGGCACTGAAGGAGTTCATCTGACCAGGTATCACATACACCAATACATTTCACAGTCTGGCCTCCAGGGGGAGCTAAGGGTACTATTCATTAGGCCACTCCTCACAGTCTGGTAAAACTGGGGGTTAGGCAGGAAGTTAGAGAGAACGCTGACTGGGTTGGAACCAGGCAACACCTTGTGGCAGAGGGTGTTGTAGGGGAAGATTCGGTAGGGTCCCTGTCAGGGGTGGGATCCTGACAGAGGCCTGGCAAACAGAGAGAAAGCTACGGGACCGCGCCTGCGCTTCATAGCGGCGGTGCCCTAAGAAAGGACAAAAAGCGAGATTTATTGTGCTGAGTGAGAAACGAGATCAACGCAACAGGGAGAAAGACCAGTAGGAGTCGTGCTGTTAGACCGAGGCAACATCCTACTGAGGCGTAACTGTTGTGATTCGGTTCGTGGGCTCCCCCGGTGGTCTCTTGTGGTACTGGTGTCCTGCAAGCTTTGCCTTCTCAGTTCACCTGTTCCTATCAGGATGTGGGAGTATCCTATTTAACCTTGCTCCTCAGTCATTCTAATGCTGGCCATCAATGTATCCAGAGTGATTCTGTTGCATGTTCCTGCTCCCAGTTTTCTGCTCAGCTAAGTTGGACACTTTAGTCCTTAAGTCTATTTTTGTATGTTTTGTTCAGTTTGCACTTATGTGAATCTCTGCAGCTGGAAGCTCTTGTTGGGCTGAAATTACCACTCCAGTGGCATGAGTTGTCACATGAGTTAAGGTAATTTCAGGATGGTGTTTTGAAGGGTTTTGCAGCTGACCGCGAAGTCCTCTGTTGTATCTTTCTGCTATTTAGTTAGCGGGCCTCTCTGTGCTAAATCTGCTTTCATACTACGTGTGTCTTTTCATCTGCTCTCACCGTTATTATATGTGAGGGGCTGCTATCTCCTGTGGGGACATTCTCTGGAGGCAAGCCAGGACTGTGTTTTCTTCTACCAGGGGTAGTTAGTTCTCCGGCTGGCGCGCGGCATCTAGAGACAACGCAGGAATGCCCCCTGGCTACTTCTAGTGTGGTGTGTAGGTTTAGCATCGCGGTCAGCTCTAGTTTCCATCACCCGAGAGCTTGTCCGTTTATTCTATGCTTCTGATGTTTCCTTGCCATTGGAAACCATAACAGTATGGCCAGCCAAAATGTTTAATCTATAGGCTGAAGCAGGAGAGAAAAAGAACTGTGTGAAACCTTTTTTTTTTTTTTTTTTTTTTTTTTTCCTTCCTCTGAAGTTGCACTCCAGCTCTAATTGCAGTCTCCTGTTTTCCTCTCCTCTTAACCCCTGAATGGCTCAGACTTTATCTGTTGAAATATGGATCCCCAGAGTCTGGCTACCAATTTGAATAATCTTGCCTCTAAAGTTCAGAATATACAAGATTTTTTGTTACATGCTCCTCGGTCTGAACCTAAAATTCCTATACCGGAGTTTTTTTCTGGAGATCGATCTTGTTTTCTAAATTTTAAATACAATTGTAAATTGTTTCTTTCGCTGAGATCTCATTCTGCTGGAGATCCTGCCCAGCAAGTAAAAATTGTTATTTCTTTACTGCGGGGTGACCCCCAAAATTGGGCATTTTCATTGGCACCAGGGGATCCTGCGTTGCTCAATGTGGATGCGTTTTTTCTGGCTTTGGGGTTGCTTTATGAGGAACCAAATTTGGAGATTCAGGCTGAGAAAGCCCTAATAGCCCTCTCTCAGGGGCAAGATGAAGCCGAAATATATTGCCAAAAATTTCGAAAATGGTCTGTGCTTACTCAGTGGAATGAGTGCGCTCTGGCGGCAATTTTCAGAGAAGGTCTCTCTGATGCTGTAAAAGACGTCATGGTGGGGTTTCCTGCGCTTACTGGTCTGAATGAGTCCATGACAATGGCAATTCAGATTGATCGGCGTTTACGGGAACGCAAACCTGTGCACCAGTTGGCGGTGTCTTCTGAAGAGGCACAACAGAGTATGCAATGTGATAGCTTTCTGTCCAGAAGCGAACGACAGATTTATAGGCGCAAAAATCATTTGTGCTTCTATTGTGGAAATTCTACTCATGTTATATCAGCATGCTCTAAACGAACAAAGAAAGTTGATAAATCCTCTGCTATTGGCACTTTGCAGTCCAAGTTTATTTTGTCTGTAACTCTAATTTGTTCGTTATCTTCTATTGTTGCGGATGCGTATGTGGATTCTGGCGCCGCTTTGAGTCTTATGGATTGGTCCTTTGCCAGGCGCTGTGGGTTTGATCTAGAGCCTCTGGAAGTTCCTATACCTTTAAAGGGTATTGATTCTACACCATTGGCTAGTAATAAACCACAATACTGGACACAAGTGACTATGCGTATGACTCCAGACCATCAAGAGGTGATTCGCTTCCTTGTACTGTATAATCTACATGATGTGTTGGTGCTGGGATTGCCATGGTTGCAAACTCATAACCCAGTCCTTGACTGGAAAACAATGTCTGTACTAAGCTGGGGATGTCAGGGAAATCATGGGGACACATCTTTGGTCTCCATTGCTTCATCTATTCCCTCTGAAATTCCTGAGTTTTTGTCTGATTATCGTGAGGTTTTTGAGGAATCTACTCTTAATTCTCTTCCTCCTCACAGAGATTGCGATTGCGCCATAGATTTGATCCCTGGCAGTAAATTTCCTAAGGGTCGTCTATTTAATCTGTCTGTACCTGAACATGCTGCCATGCGAGAGTATATTAGGGAGTCCTTGGAAAAGGGACATATTCGTCCTTCTTCGTCTCCTCTTGGAGCGGGGTTCTTTTTCGTAGCTAAAAGCGATGGTTCTTTGAGACCTTGTATTGATTATAGACTCTTGAATAAGATCACAGTCAAGTATCAGTATCCTTTGCCATTGCTGACAGATTTATTTGCTCGCATTGAGGGGGCGAAGTGGTTCTCTAAGATTGATCTTCGCGGTGCGTATAATTTGGTGCGAATTAAGCAGGGGGATGAGTGGAAAACCGCATTTAATATGCCCGAGGGCCATTTTGAGTATTTGGTGATGCCTTTTGGTCTGTCAAATGCCCCTTCGGTCTTTCAGTCTTTTATGCACAATATTTTCCGTGAATATCTGGATAAATTTATGATTGTGTATTTGGACGATATCTTGATTTTTTCGGATGACTGGGAATCTCATGTTCAACAAGTTAGGAGGGTTTTTCAGGTTTTGCGGACCAATTCTCTGTTTGTTAAAGGTTCAAAGTGTGTTTTTGGGGTTCAGAAGATTTCTTTTTTGGGGTACATTTTTTCCCCCTCTTCTATTGAGATGGATCCTGTGAAGGTTCGGGCTATTTGTGACTGGACGCAACCGACTTCTCTTAAGGGCCTTCAGAAATTTTTGGGCTTTGCTAACTTTTATCGTCGATTCATAACTGGTTTTTCTAGCGTTGTCAGGCCTTTGACTGATTTGACTAAAAAGGGTGCTGATGTTGCAGATTGGTCTCCTGCTGCTGTGGAGGCCTTTCGGGAGCTTAAGCGCCGTTTTTCTTCTGCTCCGGTGTTGTGCCAGCCTGATGTTTCTCTTCCTTTTCAGGTGGAAGTTGATGCTTCCGAGATCGGAGCGGGGGCGGTTTTGTCGCAGAAAAGTTCAGATTGTTCAGTGATGAGACCTTGTGCGTTCTTTTCTCGAAAATTTTCGCCCGCCGAGCGAAATTATGACGTCGGTAATCGGGAGCTTTTGGCGATGAAGTGGGCATTCGAGGAGTGGCGTCATTGGCTTGAGGGTGCTAAACATCAGGTGGTGGTCTTGACTGATCACAAAAATTTGATTTATCTTGAGTCGGCCAGACGTCTGAATCCTAGACAGGCGCGCTGGTCGTTGTTTTTCTCCCGGTTTAATTTTGTGGTTTCGTATCTGCCAGGTACTAAGAATGTGAAGGCGGATGCCTTTTCTAGGAGTTTTGAACCTGATTCCCCTGGTGATTCTAAACCTACGGGTATACTTAAGGATGGGGTGATATTGTCTGCTGTCTTCCCAGACCTGCGACGTGCTTTACAAGAGTTTCAGGCGGATCGGCCTGATCGTTGTCCGCCTGGTAGATTGTTTGTGCCGGATGAGTGGACCAATAGAGTCATCTCGGAGGTTCATTCTTCTGCGTTGGCAGGTCATCCGGGAATTTTTGGTACCAGAGATTTGGTGGCTAGGTCCTTCTGGTGGCCTTCCCTGTCTCGGGACGTGCGTACTTTTGTGCAGTCTTGCGATGTTTGTGCTCGGGCCAAGCCTTGTTGTTCTCGGGCTAGTGGGTTGTTGTTGCCCTTGCCTGTTCCTAAGAGGCCTTGGACAAACATCTCTATGGATTTTATTTCTGATCTCCCTGTTTCTCAGAAGATGTCCGTCATTTGGGTGGTGTGTGACCGCTTTTCTAAGATGGTTCATTTGGTGCCCTTGCCCAAGCTGCCTTCCTCATCTGAGTTGGTGCCCCTGTTTTTTCAGAATGTGGTTCGGCTGCATGGTATTCCGGAGAATATCGTTTCCGACAGGGGATCCCAGTTTGTGTCCAGATTTTGGCGGGCGTTTTGTGCCAGGATGGGCATTGATTTGTCTTTTTCGTCTGCATTTCATCCCCAGACAAATGGCCAGACGGAACGTACTAATCAGACCTTGGAGACTTATTTGAGGTGTTTCGTGTCTGCTGATCAGGATGACTGGGTCTCCTTTTTGCCGTTGGCTGAGTTTGCCCTTAATAATCGGGCCAGTTCTGCCACTTTGGTCTCCCCTTTCTTTTGCAATTCAGGGTTCCATCCTCGTTTTTCATCTGGTCAGGTGGAGTCTTCGGATTGTCCTGGAGTGGATACCATGGTGGATAGGTTGCATCGTATTTGGGGGCAGGTGGTGGACAATTTGGAGTTGTCCCAGGAGAAGACTCAACGTTTTGCTAATCGCCATCGTCGTGTTGATCCTCGTCTTCGTGTTGGGGACTTGGTGTGGTTGTCCTCCCGTTTTGTCCCTATGAGGGTCTCTTCTCCTAAGTTTAAGCCTCGGTTCATCGGTCCTTATAAGATTTTGGAAATTCTTAACCCTGTGTCTTTTCGTTTGGACCTCCCAGCATCCTTTGCTATCCATAATGTCTTCCATCGGTCATTATTGCGGAGGTATGAGGTACCACTTGTGCCTTCTGTTGAGCCTCCTGCTCCTGTGCTGGTTGAGGGTGAATTGGAGTACGTGGTGGAGAAAATCTTGGACTCCCGTGTTTCCAGACGGAGACTTCAATATCTGGTGAAATGGAAGGGCTACGGTCAAGAGGATAATTCTTGGGTTACAGCTTCTGATGTTCATGCTTCTGATTTGGTCCGTGCCTTTCATAGGGCTCATCCAGATCGCCCTGGTGGTTCTTGTGAGGGTTCGGTGCCCCCTCCTTAAGGGGGGGGTACTGTTGTGATTCGGTTCGTGGGCTCCCCCGGTGGTCTCTTGTGGTACTGGTGTCCTGCAAGCTTTGCCTTCTCAGTTCACCTGTTCCTATCAGGATGTGGGAGTATCCTATTTAACCTTGCTCCTCAGTCATTCTAATGCTGGCCATCAATGTATCCAGAGTGATTCTGTTGCATGTTCCTGCTCCCAGTTTTCTGCTCAGCTAAGTTGGACACTTTAGTCCTTAAGTCTATTTTTGTATGTTTTGTCCAGTTTGCACTTATGTGAATCTCTGCAGCTGGAAGCTCTTGTTGGGCTGAAATTACCACTCCAGTGGCATGAGTTGTCACATGAGTTAAGGTAATTTCAGGATGGTGTTTTGAAGGGTTTTGCAGCTGACCGCGAAGTCCTCTGTTGTATCTTTCTGCTATTTAGTTAGCGGGCCTCTCTGTGCTAAATCTGCTTTCATACTACGTGTGTCTTTTCATCTGCTCTCACCGTTATTATATGTGGGGGGCTGCTATCTCCTGTGGGGACATTCTCTGGAGGCAAGCCAGGACTGTGTTTTCTTCTACCAGGGGTAGTTAGTTCTCCGGCTGGCGCGCGGCATCTAGAGACAACGCAGGAATGCCCCCTGGCTACTTCTAGTGTGGTGTGTAGGTTTAGCATCGCGGTCAGCTCTAGTTTCCATCACCCGAGAGCTTGTCCGTTTATTCTATGCTTCTGATGTTTCCTTGCCATTGGAAACCATAACACGTAACTAACCGGTGGCCGGAACGCCGAGGAAGTACAGAGCTCTAAGCATTACTTCAAACCAACGGCAGGGCAGAGAGCTATAGGCTGGCTGTCTCACCTACATCACCTACGCAGACATAGGGGGCAACTTGTGGAGAGGGGCGACTCTAGGGTCCCGGAAGAGCTCCGAGCCTTCCCGTCATACGGGTGCGTCCTACCATAAGATCTGGGGGACGAGATTAAGAAGAACATCAGAATCGAGTTGTGAGGGAACACGAGAAGCAGACACAACAGTTGTGGGGACTATCCCGTAAGCACAGCAGGGGAGGACCACAACACATAAGCGCTAGAAGGAAGGCACAGATTTCCACCTGCGAAGGGAACTCTGGAGGTGCCATCGGACCGGCCGGATTTGCGCAGCCCGGCTAACCGTATTCCGGACTGAGGACCCAGAAGCCTTCAGTAAAGAGGTAAAGAGACTGCAACCTGGTGTCCTCGTTATTTACTGCACCGCACCACCACCACCATCCACATCTATTACTGTACGCCCCTCAGCAGGGTCACGGACCGGGTCTAGCCACCGTGACAACCCCAGAGCAGAGACTCAGAGGCCAGGTACCGGGTACCCCTCGGCCCTGCGGCAGTGGGGGCGCTACATATACACCGCTCCCCGTGACTGTGCACACCTGTATATGTCACTCCTCCTGTGTCTGTGTAGTATATACTGCTCCCCCGTGTCTGTGTGCACCTTTATATACCGCTCCCCCATATCTGTCTACACCTGTATATACCGCTCCCCCGTGTCTGTGTACCCCTGTATATACCACTTTCCCGTGACTTTGCCCTCCTGTATATACTGCTCTCCTCGTGTCTTTGTACACCTTTATATACCACTACCACATGTCTGTGTATACTGCTCTCCATGTCTGTGCACATCTGTATATACCACTCCTCTTGTGTCTGTGTACACCTGCATATACCGCTCTCCCGTGTCTGTGCACACCTGTATATACCGCTCCCCCGTGTCTGTGTACACCTGTATGTATCGCTTCCCTGTGTCTGTATACACCTTTATATACTTCTCCCCTGTGTCTGTCTACACCTGTATATACCGCTCCCCTGTGTCTGTGTACACCTGTATATACCGCTCCCCCGTGTCTGTGTACACCTGTATATACCGCTCCCCCGTGACTTTGCACTCCTGTATATACTGCTCTCGTGTCTGTGTACACCTTTATATACCACTACCACATGTCTGTGTATACTGCTCCCCCATGTCTGTGCACACCTGTATATACCACTCCTCTTGTGTCTGTGTACACCTGCATATACCGCTCCCCCGTGTCTGTGCACACCTGTATATACCGCTCCCCCGTGTCTGTGTACACCTGTATGTACCACTTTCCTGTGTCTGTATACACCTTTATATACTTTTCCCTTGTGGCTGTCTACACCTGTATATACCGCTCCCCTGTGTCTGTGTACACCTGTATATACCGCTTCCCTGTGTCTGTATACATCTTTATATACTGCTCCCCTGTGTCTGTCTACACCTGTATATATCACTCCCTTGTGTCAGTGTACACCTGTATATACCTGTCAGTGATCACAGGGGGGGGATATTTTTGATTAACCCACCGCTGCCACCAATATGTCATGAACCGGAGGTGTTTGGTTGCCCCCAGTTCTTTCTTCCGGGGATATATTTATATCCCACTTCCCAGTTCCGGTTTGGAACTCGCAGCTCTCTGGTGCCCCCCTTACCTTCAGGTCAGACAGGGAACTACACCTAGGATAATGAGTCACCAGAAAGACTGCCTTGCTATGTACTGGCTTCTGGGTCCTGCAGCGAGGATGATATAACTACTCCCGCTCAGGTGGGAAAAATAATTATCAACGCCGCCCATCGCAGCCAGTTTCCCCAAAAGCGCAGGACACTTTCGCTGCCACCAGCTCCTATTTCTTATTTAATAACGGGTCAGGAGCCAACCCAATCAGTAGCAATGGCTTAGGTCAGAGGCTTTAGGGTAAGTTTTAGAGCAAGGAACTCAACACTAGTAAATATTATAACTTTTACTCCGAAAACGGTTTAGCAGTGTTTACAAAAGTATATAAAAGATATTATAAAAGGAGACAATTATCGTATGTACAGACAATTATGAATAAAAGGATTAAAGATGAAAATACACTTACAGTTGCTTCATTTCATCAAAATGCATCACAGAGCGTCTCTCAGCTAGCTCCCTGGACAAAAGACTAGTGCAAAATGACCTCCCACTATCTTATACCTCTGCCCAAAACCAAGGCACTCCCCTTGTGCTGACCTCACTGGGTGGCTGAATACTTCCCTTCTTGAAAGATATGAAATCCTGCTATTACCCATATCTTTTAGGCTCGAGTCACACACAACGTATAAAAATACTCTCCGTTTTTTACAGACCAAATACGCAGAAATGTTCCCTGAACAGTGATCCGTATGTCATCCATAGGCAAGGTGTGGCTGCGTATTTTGCGCATGTAAACCTTCGTATGGCGAGATTTTCTCGCTGGCTTGCAAAATGGACATATAATGGATCCATGGGCTCAAATATTCGTGAAAGCATGTATACAGTCTATATATAGATATATATATCTATATATATACGTAATTGTCTAAGGGGCACTTCCGTCTGTCTGTTTGCCTGTCTGTCTGTCACGGAAATCCCCCGTCTCTGATTGGTCGCGGTCGCTAGGCCGCGACCAATCAGCGACTGGCACAGCCCAGCCGAGAATTAGTCCCTTCCCTACTTCCGTTCCAGTCAGTGCCCGGCGCCTGCTCCATACTCCCCTCCAGTCAGCGCTCACACAGGGTTAATGGCAACGTTAACGGACCACATTATGCCGCGGTGTAACGCACTCCGTTAACCCTGTGTGACCAACTTTTTACTATTGATGCTACCTATGCAGCATCAATAGTAAAAAAAATCTAATGTTAAAAATAATAAAAAAACAAAAAACCTGCTATTCTCACCTTCCGTCGTCCGCCGATGCGCGTGCAGCTGCCGCCAGCTTCCGTTCCCAGAGATAAATTGCAAAATTACCCATAGGTAGGCACAAATATTAAAAGTTGGTGGAAACAGCGTGGCCACTGTTATATACTGCGTGGCCTGTGTTATATACTGCGTGGGCTGTGTTATATACTGCGTGTCTGTGTTATATACTGCGTGCCCTGTGTTATATACTGCGTGGCTGTGTTATATATTGCATGGTCTGTGTTGTATAGTGCGTGGGCTGTGTTATATATTGCATGGGCTGTGTTATGCACTGCATGGGCTGTGTTATATACTGCGTGGGCTGTGTTATATACTTCGTGGGCTGTGCTATATATTACGTGGGCTGTTATATACTGCGTGGGCTGTGTTATATACTGCGTGTCCTGTGTTATACATTACGTGGACTGTTATATACTACGTGGCTGTGTTATATGCTGCGTGGCTGCTATATACTACATGGCTCCTATATACTACATGCCCTATGCTATATACTATGTGGCTGCTATATACATACTGTACATACATACATATTCTAGAATACCCGATGCGTTAGAATCGGGCCACCATCTAGTCTATATATATAATCGTCTAAGGTCCACTTCCGTCTGTTTGTCTGTCACAGAAATCCCGTGTCACTGATTGGTCGGCGGCCGGCTGGGCGCGACCAATCAGCGACAGGCGCAGTCTGGCGGTGAATTGGCGCGGGATTTAAACACCACTTCGCTGATTGGTTGCGCATGGCCCGCCGCATCCAATCAGCGACAGGTGCAGTCCGGCCACGAATTGGCGCGGGATTTAAATCCCACGTTGCTGATTTGTCGCGCCCAGCCGGCCACGACCAATCAGCGATATTGGAGCGGGATTTAAACACCAGCCTCGTTCCAACAAACCTGGGAGCAGGGTTTGACACGCTGTTCGAATATACTTATTGCCCTATTAATTGAACACGACAGGGAGTTGTTCTCTACTACGAAGACACACATTAAGGAGTTAGAAACTAAACTAAACAAATTTGAAGAGGCGCAAGTGGGGGCCTTCAAAATTAAGCTTAAGGACACGCTGGATAAGTATGAGGCAGAGATTATTGTAGGCAAACGCAAGAAATTTCAGAGAGATAGAATGGATTACGAGCAACAGCAGGTATATAGATGGAGACATAAGGGTAACACTAGTACGGACACTTCTAACCACAACAAGAGTGCTACCCTTCCTGTGAGCACCGAACCCTCTCTAAGGCTGGGTTCACATTGCGCTAGGGCAGTCCGTCTAACGGACACATTTTTAAGTAGTAAAAACGCAATGTAACGGACATTGTAACGCACCCATAGACTTTCATTTGTATGACGCATCGTAACGCATGTCAAAATTGGCATGTGTTTGCAACATTCCGTTTTTTTATGACGTACCTTCGAACGCGGCCTGCAGCCTTTTTGGGTCCGGTCAAGCTAACGCAAGATTAACGGAAGCGCTAATTCTGCCATTCAAGTCTATTGCTAACGCAGCCAGACGCTGTTAAATATTAATTATTAATTGAATTATTCATATTCTCAATCCTGTACTGAGCACATTGCTTCTTGCTGACATTACAAAGGGCTATTTCTGTGTATGTAGCTCAGAGTATAAGGGTATGTTTCCACGGTAAGTAAACGCTGCTTGTTTGACGCTGCAGCGTCAAACAAGCAGCGTCCAGCTGTTCCAGCATAGTGGAGGGGATTTTATGAAATCCCGTCTCCACTATGCGTGGAAACCCGCACGCGGCGGCCCTGCGACTCCGGACATGCTGCGCGTCTTTTCAGATCGCAGCATGTCCGTACACCTTGCGGGGACGCAGCGTCCCCGCAAGGCATATCACAGGGCCCTATGGCGAGGGGTGCGATGATCCCGGATGTGTACTGTACACATCCGGCACCATCGCGTCCCAGAAAGGGGGCGGGGCTTAGCGCCGAGCGGCTTCGCCGCTGCGGCGATACCGCCGCCCCTCCGGACCATGGAGCCATACCCTAAGGGTATATGTCCACGTTCAGGATTGCTTCAGGATTTGGTCAGGATTTTATGCAGGTAAAATCCTGACCAAATCTGCACCTGAGGTCACTGGCAGGTCACCTGCGTTGTCCTTGAGTTTTTTCTGCAATGCAAGGACATGCTGCATTCTTAAAAGACGTGCCGCATGTGAGTTTTCTCGGGTGTGCCGCATGCGTCTTTTACTGCATAGTGGAGACAGGATTTCATGAAATCCCCTCCACTATGCTGTAACATCTGGACGCTGCTTTTTTTATGCATGCTGCTCAACGCTGCGTCAAAAACTCAGCGTTTCCTGAACGTGGACACATACCCTTAGTCAACACCATATAAAGGGGAACACGTGGTCTGAGGGACATATAAATAACGTCTCTCAGGAGGGTGTGGGGGCTTTTGTCATGTGGGGGTTGTCACCTCCTGCCTTCACCATCATTCTCCATGGACATCAGACAAATCACACAAGGAAGGAACAGCTGGTAGCCATAATGATTCCAGACTTCACACAAACAGATGGCTTTTACCATTCAGAACTTTGGAAAAGATGAGTAACAAGCGCTGATATTTACACATGGACAATCTGTTCGTAACTATTTCATCCTTTTTATGTTTTGCTGCAATGTGGTTTTTCTGTGGACAATTCAATAAACCACTACTTTTTTATGAGAATATCATGACATTTTTTCTTTAAGAGTAATGCACCTGGTAAAGTCCTGATTAAATAAATGTGCGAAATAAGCATATTTAACAGACGTAAATCAAGCAAAATATCCAACTGAAACCATACGTTGGATTGCGTTAATGAGGGTGGTGGGTGGTCCATGAGGGTCCATGTGGTCATGTGACAGGAAATATGATTGCAGCCATTTTGGAGCATATACTCTGCCAGCACATATTGTGAAAACGCCAGCAGCACAGTGTGTGTGTCTTGCAAGCGATCAGAGGCAATGTAAGTACAATTCTATGTATATATTTTTCTGTGTACATGATTTGAGTGTGTAGTGCCTGTCGGATGTGTGTGTACTAAATGTATTGTTTTGTATGTACACAGATGTCGGATAGTGAGGGATCAAGCAGCAGCAGCGTGTCTGCAGTGTTCTCTTCACAATCGGTATGCTTTCGATTTAAAAAGCCACAATAATGTTGTGTCACTCCAGTGTATTGAGGTAATAATGTGTAATCATGTTTTTATTGAAAATAGGAATCTTCTGATCCCAAACCTGCAAGGCAACCCCCCCCAAAAATTGGCAAAAGTGACAAAGAAGGTACATGCCACACATTTTGTGTCTTTAATTAACACATAAATTACTTGATACAAGAATTTTAATTTTTTTTTTTTTTACTACACCATAGGTTGTTGAAAAGGGAAAAAAAAAGAAACAGCCTCGCCGTCTGTCTTCACCTCACCTAAAAGTGGTAAATATCACTCAAAATGTTCCTTTTTGACCCAAAAAAATACTAATTAGTTGTTTCCTTTTTTTTAAATTAAAAAATCAAACTGTAACGGGGTCTACCAAGCTGGGGTACCTCTTTCAGTACCACCCCCTGTTTCAGGAGATCCACTTTGCTTTGGCCTGAGTCTGAATGAAGGACGCTGGCTGGAATTCCTTGATTACATGAGAGCATATAAAAGCTGACTGCTTCTCCACGTATTTCCAGTCTCACCACACTTTATTCACAGAACACAGAATATATATCACACAGATACAGAGGGCAGGCCCATTCAAAAGCGGCAGGCCAGACATACATTACAATAGCCGCAGGTGGCCAGAGCCTGCCGATATTTACTGTGGGAATTACAAAGGTGGGGGAGGTCAGAAGGGGGATATCTTGTCTCCTCTGCCCAGGGGCACAGCCTGTGGGCTGATGCATTAGGGACATATATCTCACATGGAACCTATTATATATACAAATAACTGCATAACATATTCTGGGTGTTGGGGGGTTCTGTAACACGGCTCCCCCTTTCAGTGACGCGATTGCCATACACAGTCTGATCCTTAACGGATCGGTTTGGGGATGACTGAAGTTTATGGGGCTGGTACAAGTTCCGTTTGTCGACTTAGTCCATCGGCGTTACCGTTTTGTTAGCCGGGTCTGTAGTGGATGGTGAAGTCCAGAGGTTGTAGGGCTAAACTCCACCGCAGTAATCTGGCGTTGTCTCCGGAGACCCGATTAAGCCACACTAGGGGATTATGGTTAGGAGGGAAAACTGTCATCCATACAAATATGGTTGTAACTTTTTGAGTGCCCATACTACTGCCAGGCACTCCTTCTCGATGGCCACATAGCTTACTTCACAGGGCAGTGGTTTCCGACTCAGGTAAGCTACCGGGTGTTCTTGGCCGTCCGGCCCGACTTGGCTCAGTACTGCCCCCAATCCAAACATAGAAGCGTCTGTGTGAACAAGGAAACGTTTAGTTCGATCGGGTGCGGCCAGTACAGGGGTATTGGCGAGGGCGTCCTTTAGCTGGCGGAAGGCTTCCTCACACTCTGGGGTCCAGGTTACCTGGCGGGGTTGGTTCTTACGGGTCAGATCAGTGAGGGGCTTGGCTACGCTGCTGTAATTGGGGACGGATTTCCTGTAATACCCCGCTGTCCCTAGAAACGCCATGACCTGGGTTTTAGTGCGTGGGGTGAGCCATTTGGCTATGGCCTCAATCTTGGCTGGTTCTAGTCGCCGTTTCCCACTTCCCACCCAATGTCCTAAATACTGAACCTCCGCTTTGCCCACGTGACACTTGTTTGGGTTCAGGGTGATTCCGGCCTTGTGGATCCTGTCTAATACTGTCTCTAGGTGATTTAGATGCTCTTCCCATGTCGCGCTATAGATGGCGATGTCATCCAGGTAGGCACACGCATAGTCCTGGAGACCATCCAGAAGCCGGTCAGCCAGCCTCTGGAAGGTCGCAGGGGCATTCTTCATCCCGAATGGCATAACTCGAAACTGGAATAAGCCGAACGGGGTGACAAATGCAGACTTGGGAATAGCATCAGGACTAAGGGGAATCTGCCAGTAGCTTTTGCATAGATCGATGGTGGTCAAATACTTTGTCCCCGCCAGCTGGTCTAACAGCTCATCTACGCGCGGCATGGGATACGCATCCGTCACCGTTTTCTCATTGAGCCTGCGATAGTCTACACAAAACCGTGTAGTCCCATCCTTCTTGGGCACTAACACTACGGGGAATGCCCAGGGACTATCTGATTCTTCAATGACCCCTAAACGCAACATCTCTCGTATCTCTTGTCGCATTCCTTCTCGTACAGACTCAGGGACACGGAAGGGGGGTTGTCTCAGGGGGGTCTGATCCTGGGTCTCAACCTTGTGTTGTGCCAGGTGGGTGTACCCCGGTTTCCCTGAAAACATCCTCTGTCACTGCTTCAACAACGCCTCTGCCTGCTGTCTCTCCCGGGGACCTAGGTCTTCACCCCAGTGTACCTGGTCCCATGTTTTAGACTGAGTCCTTTCCCCTAAGACATCAGGCAAGGGGAGTCCGGCTACATCCTCTGCTTCAGGTGCACAGATGGCCACTACCTCTTCAGGGCGCTCCCGGTAGGGCTTCAGCATGTTCACGTGGAACATGCGGATAACCCTGGGGTCGTCACAATCGGCGACATTATAGGTGGTGTCGGCTATTTTCCCCACTACCTGGTAGGGCCCCTGCCATGCAGCTTGGAACTTGTTCTGCCTAGTGGGTTCTAACACCAGGACCTTCTGTCCTAACTCAAAGGTGCGTTCTCTGGCTCTCCGATCGTACCATACACGCTGGCGCCGTTGGGCCACCTGCAGGTTCCCACGTACAGCCTGGGTCAGCTCCTGTAGGCGGTCCCGGAATTCCAGCACATAGGGTACAATAGGTACCCCTTCTATGGTGTCCTCCCCTTCCCAGTGTTCTAGCACTAAGTCTAGTTGTCCCCTTACCCGTCTCCCGTATACCAGTTCGAACGGGGAGAACCCCGTGGATTCTTGGGGCACCTCCCGATAGGCAAACAGGAGGTGAGGCAAGAATTTCTCCCAGTCCCTGAAGGTCCTGGTAAAAGTCCCAATGAGTTGTTTTAACGTCCCATTAAAGCGTTCACACAACCCATTGGTTTGCGGGTGGTACGGGGCGCTTCTAATGGACTTTACGCTGCACAGCTTCCACAGCTGGTTGGTCACCTCTGCTGTAAACTGGGTACCCTGGTCCGAAATAATCTCCCAGGGAAATCCAACCCATGAGAAAACCTGGAGCAGGGCAGCCGCCACCGTCTCTGCCAGTATGTTAGGTCACGCATCCGCCTCTGGATACCGTGTGGCATAATCTACCACTGTCAATATATACCTTTTCCCTGACGGACTGAGTTTGGCTAACGGCCCTATCAGATCGACCGCTACTCGGCTAAATGGTTCCTCCACAATGGGGAGGGGGCGTAATTTGGCCTTGCATCGATTTCCCCTCTTGCCAATGCGCTGGCAACTGTCACAGGTCTGGCAGTACTGACGAACATCATAGGTTACCCCCGGCCAAAAGAAGTTTTGTGTCAGACGATGCCTGGTGCGACTTTCGCCGAAGTGCCCGGCCAAGGGTATGTCATGAGAGATTCGCAGTAACTCCTGCCTATACTTCTTGGGAACTACCAGCTGTCGTTTTATAGTGGGGCTCGTCCCTGTGTGGTGCTGCTCTGTGATCCGGTAGAGGAGTCCCTGCTTCCATATAAACTGTTCCCCTTCCAGTACCCCTCTCCCCTCCTGTGCCTTCCCACGATATCCCTCCAATGAAGGATCCTCAAGTAACTCCCTCTTAAATTCATCTGGGGTGGCCCAAGAAATGTGTCTGGCTAGGGGAATACGTGTAGGGCTGGGATGTCTTACCTGGGCCTCCTCTGAGTGTGATTCCTCCTCCGCAGCTCGAGCTTGTCTCCGGGTGGTCACAGGATATGTCTCAGCCAGAGGGGCAACCGAGAAGGCAGACAACATGGGCCCCAAGTCATTTCCCAGCAAGACGTCTGCAGGCAAATCCTCCATCAAGCCGACCTCAATAAGGCCATCCCCGACTCCCCAGTTCAGGTGAATCCTGGCAGTGGGCAGTCGATGTATGGCTCCCCCTGCTACACGGACTGCCACTGTCCGGTCCGTCTTCTCTTGGTCCCGGACGAGATGAGGCTTCACAAGGGTCAAAGTTGCTCCGGAATCTCTTAATCCCTGCATGCGTTTTCCATTAACCCACACAACGTGTCTATGCTGTTGTCGATTATCTGCCTGGGCTGCCTGCACGGGGTCTACTTCATGCAGCACTTCCTCCATTTCTTCCACCCCTTGGTTAGTTGTAGCCCCCAATGCTGGGTCAGCTTCGCCTTGGTAGCAGTGTACAGCGGCCCGGCTGAAGGTAGCTGTTCCCACCTTTGGCCACTAGGTATGCTGAGTCCGGTTGGGACATTGTCTTTGCAGGTGGCCCATCTGACAGCAGGTGTGGCATCGCGCCCCAGGGGAACTGTGGTAGGCCAGGTTTCTAGCTGGTACCCCTACAATCTTCGGTGGTTTGGGGGCCTCCAGGTCCATGGGCGGACCCTTAGTGACCATCTTTGATCCAGACAACTGAGGCCTCCTGGCGTCATGATGTTCATCGGCCAGACGAGCGGCTTCCTCAAGAGTCATTGGCCGCCTGTCCCGAAGCCATTCCTGTGTCTCGGGGGTTAGTCCATTAAAGAATCATTCTAACAAGAAGAGCTGGAGGACGTCCTCCTTAGTGGTTGCTTGGCTCCCTTGTACCCACTGTAGCAGTGACCGCCGTAATTTACAGGCCCATTCAGCGTGGGTATCGGTCACTCGTTTTATAAGTCCGTGGTATGTCTCTGGTGTCAGCGCATACCGGGCCAAGATCACTTCTTTGATCCGCTCATAGTCCATACAGTCCTCATCAGGTACCGTGCGATAGGCGTCCGCTGCTCGGCCGGTCAGCTTGCTGGCCAGAATCTGAACCCGTTCCTCCGGCTTCACTTGATGAAGGGCACACTGCCGCTCAAAATCCTGCAGAAAGCCATCAATGTCTTCCTCTGCCTCCCCCAACTGTCGGAAGGCATTATACTGGATCTTTTTGTGGCTTACTGTTGAAGGTACCTGTTCGGAGGCCAGAGCTCCCCCTGCTCGCTGACTCTCCTCTCTCCACTCTGCCATCTCCATCTTGGCCAGCTCCACTTTGGTCCGCTCTGCCATCTCCATCTTGGTTAGCTCTATTCTGGTCCGCTCGGCCATCTTTTCCTTCAGATCAGTACGCCCATCAGCCATCACCTCTCGTATGATCTCTACTGCAGGTTAGAATGCCAGTCTGTTCTTTACCTCCTTCTGGAATTCAGTCTCCTCCACGTTCACATTGGGGGGCACTGCACTGTCGTGTTCCATGATGGCTGCTATCAAATCCGCTTTTGTTTTGTTGCTGGCGATTAACCCTCGGGCTTCCACCAGATCTTTTAATGTAGTCCTCTTTAACTTCTGGTAGTTGTTTTCCATTCATTCCTGTAGAAGGGGTATCAGATCCCACTGCTCCCACCAGTGTAACGGGGTCTACCAAGCTGGGGTACCTCTTTCAGTACCACCCCATGTTTCAGGAGGTCCACTTTGCTTTGGCTGGAATCTGAATGAAGGACGCTGGCTGGAATTCCTTGATTACATGAGAGCATATAAAAACTGACTGCTTCTCCACGTATTTCCAGTCTCACCACACTTTATTCACAGAACACAGACTATATATCACACAGATACAGAGGGCAGGCCCATTCAAAAGCGGCAGGCCAGACATACATTACAATAGCCGCAGGTGGCCGGAGCCTGCCGATATTTACTGTGCGAATTACAAAGGTGGGGGATATCTTGTCTCCTCTGCCCAGGGGCGCAGCCTGTGGGCTGATGCATTAGGTACATATATCTCACATGGAACCTATTATATATACAAATAACTGCATAACATATTCTGGGTGCTGGGTGGTTCTGTAACACAAACATACAAAAGAAACATAACACAAGAAACATATATATAAAACTACGTTTAAAACACTGGTTAAAAAACTACATACATATCATAACATAAACCAAACACTACAAGGACAACCAACAAAAATTAATGATTAAACACTGCAATACAATTTATAAAAATTTATAAAAATTTAAAAGTGTTTTAAAAAAGCAAAAAAAATTGGATAAAATGTCCTTAATAATAAAATGTAGTTTTGCCGATGAGATAAAGTTATGCAACCAAAAATGAAATTCTACATTTTAATATAACGTTTTGTGTTTACATAGTCCAAGCAGCCCGCAAAAAAAAGAAGGAATATTGCAGTTGACGAGGAGCCCTTGGACATAGAGAACGAGACACTTATAACACTAGTGGAAGCAAATCTGTCCATATGGGATCAAAGTGACAGCTCCCACCACGATATTATTAAAAACCAGAAGTTGTGGGAGAAAATAATATGCCAGTTGGACCCAGGATATTTGGATAAGTCCGCATCGTCTAAGAGAAAAATTGGTAAATATTGCTGAACTTAACTTGCAAAATGTAAAGATTGCAAGCTGTCAAATAATGATTTGGGTTTTTTTTCTTAAAAGCCGATGCTGTCCATACCCGGTGGAGATCCATTAGAGATCGATTTGTACGGGACTTCTGTAGCAGCCAAAACACCCCCAGTGGATCTGGTGGCAAACGGGTCACCCCTTATGTTCATTATGAGCAATTGTTGTTTCTACAGAAAACGTCCCAGCGCTCGTAAGTAAAAAGCTTCGGTGTGAGAGACGAACAAGTATTTAATTAAAATCTCTTAAATAAATAATTTTTTTTGTTTATAGAACGATATGCAGTACCGATGCGCCTCGAGAGGCATAGGAACCGGAGCCATCTCTACAGGAAACAAGCTAGCAGACGGGCGCTGAAGATGTGTCTGGCCTGAGTGAGCCACGATCAATGGAGAGTAGTGCTGTGGCTCCTGTTGTCAGTGCCCGTTTGCAAGCACACCGCGGACGCAAGCGAGCATCTGCCAAAGATTAAGTTGATGCCATAATTGTAGATGGACTCCAATGGTTAGAGGATCTGTGTCGCAGTGAACACAGAGATCTAAGGTGGGAAATTACGGAATTGCAATCCCATGAATCTGTATATGCAGCCAATGAGTGGAAGCTCCTGCTTTTGTCATATGTGCCTGTAGTTCAAAATATACCGGCGCACAGAAATATAATGTTTAGGCAAAGACTTAATGACCTAGTCGACGAATTTTTGGGCCCCCAGGAACCCACTTCCTCGAGACCAAGTACCATGGACATGCCGTCATACAAGCCACAATACAGAAGCCAGGGTGAACCGAGTATGGAAATGCAAAGGCAATGTAGCAGTCCAGCGTACAGTTGGGCAGACTATACGCCCACGCAATATCACAGTCTGTAACTACTGTTTAAACAATCACCACACTTTGGCAATTCCTGCGTTTAAATTGTTTGTGTAAAAAAAATTTTGTACCCAAGTTAATCGTGTATGTTTTTTTCATCCCTATGGAATGTCATATGTAAAAATGTCTAGCAACAATTAGGTTGGATTAACAATGTCTTCAAACTATTTTTAGTAAAGTTTAACTGCTATTATAACATTTCATAATCTTGTATGGATTGAACTTTTTACAATTAAGGTAATATAAACAAATTTAAAAAAAGAAAAAAAAAAAAAAAGGGGTTCATGCCTGGAAACAAAATTGTGCAGACAGATGCATGCCTTCACTACACGGTCCACATTTTCAGGTTACAGTTGCATGCAAGTTAGTAAGATACACCATTTTAAGGTCAAAATACCAAAGGCACATTCCACATAACGTCTTGCCCAGCTCAAACGATAATTAAACATGCATCTTGTGTAGTTTAGACTACGGCTTGAGTACGGCTTTAGGAGATTGCGTCCGAGTTGGAACGCCTCCTCCCCAACTAAAACATAGGGCAAACTTGGGTCTTCGGTCTCCGGAAGAGGTCGTGCTGAGGGTATGTTGAAGTTGTTGCTGTACAAACATTTCCCCATGTTGGAGTCTCTGAAGACTCTGGAATCGTTCGTCCATCCATATGCACCAATATCCACAGCAACAAAACTGTATCTAACATCCGCAATAGCCGTCAATACAATGGAAAAGTATTTCTTATAGTTATAGTATAGGGATCCACTATGCACTGGTTTCTGAATCCGAATGTGCTTGCCATCCACGGCACCAATACAATTGGGGAAATTAGCCACATCCTCAAAATGTTTGGAAATCGATAGCCACATTTCTGTTGTCAGGGTTGGTAGCACAAGTGGTTGTAAGTTGTTCCAAATTGCATCACAAGTTTCACGAATGTGTGAAAAAAGTTAGTAGTTCCAGCTCCTTTTAAAATTTCCAATTCTTTATTTTTCCATTAAAAATGCAAAGTCCTTGTGCGAAGTGGATGTAGTTACAGTGGATACAGATATACAAGCAACGCGTTTCGATCTAATATGATCTTTTTCACAGCTTGAACTCACCCTCATCTGTGAGTCTTTATATATGGCATTACTTCTGCTCTTACATAGTTAATTAGTCCACCTGGTGATGAACAAAAGAAAAAAAAAAAGCCCCCATTTGATTTCATTGGGCATTTGTCAAACATTTATACTGCACAATATTAAAAAATATATATATAAACAACACAGTACAAAAACATAGCAATAAAAATGTACAAATAGTGATACAATAGCTCATTTTTCCTATTCAGGCCTTTTGGATGTCTCGTATGCAAGTTGTAAATCCAATAGGCTTCTTTAGTCAGAAGACGTCTTTTTGTGTCTCTCCTCCACGCAATGGTTTTTTTTACCTGTTCTATTCCTTGAACCTTCATTGCGGGCAAATTTCCTGCATGAAATGTAATAAAATGTTTGGCTACCATTGAAATATTTCTATTACTATTACTACCTTTCAAGGTATCTCTTATATGTTCAGATATGCGCGTTTTCAATTTTCTAGTGGTGCAGCCTATGTAAGTCAAATTGCACAAATCACAATCTATTTTATATACAACATTAGTAGTGTGGCAATTTATAAATTATCTTATATCATAAACTGTGTCATTTGAGTTATCAGAAAAGGTTTCTATAGGTGTGGCACAACATCGTGCAGCACGTGTGAACATGCACATATAGGTAAAACCTTTTCTGATAACTCGCCTCTCGATTATTAACCTGGCTTAATGTCACCTTACAATAGCAAGGTGACATTAACCCTTCATTACCCCATATCCCACCGCTACAGAGGAGTGGGAAGAGAGAGGCTAAGTGCCAGAATAGGTGCATCTTCCAGATCTGCCTTTTCTGGGGTGGATGGGGGCAGATGTTTTTAGCCAGGGGGGGTCCTATAACCATGGTACCTCACTAGGCTATTAATATCTGCCCTCTGTCACTGGCTTTCTCACTCTGGTGGAGAAAATTGCGCGGGAGCCAATGCCAATTTTTTCCGGGATTTAACCCTTTAACTTAATAGCTAGAGACCCCAAATTTTACACAGAGACACTTGTTACATTAGTAAAGAGGAATATGTAATAAAAGAAGGGATATGAGATGGTTTACTGTATGTAAACCATGTCTCATATCATGTCAGGTTTGTGAAGGAGAGAGCAAAAGACGGCAATTGAATTACCGACTTTTCTGCTATCTAGCGCTGAATTACATATAAATATATATATATATGTGTATTAATGACATATACAGTGCCTACAAGTAGTATTCAACCCCCTGCAGATTTAGCAGGTTTACACATTTGGAATTAACTTGGCATTGTGACATTTGGACTGTAGATCAGCCTGGAAGTGTGAAATGCACTGCAGCAAAAAAGAATGTTATTTCTTTGTTTATTTATTTTTTTAAATTGTGAAAAGTTTTTTCAGAGGGTCATTTATTATTCAACCCCTCAACCCCCCAGAATTCTGTTTGGTTCCCCTAAAGTATTAAGAAGTAGTTCAGGCACAAAGAACAATGAGCTTCACATGTTTGGATTAATTATCTCTTTTTCCAGCCTTTTCTGACCCTTCCCAAACTTGTGAACAGCACTCATACATGGTCAACATGGGAAAGACAAAGGAGCATTCCAAGGTCATCAGAGACAAGATCGTGGAGGGTCACAAGGCTGGCAAGGGGTACAAAACCCTTTCCAAGGAGTTGGGCCTACCTGTCTCCACTGTTGGTAGCATCATCCGGAAGTGGAAGGCTTATGGAACTACTGTTAGCCTTCCATGGCCTGGACAGCCTTTGAAAGTTTCCTCCCGTGCCGAGGCCAGGCTTGTCCGAAGAGTCAAGGCTAACCCAAGGACAACAAGGAAGGAGCTCCGGGAAGATCTCATGGCAGTGGGGACATTGGTTTCAGTCAATACCATAAGTAACGTACTCCACCGCAATGGTCTCCGTTCCAGACGAGCCCGTAAGGTACCTTTACTTTCAAAGCGTCATGTCAAGGCTCGTCTACAGTTTGCTCATGATCACTTGGAGGACTCTGAGACTGACTGGTTCAAGGTTCTCTGGTCTGATGAGACCAAGATCGAGATCTTTGGTGCCAACCACACACGTGACGTTTGGAGACTGGATGGCACTGCATACGACCCCAAGAATACCATCCCTACAGTCAAGCATGGTGGTGGCAGCATCATGCTGTGGGGCGGTTTCTCAGCCAAGGGGCCTGGCCATCTGGTCTGCATCCATGGGAAGATGGATAGCACGGCCTACCTGGAGATTTTGGCCAAGAACCTCTGCTCCTCCATCAAGGATCTTAAGATGGGTCGTCATTTCATCTTCCAACAAGACAACGACCCAAAGCACACAGCCAAGAAAACCAAGGCCTGGTTCAAGAGGCAAAAAATCAAGGTGTTGCAGTGGCCTAGTCAGTCTCCTGACCTTAACCCAATTGAAAACTTGTGGAAGGAGCTCAAGATTAAAGTCCACATGAGACACCCAAAGAAGCTAGATAACTTGGAGAAGATCTGCATGGAGGAGTAGGCCAAGATAACTCCAGAGACCTGTGCCGGCCTGATCAGGTCTTATAAAAGACGATTATTAGCTGTAATTGCAAACAAAGGTTATTCCACAAAATATTAAACCTAGTGGTTGAAGAATAATTGACCCACACTTTTATGTTTAAAATTTATAAAAATTTAACTGAGCAACAAAACTTTTTGGTTTGTAAGATTTATGCATCTGTTAATAAATCCTGCTCTTGTTTGAAGTTTGAAGGCTCTAACTTATTTGCATCTTATTAAACCTGCTAAATCTGCAGGGGGTTGAATACTACTTTTAGGCACTGTACATATATATATATATATATATATATATATATATATATATATATATAGACTGTATATATGTTTTTTAGAATATTTGAGCCGATGGATCCATGATATGTCAATTTTGCAAGCCTGCGAGAAAAAAGCGCCTTACGGAAGCCATACGGATGACATACGGATGACACACGGATAAATTTGTCCATAAAAATCGCATCCTCGCATTGAATACGGAACAGTGTTTTGGGACAATTACTGCGTATTACGGCCGTAAAACACGGACCGTATTGTCCTATGCCTAGTGTGACGCTGGCCTAATAGTAAGGCATAACTTGACTCCAATTAGTGACAGAGATATGGAAGTTATATATTTGGCATGTGCATCGGCCAGGCCATCACGCCCCCTGAGGAAGCAACACAAATTGTATGCGAAACGTGCGTTGGGGATCCAAGACGCAGGTTGGAGTCGGACGGTTCACCTTATCATGGGTAACTAAATAAAGATATCTTTTCCTGTACATTAATGAGGGATTGGCTGTTTGTAGCTTATGGTGTGGATATTTCGCTATATATGGGAGGGATTATGATCTCAATGGAGGAATCACCCATGGTTATCCGCAGCATATAGTGTGTGTACACATATATGAGTGTAAGGGATGTGCCTATAAATGGTGATGTGCACATGCACATTTGATCATATTTGTATATGGGCACTATAGTGAGCCCTTATCACTCTATTAGTACTCTTAGTCCGGTACACTTCACCCTGTGTCTTGTTTGACACTTTAGTTTGATTCACTTTAAGTTTTTGTACTAATAAAGACCTATGTATTGATTGTAAAAACAAATTCATGGTATTAAATAATAAAAAATATTTATGAAATCTAAATTATGGTTTTCGGTATATCAATTACTCATTTTTCTCCTGATAAATGATTAATTCATGAGTTATTATACCTACATGGGTCCGCATTAAATGTCTGGTACCGTATAGAATATTTATTTTTATGTAGCGCTAGCATATTCCGCAGCGCTTTACAGTTTTGCACATATTATCATCACTGTCCCCGATGGGGCTCACAATCAAAATTCTCTATTAGTATGCCTTTGGAATATGAGAGGAAGCTGGAGTACCCGGAGGAAACCCACGCAAACACGGGGAGAAAATACAAACTCCTTGCAGATGTTGTCCAAGGTGGGATTAGAACCCAGGACTCCAGCGCTGCAAGGTTGCAGTGCTATCCACTGAGCCACCATGCTCATGTTTGGTCTTAATGGAATGCTAGTCACAAAAAAAAGATCAATGGTGATTCCGTCATCGCTATACAAGGCTGCATCCTGGAGCTAAGGTGGATATGAATGTTCTATAACTGTGGGTCCCTCTGAGAAAGTAGGAATGCATTCCATAGCTCCGCCCACTCAGTGATGTCACAACCAAAGGGTATAAGACCCTGAGAGCTCATTTTTCTCTAGCCTTTGCCCAGGAAGCTAGCTTAGAGATGCTCTGTAATGCATCTTGATGTCTCGCCCCTCCCCCGAGCTACACGGTCTGCCATGAGCTGAGATGATAAAAGGAACTGTAGGTGTTTTTCTTCTGTTAATACCTTTTTATGTGTAGTTGTACTCTACATACGATACTTGTCTTCTTTTATAATATCCTTTAACCTTTTTATAAACGCTGCCTACCATTTTGGAGTAAAAAATATAAAATTACTAGCTTTGCTGCTCCTTGCTCTATAACGTACTGTCACGTCCTCTGAAGTGAATTACGCTACTGATTTGGGTTGGCTCTGGACCTGTTATTAATTAAGAAATTGGAGCTGGTGGCAGCGGATTTGTCCTGTGCGTTTGGGAGACTTTGTAGTGACAGACGGCGTTGATAATTATTGTTCCCCCTGAGTTGGAGTAGTTATATCTCCCTCGATGCAGCATGCCCATTAGCCAATACAAAGTAAGACAGCCTTTCTGGTGACTAATTATCCTAGGTGCAGTATTGTGTCTGACCTGAGGGTAAGGGAGGTGCCAGAGAGCTGCAAGTTCCAAACTTGTAGGAAACTGTGTAAGGAGGAAGGAGCAAAAGAGAAGTGAAGAGCTGGAGAAGAGCTGCGACTGAGCTCCCTCCATGCTGAAGTGCAAGAAACCGGAGGCCGGAAGACAGCTTGTGATGGTAACTGTATGCCCCACAGCAGAAACCGGCGGACAGGAGATTTCAAGTTACCTGTCCATCATTAACACCCGAAGGCACAGCAGCACATAGAGCCAGGAGTCGCAACCATAGACACCTGTAAAAAGGCTCGAGTTGCCTGCCATGGGGGTAGTGTCCTACCAAAAGGGACAGAGAAAAAGTGAGGACCTTGTGTGAAGCCTTAGGCAGCAAGGGACTACAACCCAGCGCAGTAAGGAAGGCTTCCAACCCTACCTGGCTAGGGGGATCTCTGAATCACTTCCAGGCTGGCTGGACTGCACCATCACCTGTGATCCATACACTGGACTGTGGCTGCCTACTACCAGTAACAGGTAAAGATACTGCAACCTTGTGTCCTCTAATTCTTTCCGACACTACACCGTCTGTCATCTACCCACTACACCGGGAGCCCTGGGGACTACGCTTTACCTGTGGGAAGTCATACAATCCCTACTGCAGTATCATCATCCCCAGAGGACCCCCTTTAAGCAGCCTCAGTCATCTCTGACCGAATACCACAGGTGGCGTCACGAACATTCCTACATTAAACACATTATACACCTCAATCTAGACTCACTGTCTGAATCCCTTCTCCCTCTTACAGGCATAAATTCCCTACACAATGTGGATGCCACTGCCGCTCTATATAACACTACAATAACTGTAGCTCTGGAATCGGTCGCCCTCTCACACATACCAAAGCTCGCAAAATCAACAGACAGCCCTGGCACACCAGCCTGACCAAGGAACTGAGACGAGCTACCAGGGTTGCTGAGCGGAGATGGAAAGATCCCACTCCAATGAGCACTTCATCGTATTCAAACAGTCCCTCACTACTTTCAAGGCCACACTCGCTGCAGCAAAACAAACCTACTTCTTGTCTCTCATATCCTCCCTGTCTCACCACCCTAAACAGTTATTCAACACTTTCAATTCTCTCCTCCATCCCCCAGTAGCACCTTCCTCTCCACTCATCTCAGCTGAAGACTTTGCCTCATTTTTCAAGCAGAAGATTATTAACATCAGAGACAGTTTTGGTCGACAACCCTCAGAGCCCTTCCTCCTAACTGCCCAGCCCTCCTACTCCAAAACAAACTTCTCCACCATTACAGAAGATCGACTCTCTATTCTGCTCTCATGATCACATCTCACCACCTGTGCACTTGACCCGATCCCATCCCTCTTCATCCCAAACCTCACCACAGTCTTCATTCCAACCCTAACCCATCTCTTCAACCTATCACTAACAACTAGTGTTTTCCCCTCAAGCTTTAAACATGCCTAAATCACACCAGTCCTCAAAAAGCCCTCTCTTGACTCATCCTCTGCATCTAGCTATTGCCCAATATCATTTCTCCCCTATGCCTCAAAATTACTGGAACAACACGTCCATCTTGAACTGTCCTTCCACCTCTCTTCCTGTTCCCTCTTCGACCGCATTCAATCTGACTTCCGGCCACATCACTCCACTGAAACTGCCCTACCTAAAGTCACCAATGACCTATTAACTGCCAAAGCCAAGTGGCACTACTCTGTCCTCCTCCTCCTCGACCTGTCCTCTGCCTTTGACATAGTGGACCATTCCCTACTATTACAGACCCTCTCATCTCTTGGCATCACTGACTTGGCCCTAGCTTGGATTTTGTCGTACCTAGCAGACCAGACATTCAGCGTCTCCCACTCGCACACCAACTCCTCACCTCGCCCCCTATCTGTCGGAGTCCCGTAAGGTTCAGTCCTAGGGCCTTTGCTCTTCTCCATCTATTCCTTTGGCCTTGGACAGCTCATAAAGTCCCATGGTTTTCAGTATCATCTCTATGCTGGTGACACACAGATCTACATCTCTGGACCAGATATCACCACTCTACAAAAAAGAGCAACAAGAAATAGATCATAGAAAGGGGATCACCTGAGCCATTGGATCAAGTATAAAAGTACAAGTTTTATTTATATTATATAACACAGAAAACCACACAAAGCACATATTAAAAACATAAAAAATGGTCACACGTGACCTACACACAGTACCAAATGGCTCATAATAAAGCCAACCCCCTCAGGTGATCCCCTTTCTATGATCTATTTCTTGTTGCTCTTTTTTGTACTATTGTTCATAGTATAGGTCAGGTTGGATCCCTGTATTCCTGTGGTGCCCCCTTTTACTTACTAGTTTATTAGTTTATATGTGGTTGTCTTTTTTCTTCTGCATTTTCTGGGTGTGGCACACAGTTGGCCATCTTAATTGAATTTACATTTAGGCATTATTTATTATTGCTTTATTTGGGCATGGATCTGGCAGCTAGGGAAGCAGCGTGGAATAATCAAGTAGGCAGTATTTTCGAAGATGACCCCCTTGTTGCAGCTACTAGCAGCAATGGTGACATGGATTTTCAGCGGGTGTCTAGTGAGTTAATTGGATTGCACAAATCACTCACCAAAACATGGTGGAACATTAAAACCTTAGAGGAATATAAGAAGGTGGGTCTGGTGCCCAAAGGGCTCAGAGTTCAAATCTTTCCTGCCTGGGAAGCAGATGATGGCTTCCAGAAAACGTGGGAAAACGGCTTGTTAAAGTGTTCAAATATTCTTATAGACATGCTCATTGAGCATGATTGTGATATCTTGTCTATAATTAAAGAGAAAATTAAAATCATTCAAACGAAGTTAGAGAAATTTGACAAAAAGACTTTGGTAGAGCCATTCCAGGGCCAGCTCAAAAATATTGTTGAAAATTTTGAAAAGGAGATTATAGGGGGGAAGAAGCAAAAATTTAAAAGGGACCAACTGGACTTCAAGAATGGGCGAGCGTATAGATGGGTACACAAGGGAAACAAAAGAGGGGTTAGCCTCAATGTGGCAATGGATAAAAACGTAGCAACCCTTCATGAACTCACATCAAGCGATTTTTTTATCGTCCGAACAAAGTGAGGCCGAAGGCACAATAGGAAGGGCCGAAGGAAGAGACACGGTCCAAAAGAAACGCAATCAGAACTACAGAGTTTGGTCCCCCAAATACAGGCGGGAGACACGACAGAACAGGAAACAAAGAAGCCTTTGACTACACCGGCTGGATCCTCAGAACCTGGTAAGCTTTCCATCATTAACCTCTCTTCCTATGCCCTCTCTGATGTGGAGACCTCAGTACTTGAGAGAGGTCTCTCTTTTTGCCCAACTAATGCCCTAGACAAGTTTACTGTAATTAAGGATATTTACCTCTTCTGCAGGCAGCTAATATTCAAGCTTATGTTCCATCAACCGTCTATTGTAGATCATCTACCTTTGGGGGAGCGACAAGTCCTTAGAGACCTTCTGGACTTATTGGAAGAAAGTGAAATCGGACATTCAAGGAAAAAATTCCCTGGTAGGTTGCCATCACAGGCCACACCCTCCTTGTCTCTATTTCCAGTAGTACAAAGTTTTTTCAATGCAGTGTGTGATGAGGTACAGTGTTTAAAACTAGACCCGAATAGGGGGAGAAATCTGAGTAAGGCTGAACAAAAAGCCATTGTGAAACTTTGTTCAAATCGTGATTTCGTTATTCGTGAGGCCGACAAAGGTGGTAACCTGATCATATGGCCTATTGAACTATATTTAAATGAAGCAAGGCGTGAATTGTCAAACTCTGATTGTTACCAGGTCCTCCCATCAGACCCTTCTGATGTGTTTAAGGCCAAACTGGACCGCCTTTTGGACTCTGCATTTGCCTGTAGCATCATAAACAAGTGTGAAAGGGATTTTATGACCAGCCGCCATCCAAGAGTACCGACCTTTTATTTACTTCCAAAGGTCTACAAATCCGTACAAACACCCCTAGGTAGATCTATTGTGTCTGGGATAGGGGGCCTCTTGGAGTGTCCATGCACTTACATTGATTTCTTTTTGCAGCCTCTTGTCTCCTCCCTAGACTCCTTTGTGAGGGACTCTACCTTTTTGATCCAACAACTGCAAGACCTGAGTGTCCCACCTGATGTTTGGCTCGTTACATTGGACGTTGAATCCCTATACAGTTGTATAAGACATGACCTGGGGATCCAGGCAGTCTCCTTCTTTTTTTACCAGAATACTACAGGTGATAGACAACATGATTCTTTCCTACTTGATTTGCTCTCTGTCATACTTGACAAAAATTATTTTGTCTTCAATCGTGTCTTTCATAGGCAGGCCAGGGGTACCGCGATGGGCGCACGATATGCGCACTCGTACGCAAATTTATTTTTGGGGTGGTGGGAGTCAACCAGGGTGTACTGTCTAGAGGGGTTTTCCATGCATGTCATCAAATGGTATCGCTATATAGATGATATCTTGTTTCTCTGGACAGACACCCTGGAAGAATGTCAACAGTTCGTTGAGACTCTAAACCAGAACCCATGGAATATACGGTTGACATCGCATTTATCACAAAAACAAGTGGAATTCCTGGACCTCAAGCTCTACCCCAAGGATGGTTGCATCTATACCACCCTGTATCGCAAACCGACGGCCACTAATAGCCTCTAAAGGTACCTTCACACGAAACGAATTTGTAACGATATCGCTAGCGATCCGTGACGTTGCAGCGTCCTCGATAGCGATATCGTTTAGTTTGACACGCAGCAGCGATCAGGATCCTGCTGTGATGTCGCTGGTCGCTGAATAAAGTCCAGAACTTTATTTGGTCGTCCGATCGCCGTGTATCGTTGTGTTTGAAAGCAAAAGCAACGATACCAGCGATGTTTTACACTGGTAACCAGGGTAAACATCGGGTTACTAAGCGCAGGGCCGCGCTTAGTAACCCGATGTTTACCCTGGTTACCAGCGTAAAAGTAAAAAAAAACAAACAGTACATACTCACCTGCGCGTCCCCCAGCATCTGCTTCCTGACACTTACTGAGCGCCGGCCCTAAAGTGAAAGTGAAAGCACAGCGGTGACGTCACCGCTGTGCTGTTAGGGCCGGAGCTCAGTCAGTGTCAGGAAGCAGACGCTGGGGGACGCGCAGGTGAGCATGTACTGTTTGTTTTTTTTACTTTTACGCTGGTAACCAGGGTAAACATCGGGTTACTAAGCGCGGCCCTGCACTTAGCAACCCGATGTTTACCCTGGTTACCCGGGGACCTCGGCATCGTTGGTCGCTGGAGAGCTGTCTGTGTGACAGCTCCCCAGCGATCAAACAGCGACACTGCAGCGATCTGCATCGTTGTCGCTATCGCTGCAGCGTCGCTTCGTGTGAAGGTACCTTTACACTTTTCAAGTTTCCATCCACAGCACTTGAGAAGAGGCATTCCAAAAGGACAGTTCTATCACATGAAATGAAATTGCTGCACTCAGGAGGACTTTAGGGCACATTCTCAGGACTTAACCCATCGGTTTAAGAACAGTGGCTACCCCAAGAAGGTAATTGCACAAGCCTATACCACAGCTAGGGACATTGATAGGGGGAGCTTACTGCAACTCTGTTTGAGGGGACTTTCGAAACCTTTGGGAGTCATCACCACTTATAACAACCAGTGGCAGGAAGTTCGGGGGATACTTACCAAGTATTGGGGAATCCTCCTCAGTGAGCCTAAACTTAAGCCACACATTTCTGTACCGCCAAGTCTGATAGCCAGAAGGCCAAAAAACTTAAAGGACTGTTTGAGCCATAGTCATTTTAAACATCCAGTAACACGGCTAAACAGAGGAACACGACTGGTTGGCACATTCCCTTGCGGGAACTGTAATATCTGCCCGTTTATCAGTGGTAATGAGACGCTTATCTCATCCTCCTTTTCGTTTCAGATGGCTGCAAGAACCTGTTTCAATTGCAAGTCTCGCAATTTGATCTACTCCTTAATCTGCCCTTGTCCAAAGACGTATGTCGGTCAAACGACACAGGAACTGAGAAGGAGGATACAACAGCATTTTTCAAATATATCAACAGCAAAAAAGGACTTGGAAAAGGGCAAAACACTGTCTTCCGTGGCTCCACACTTTCTGTCTGTACATAACTCACAATGTAGAGGAACGAAAATCCTGGGTCTGGAGTCAGTTCAATCAGATATCAGAGGTGGAGATATTACTCTGGAACTTCTTAGATGCGAATCCAAATGGATTTTCAATTTGAATTGTCAAGCCCCGCTTGGTCTTAATGAAGATCTTTTGTTTACGGGGTTTTATAAAGAATCCTGAAGTTTTATAATACATTTACTGTTTGATAATCAGTTTGTATTCTCCCTTCTTAGGTTTTCCTCTGCACACATGGAATCTATGTGAATATCACAATTCAGTGCTGGATTGGCTCGTTCGCTTAACATTCTTTGGTTATTTTTGGTATATTTGGTGTCTATGTGAACAGCACTATATAATATCCTACGTGGTGGTTTAAAAAATCTACGGGTCATCTATATCTGGTGTCTATGTGAACAGCACAATATAGTATTTTATAGACTCTTTTGCCCTACAAACTTTGTTTTCATATGTTCTTTCTTTACGGGGGTCTGTAACAATTTGAACATATTTACATCTTAATCTGTAAATAGACCCTCCCCTTTGGATAAACGCTATTTATATAGGTGGCTTTGTGTTGTTAACCAATTATTATTGGTCATAAAAGGCAGACATGGTTTCGAGAACTCAGACCGCCCACACTCTTTGTTAGTGGGTACTTGTTTAGTCGAGTGTGTTACATGATGGGGGTGTTTTTTGAGTTGCCATTATATATATTGGATCATTGATGACACACATAGCTTTGACCCTTGATAGTCATGGGACTTTCTGTACTTGAATGTATATATCTGTGTATGCATCTTTTGAGGATGCAAATAGGGCTGCATAATATGCCATTATGTTATTGACTATATTGCTTAACCCTGTCGCTTGGTCGCTTTGGGATTCTGTGTATTTGAATTCATTGGGGTACTCGTTCTCTTGTTCCCTTCTCCCCTTTCTCCTTCCCCTTGGTCATTCGTATGTGTCACTGTTTGTTTCAACATATGGTATTCACTTATTTGGCTCTACAATTATTAGCTAACAAGCTAACTCTCTACCTCAATACAGAGTGAAAATATCTGTGTATATGTTTTATGAAGGTTTTAATAGGATCACGGGTTTTCCTGGGCTATAAAGGGCCATTGAAGCCAATATACAGGTCCTTCTCAAAAAATTAGCATATAGTGTTAAATTTCATTATTTACCATAATGTAATGATTACAATTAAACTTTCATATATTATAGATTCATTATCCACCAACTGAAATTTGTCAGGTCTTTTATTGTTTTAATACTGATGATTTTGGCATACAACTCCTGATAACCCAAAAAACCTGTCTCAATAAATTAGCATATCAAGAAAAGGTTCTCTAAATGACCTATTACCCTAATCTTCTGAATCAACTAATTAACTCTAAACACATGCAAAAGATACCTGAGGCTTTTAAAAACTCCCTGCCTGGTTCATTACTCAAAACCCCCATCATGGGTAAGACTAGCGACCTGACAGATGTCAAGAAGGCCATCATTGACACCCTCAAGCAAGAGGGTAAGACCCAGAAAGAAATTTCTCAACAAATAGGCTGTTCCCAGAGTGCTGTATCAAGGCACCTCAATGGTAAGTCTGTTGGAAGGAAACAATGTGGCAGAAAACACTGTACAACGAGAAGAGGTGACCGGACCCTGAGGAAGATTGTGGAGAAGGACCGATTCCAGACCTTGGGGAACCTGAGGAAGCAGTGGACTGAGTCTGGTGTGGAAACATCCAGAGCCACCGTGCACAGGCGTGTGCAGGAAATGGGCTACAGGTGCCGCATTCCCCAGGTAAAGCCACTTTTGAACCATAAACAGCGGCAGAAGCGCCTGACCTGGGCTACAGAGAAGCAGCACTGGACTGTTGCTAAGTGGTCCCAAGTACTTTTTTCTGATGAAAGCAAATTTTGCATGTCATTCGGAAATCAAGGTGCCAGAGTCTGGAGGAAGACTGGGGAGAAGGAAATGCCAAAATGCCTGAAGTCCAGTGTCAAGTACCCACAGTCAGTGATGGTGTGGGGTGCCATGTCAGCTGCTGGTGTTGGTCCACTGTGTTTCATCAAGGGCAGGGTCAATGCAGCTAGCTATCAGGAGATTTTGGAGCACTTCATGCTTCCATCGGCTGAAATGCTTTATGGAGATGAAGATTTCATTTTTCAGCACGACCTGGCACCTGCTCACAGTGCCAAAACCACTGGTAAATGGTTTACTGACCATGGTATTACTGTGCTCAATTGGCCTGCCAACTCTCCTGACCTGAACCCCATAGAGAATCTGTGGGATATTGTGAAGAGAAAGTTGAGAGACGCAAGACCCAGTAGCGTAGCTACTGGGGGGGCAGAGGGGGCCGTCGCCCCGGGCCCTGTCACATGAAGGGGCCCACTGGGAGCCAGGGCCACTTCTGTAAGGAGGCAGAACACCGCATAGGAGCAGAGCAGTATAATGTCTGCTCCCGTCTGATGGCGATTCTGCACGCTATTATCACAGTGGCCGGCTGCAGATTCTCCCCCCTGCAGTGAATGGTTTCGCCCGTCTGTCCTGATCATGAAGCTTTTCCCGGCTGCAGTTTTCTTCACTCTGTGCACGCTGGGATTGGCTCAGGCACGCTGGGTCCTAGTGCCCACCTTGCATTTCACCTAGACACTTCCTGGTCCTGCCTGCAGTGCAAACGTTATCAGTAAGTGCTGGGGATGGAACTTATTAGGTTTATTAAATTCAGGTATGTCACTGTGAGACCGTTGGGGTGTTGTGGGGGCTGAAAGTGAGTGAGGGGGGACAGGACCCTGGGGGGTGAATGTGAGACCATGGGGGTATTGTGGGGGAGGGGGAACAGGGTACTGGGGGGTGAATGTGAGACCCTGGGGGTGCTGTGAGGGCAGAAGGTGGCTGAGGTGGGACAGGGCACTGAGGGGGTGGATGTGAGCTGATGGGGGTATTGTGGGGGCTGGAGGCGGGACAGGGTACTGGGGGGTGGATGTGAGATGATGGGGGTATTGTGGGGGCTGGAGGTGGGACAGGGTACTGGGGGGTAGATGTGAGATGATGGGGGTATTGGGGCTGAAGTGGGGGAGGGGAGACAGGGCACTGGGGGCTGAATATTATAATGTTTTGTTATGATATTATATGTGCTCCATCATGTAATATTTGCTGTCTGGGGAGGCTGGAGATGGGGGGTCGGGGGCTTTTGATACGTACCACCTGGGCCTTTTATGAGTATTAGTATAAGGAGCCCCCATACAGTAACCAAGAGCTGCATCACATTTACAGCACCACTCCAGCATTATTTTTTATTTCATTGCTGGAGCGGTGCTGACAATCCAAGTCCCCTGCCCCCTGTCTGATACTCACCTTCTGGCGTTTTCATCTTTTTTTGTCTCCGCTCAGCTCCGTCTCCTGCCGTTTGTGGCCTGTCCGCGGCTCCAGTGTTTCATGGAGCAGCACAGAGGTCACTAATCAATGTAAGTCTGTGGGAGCCTTGTTCTGGCCTCTTTCTCACTCTCAGGCTATGTGCACACGGTGCGGATTGGCCGCTGCGGATTCGCATCAGTTTTCCATCTGGTTTACAGTGCCATGTAAACCTATGCAAAACCAAATCCGCAGTGCCCATGGTGCGGAAAATACAGCGCGGAAACGATGCGTTGTATTTTCCGCAGCATGTCAATTTTGTGCGGATTCTGCAGCGTTTTGCACCTGCTCCTGTATAGGAATCCGCAGGTGGTAAAACGCAGGTGAAAAAAGCACAAAAAACGCAGGAAATCCGCCGTAAATCCGCACACGAATCCGCAACAAGTGCACATAGCCTCATAGTCTTACATTGAGCGCTTGTGACATAGCTTCTAACTTCTGGCCTGTCAGAAGCTGCGCTCACAAGTTTGAGCCGCGGCACTGCAGCAATGCCACAAAATAGTGAATACGCCGGAGGATGAGTAAATGACCGGGGCATCCAAATCATGACAGGGAGCTGTGAGTCCATCATACTGTGTATATGGGAGCTGTGAGTCCATCATACTGTGTATAAGGGAGCAGCGGGCTCATCATACTGTGTATAAGGAAACTGTGAGTCCATCATACTGTGTATAAGGGAGCTGCGGGTCCATCATACTGTGTATACGGGAGCTGCGGGCCCATCATACTGTGTATAAGGGAGCTGCGGGTCCATCATACTGTGTATAAGGAAGCTGTGGGCCCATCATACTGTGTATAGGAGCTGCGGGTCCATCATACTGTGTATATGGGAGCTGCAGGCTCATCATACTATATATAAGGGGGCTGCGAGCCCATCATACTATGTATAAGGGAGCTGCGAGCCCATCATACTATGTATAAGGGAGCTGCGAGCCCATCATACTATGTATAAGGGAGCTGCGAGCCCATCATACTATGTATAAGGGAGCTGCGAGCCCATCATACTGTGTATAAGGGAGCTGCGGGTCCATCATACTGTGTATACGGGAGCTGCGGGTCCATCATACTGTGTATACGGGAGCTGCGGGTCCATCATACTGTGTATATGGGAGCTGCAGGCTCATCATACTATATATAAGGGGGCTGCGAGCCCATCATACTATGTATAAGGGAGCTGCGGGCCCATCATACTGTGTATATGGGAGCTGCAGGCTCATCATACTATATATAAGGGAGCTGCGGGTCCATCATACTGTGTATACGGGAGCTGCGGGTCCATCATACTGTGTATATGGGAGCTGCAGGCTCATCATACTATATATAAGGGGGCTGCGAGCCCATCATACTATGTATAAGGGAGCTGCGGGCCCATCATACTGTGTATATGGGAGCTGCAGGCTCATCATACTATATATAAGGGAGCTGCGGGCCCATCATACTGTGTATAAGGGAGCTGCGGGCCCATCATACTGTGTATACGGGAGCTGCGGGCCCATCATACTGTGTATAAGGAAGCTGTGGACCCACCATACTGTGTATAGGGAACTGTGAATGCATATTGTGCATATGGGAGCTGTTGGCTCATTACATAGTATATAGGGGGGCTCTGGGGGGCATTATACTTTCTATAGTGGAGTTCTGTCAGCATTATACTGTGTATAGGGGAGCATTGGGCTCATACTATCTATAGGGGAGCAGTGGTATCATACTGTGTAGAGGGGAGCAGTGGGAACATCCTACGGTGTACAGGGGAGTTATAGAATCATCATACTGTGTATAGGGGAGCTGTGGGGGCCTTAGACTGTGTATAGGGAAACTTTAAGCTCATGATACTGTGTATAATGGAGCAGTACATGGGGGAACTTAGGGGACATTATTATTGTGCATATGGTCCAATATGGCGGTAACGTCAGTGTTCGTTTTTGTATATAGATTTATTTTCAATAACAGTAGGGTCATATTCTGAGGTTCCCCTATATTTCACAATAAGAGTGCGCAACCGTAGCTGTAATCAGGGTTAGCTGGTTAGGGGCCCACTCAGATGTTTCGCCCTCCCTAAGTTGAAACCCTAGCTACGCCTCTGGCAAGACCCAACACTCTGGATGAGCTTAAGGCCGCTATTGAAGCATCCTGGGCCTCCATAACATCTCAGCAGTGTCACAGGCTGATTGCCTCCATGCCACGCCGCATTGAAGCAGTCATTTCTGCCAAAGGATTCCCGACCAAGTATTGAGTGCATAACTGAACATTATTATTTGATGTATTTTTTGTTTGGTATTAAAAAACACTTTTATTTGATTGGTCGGGTGAAATATGCTAATTTATTGAGACAGGTTTTTTGGGTTATCAGGAGTTGTATGCCAAAATCATCAGTATTAAAACAATAAAAGACCTGACAAATTTCAGTTGGTGGATAATGAATCTATAATATATGAAAGTTTAATTGTAATCATTACATTATGGTAAATAATGAAATTTAACACTATATGCTAATTTTTTGAGAAGGACCTGTATGACATTTATCTCGACCATTTGGCTTTTTTTAAATGCTGAAACACTCAGAGTGACAAATAAATCTACAGCCTTATCTTATGAAATCTGTCTATAAAATCTCTTCCATATTGTCCTATTTGAGGCTGAAAGGTTTATTTGACACCATAAGGATACAGATCATCGGTAGATGGTCTATGAATTTGGCTCAACAATTATGAGTTAACAAGCTGACTCTTTACTGTAATATAGAGTGAAAAGATCTGTGTATGCGTCTTCTGAAGTTGTAAATAGGGTTGCGGTTCTTCCTGGGTTCAAGAGGGCCATTGAAGCCAACTTGTGCCATCTATTTAAACGTTCGGCATTTATTAAAGGCTAAAACACTCAGAGTGACAATTTGTATGTTTAAGTAAATCTACAGCCTCATCTTAAGAAATCTATCTGTAAAATTTCCTCTATATTGACCTATTTGAGGCTGAAAGGTTTGCTTGACATCATAGGGATACAGATCATCGGCTGATGGTATATTAATCTGGCTCTACAATTATGAGTTAACAAGCTGACTCTCTATTGTTATACGGAGTGAATATATCTGTGTATGCGTCTTCTATGGTTGTAAATAGGGTTGCGGTTCTTTCTGGGTTCAAAAGGGCCATTGTAGCCAATATGTGGCACTTACTTAAACTGTCGGCACTTATTAAATGCTAAAACACTCAGAGAGACAATGTGTATGCCTAAATAAATCTACAACCTTATCTTAAGAAATTTGTCTATTAAATGTCCTCCACATTTGTCGTATTTGAGGCTGAAAGGTTTACCTGACATCACAAGGATACAGATCATCGGCTGATGGTCTGTGAGTATGGTCAGTTTCCTTCTCTTAGAGCCACCTCTGATGTATAGGAGGAGTGGGGGTGGGCCTTATGAGGCGTGTTCTGCTTTAGCAGCGCTGTGCACTGATGTAGTGCATGCTTAGACGCTGCTTCGATACACAACGGTCTCTATGGCAACTCTGCCAGGGGCGCGATGACGCGCGATAGGTGAAGTCTCCACCTGCGCATGCGCCATCTGGACTCACTAGACGCCGGTCTTTGGAACTTCCGTGTTGATGGAGTCCACGCTATCTCTGGTAAGCAGCACAGCTGCATCTTTTGACTTGTGATTATTTGCTATACTAGATGGTGGCCCGATTCTAACGCATCGGGTATTCTAGAATATGTATGTCGACGTAGTATATTGCCCAGCCACGTAGTATATTGCGCAGCCACGTAGTATATTGCCCAGCCACGTAGTATATTGCCCAGTTACATTGTATATTGCCCAGTTACATTGTGTATTGCCCAGTGACGTAGTATACAGCACAGAGCCATATAGTATATTGCCCAGCCACGTAGTATATTGCCCAGCCACATAGTATATTGCCCAGCCACGTAGTATATTGCCCAGCCACGTAGTATATTGCCCAGTTACATTGTATATTGCCCAGTGACGTAGTATACAGCACAGAGCCACATAGTATATTGCCCAGTGATGTAGTATATTGCCCAGTGACGTAGTATATTGCCCAGCCACGTAGTATATTGCCCAGCCGCGTAGTATATTGCCCAGCCGCGTAGTATATTGCCCAGCCATGTAGTATATTGCTCAGCCACGTAGTATATTGCCCAGTGACGTAGTATATTGCCCAGTGATGTAGTATACAGCACAGAGCCACGTAGTATATTGCCCAGCCACGTAGTATATTGCCCAGTGACGTAGTATACAGCACAGAGCTACGTAATATATTGCACAGCCCATGTAGTATATTGCCCAGCTATGTAGTATATTGCCCAGCAACGTATGACACAGGTTAAAAAAAATAAAAAATAAACATATACTCACCTTCTGCAGGTGCGTTGTAGCTCTGTCGCCTGTGTGGGGTGCAGGCGGCAGCTTCCGGTCCCAGGGTGTGATGACGTCGCGGTCACGTGACCGTGTCGCGGTGACATGACCGTGTCGCGGTCACATGACCATGACATGGCAGGTCCTTGTCGCGCAGGACCTGTGCTGACGTCGCGGTCACATGACCGTGTAGCGGTCACATGACCGTGACGTCACGGCAGGTCCTTTCCGCGCAGGCGCGCATGACTTGTGATGACGTCGCGGTCACATGACCATGATGTCATGGCAGGTCCTTCTGCCAGACCATCCCTGCCACCGGAACGTGCCGCTTGCATCGCGAGGAGTGGGAAAGGCGGCGTAGGTGAGTATATAATCTTTTATATAATTTTTTATTTTTTTTATTATTTTTAACATTAGATGTTTTTTCTAATGACATAGGCTGCGTCAATAGTAAAAAACTTGGTCACACAGGGTTAATAGCAGCGGTAACGGAGTGCGTTACCCATGGCATAACGCCGGCATTAACCCTGTGTGAGCGGTGACCGGAGGGGTGTATGCGGACGCCGGGCAGCGAGTGCGGGGAGTAAGGAGCGGCCATTTAATTCCGGACTGTGCGCGTCGCTGATTGATCGTGGCAATGGTCGTGGGCGTTTTGCCACGACCAATCAGCGACTTGGATTCCATGACAGACAGAGGCCGCGAGCAATGAATATCCGTGACAGACAGAAGGACAGACAGAAAGACGGAAGTGACCCTTAGACAATTATATAGTAGATAAGGACACAGGACACCCACAGGAGACACCCCTGACGAAGCCACTCTTTGTGGCAACACGCGTTGGGTCTGTGTACCTCCTGTCTTTACTCACCAGGGCTCTTTACAGGCTTACAGCAGTAACTGGGATTGCTAAATAGTGACGGAGAAACGCTGATTTGGGCTTATTGGTTTTGGTAACTCATTGTATGTTCCCTATTGTGGGTAAGATTGGTGCTTTGATATATTGGAAACTATACCCCTCTAAATGACCATGTGAGAGGGGATGGTGTATAGCAATTTTGCTTGTATATCGCATCTTTTCCTATCCCTCCCTGTTCAGTTATTCTGTGGGTGAAATAGGTGCCAAGCTTATGCTTGTACTTCCAATTTATATTCACTACATACTATTGCATTCTACAAACTGTCTTACCTTTGTATGGCTCATTCGATGATTGTACAGTGTGTCGTCAAGTCTACTATTTATGGAGTATGCATTTATGTATTAAGTTGCTATAGTTTAGTCTTTCTCAGTGATTCTATATCTTGCTCTCTTTTAGAGCTAAAAGTGCTGTTCACATAGATACTATACCTTGTATCTACAAGGATACTCTATTGTACTATTGCTGGGGAGTCTTTTCAGGGGGTTGGCTTTATTAGGAGCCATTTGGTACTGTGTGTAGGTCACATGTGTGACCATTTTTAATGTTTTTAATATGTGCTTTGTGTGGTTTTCTGTGTTGTATAATATAAATAAAACTTGTACTTTTATACTTGATCCAATGCCTCAGGTGATCCCTTTTCTATGATCTATTTCTTGTTGCTCTTTTTTGTACTGTTGTTCATAGTATAGATCAGGTTGGATCCCTGTATTCCTGTGGTGCCCCCTTTTACTTATTAGATATCACCACTCTACTAACGAGAATCCCACAATGTCTGTCTGCTATTTCATCCTTCTTCTCCGCTAGATTTCTAAAACTCAATATGGACAAAATGGAATTCATCATCTTTCCCCATCTCACTTGACTCCTCCAACAAACCTATCCATTAAAGTAAATGGATACACACTCTCCCCAGTCCCACAAACTCGCTGCATCGGGGTAATCCTTGACACTGATCTCTCCTTCAAACCCTATATCCAAGCCCTTTCCACTTCCTGCTGACTCCATCTAAAAATATTTCCCGGATCCGTACAAGAATCTGCAAAAACCCTAGTCCATGCCCTCATCATCTCCCACCTTGACTACTGCAACCTCCTGCTTTGTGGCCTCCCCTCTAACACTCTTGCACCCCTCCAAGCTATTCTAAACACTGCAGCCTGTCTAATTTACCTGTCCCCCCGCTATTCCCCAGCCTCTCCCCTCTGTCAATCCCTGCACTGGCTCCCCATTACCCAATGACTCCAGTTCAAAACCCTAACCATGACATACAAAGCCATCCACAACCTGTCTTCTACATACATCTGTGACCTCGTCTCTTGGTACTTACCTGCACGCAACCTCTGATCCTCACAAGATCTTTTTCTCTACTCTTCTCTTATCTCCTCTTCCCACAATCGCATACAAGTTTTCTCCCGCGCAACCCCCATACTCTGGAACTTTCTACCCCAACACATCAGACTCTCGCCTACCATGGAAACCTTAAAAAAGAACCTCAAGACCTACCTCTTCTGACAAGCCTACAAACTGCAGTAACCACCGATAGACCAAACCACTGCACGACCAGCTCTACCCTCGCCTTACTGTATTCTCACCATCCCTTGTAGATTGCGAGCCCTCGTGGGCAGGGTCCTCTCTTCTTATGCACCAGTTGTGACTTTTATTGATTAAGATTATTGTACTTGTCTTTTATTATGTATACCTCTCCTCTCATGTAAAGCACTATGGAATAAATAATATATAATATAATAATAATAATAAATAATAATAATAATACCGCTTTACATTTTTCACTCTGTTTCATTGCAGCCATTTGGTAAATTCAAAAAAAGTTCATTTTTTTCTCGTTAATGTACACTCTGTACCCCATCTTGTCTGAAAAAAAATCAAATGTAGAAATTTTTGAAAATTTATTAAAAAAGAAAAACTGAATGTCACGTTCCCACTTCTCAGCACGTGACTTGGGGTTGTGCCTGCAAGGGTTAGTCTATCTCCCCTCTCTCAGTCCAGCATTCAACCTCTGTCCTATGCTGTAGTGGGAGCATAAATCACACACCGACCCGGGCCACACACCCGCTCATACACGCTGCCAACACATACCTAACACACGAGCGATGAGTCCCGGAAAAAATATTACTACTACTGTCTGCCAATCATAAGGCTCACACGCTGTAAGGCTATGGATTCTTTAGAACATGCAAGGTTAACTTATTAAAGTTTTATGCTTTAACACAAAAGGTACAGTGCTTACAATAAAAATGGTATAAAAATATGGTAATAAAAAGTGACAGACAAATATGCAAAACAGTTATAAAAATAAACAGGAGAAATTTACAGAAATATCTAACTTTGTAGTCTGCTTTCTGCTCCCTGAGGGGGGGACCAATATGGACTGGAACACATCAGCATGGATACCTCTCAATCTGTGAACCACTCTACAGTATATGTGTGCAGGACTAATTTATAGAGTCACCCTGGAGGTCAGATTTCTAGACCAGCCTCTCAGGTTGATATTACAGTTGCTTGTTCTTCACTGAACCACAGCCACTCCACCAATGAATATATTATTTCCTCTGAAATTCTTAGTGTAAGTTCTCACAGATAGATAGTAAATAGAAATTGTCAGGCTGTACTAGGTCCCATATGGCATCTGTCTTGAGGCCTCTGAGGTGTTAAATGTTTCCAATTCTGTCTCTCCAGGAAGGCCCCCCTGTGGTCCGAGAACAGGAAAACTGCCCCCTCTCAGGATAACACATATTATTACCTTGGTGAGATGTTAAATTACTGCTAGTCACACAATCATACCTATACATATTTCACTACACTGAAATATCACAAGGTCATAAGTATTCAGAACTTTAGCTCAGTATTGAGTAGAAGCACTCTTTTGAGCTAGTACAGCCATGAGTCTTCTTGGGAATGATGTAAAAGTTTTTCACACCTGGATGTGGGGATCCTCTGCCATTCTTCCTCTCCAGTTCCATCAGGTTGGATGGTGAACGTTGGTGGACAGCCATTTTCAGGTCTCTCCAGAGATGCTCAATTGAGTTTAGGTCAGGGCTCTGGCTGATCTAGTCAAGAATGGTCACAGAGTTGTTCTAAAGCCACTCCTTTGCTATTTTAGCTGTGTGCTTAGGGTCATTGTCTTATTGGAAGGGAAACTTTCGGCCAAGTCTGAGGTCCTGTTAGCACCACGCCAGCTTCCCGGCATGTCAGTTCATTCATCCGCGCTGCAGTTGGTCCCTCTCCCTCTCATGCTCCCAGCAGCACTTCTATGTCTATGTTGTGTAAGGTTGCATACCAGTGCAGGTCCTGTCTGCTGTAGTCTAAGTACAAATCCTGTCTGCTGTACTCCAAGTACAAATCCTGTCTGCTGTACTCCAAGTACAAATCCGGCTTGTTGCACTCTGAAGCAAATCCCGCTTGCTGCACTCTGAAGCAAATCCTGCTTGCTGCACTCAGAAGCAAATCCTGCTTGCTGCAGTCAGAAGCCAATCCTGCATGCTGCACTCAGAAGTCAATTCTGCATGCTGCAATCAGAAGCAAATCCTGCATGCTGCAATCAGAAGCAAATCCTGCATGCTGCACTCAGAAGCAAACTCTGTCTGTGATTCAAGCTTTGCCCGCTGCTCCATCCAGTCTGCCCTTCGAGTCCAGCTGCTGCGCGATGGTTGGTCTGCCCTGCAGTGGTACCTGGCGTTCATCAGGAGCTAAGTCTAACCTCACCATCAGAGGCTCTAGTGAATAGTCAGGTGATCGCTTTGTCATGCCCCACCAGGCTCTCCGCAGTCAGTGGTACAGTGGTTTCACAAACCTCGTTCGTGACAGGTCCAGAGCACTCTGGAAGAGGTTTTCATCCAGGATATCTTTATACTTGGCCGCATTCATGTTTCCTTCAATGACAACCAGTCATCCTGTCCCTGCAGCTGAAAAACACCCCCATAGCATTATGCTGCCACCACCATGTTTCAGTATTGGGCAGGTGATGAGCAGTACCTGGTTTTCTCCACACATACCGCTTAGAATTATCACCAAAAAGGTCTATCTTCATCTCATCGGACCAGAGAATTTTATTTGTCAAATTGTAGGAGTCCATCGTGTGTTTTTTAGCAAACTCTATGTAACTAGGAGATGGAGTGCACTACATGAATGGTTGTAAATTACATAAGAAGAGTGCTGCACCATGCATGGAGGAGAACATAGCAAAAAAAGGAGAAATGGCCTATGCATGAAGTGGCGCACATCTGGATAGGAAGCAATAATATGTATACTTTATTGACCACAAGAAAACACACATAAGTTACAAACATTTGGAAACAGGAAACAACATGGACACATCCATGGTACCCATATAATCCATTTAAAAGACCAAAATAAGCAATAACAACAATGTAAATCAATGGGGCGCAAACCCCCTTAATGTCTATATGGAAAAGTGGGACTGTCCCTGATATGTGTAAAAACAATGATGCCAATAGGAACTATGCAAAATATACAGAGTCACATAATAGAAATGACAGAACTGGGTGTCCCCGGAGTCGGTGAAAAAACACATATGAATAGTTGGGTCCAACAATTAGATAAGATATCATAATCATTATAAGCATGTCAGGTCATATACAGTATGAGGTGTCAGGAAATAGGAAGAAGTTCTGATTACCTCAATTACACATACAGAGCTCTCAGCTGCAGCAGCTCTCAGTTTCCTCTACATGCCAGCACAAGGCTGGAATTCTCTTCCTCCCTCCCCCTTGCTATATAGTTGTAATGTGAGACCAGCGTGCCAGCTCCACTGAGGAATTTTTATGGCTTTGTGCTGCGAAAGCCAGTCCTCTCCCTAAACCCCTCATCCCCCCTCCCACCTGATACTAGCTATAACTGTTATAGGAACTTCCAAGTGCATGGGATTGAAACGTTATGTACAAGGGCACCGATCAGGGATAGCGATATAAAAGTTACATATTCCGGACGTACACCGAGAAATCTATAAATCACTGAAATCACTAGGATCTAAGCCATCAAATGCAAGGAACGGATTTCTCCGTAAGCGGGTCATATATCTACGCTGTGATTATACTTAAAAGAACCACCATGACGTAGTGAGCATCATGATCATTGTGGCGTTCGTCTCCGAGGTTCACTGTATGTTTTGCTGGCTCCTCCTCCTCTATTCTTCCCCTTACTGTTAGGGTTCCTCAAGGATCACTCCTAGGCCACCTCCTTTTCTCTTTGCATACCACCCCTATTGGGCAAACAATCAGTAGATTTGGGTTCGGGTACCATCTCTATGCTGATGACACCCAATTATACACTTCTGCTCCTGAGATCTTGCCTGCCTTTTTAGAAAACACCAGTGATTGTCTTACCGCTGTCTCTAACATCATGTCCTCCCTCTATCTGAAACTAAGGCTGGTTTCACATTTGCGGTTGTGTCCGCAGCGTTTGTGCCGCAATTTTCCGCATGCGTCGTGTATTCCTATCTTTAACATTAGGGACGCAGGTGTTTGCGATTGATTGCGTTTTGCCGCATTTGATGACGCATGTGTCGTTTCATCGTCTGCGGCTTGGCGCGGTAAACGCTACATGTAGTAATTTTAGAGGCATCAATTTGCCGCCTAGAAACGTATGCGGTTGTTATTGCAATGAATGCGGCAAAAAAACGCATTACTGTCTATGGGAACGCATGCGTACACATGTCTTTGCGTACGCATGTGTTTGATGCGCTTGCGTATTTCCGACTGCGCATGTCCAGGAATTGATTTAGACATGCCCATTAAAGACACACCCTCCTGGAAATATCAAACGCATGCCCCTAAAAAGCGCAAACACATGTAAAAACGCATGAAAACGCTGCGTTTTTTTACCATCATGTGTAAGCTGATGCGGATAAAAAACAGTGCGTTATCAGACGTTTGCATGCGTTTTTCCATGCGTTTGCGGTTGCGGACTATACGCTGCGGACTTAACCGCAAATGTGAAACTAGCCTAAACCTGTCAAAAATTGAACTTGTGTTTACTCCCTCTACTAATCTACCTTTGCTCGACATTGCCATTTCCGTGTGCGGTTCCACCATTACTCCCCAGCAACATGCCCGCTGCCTTGGGGTCATACTTGATTCCATGCTTTCATTCACCCCCCATATCCGATCACTGGCTCGCTCTTGTTATCTGCACCTCAAAAACATTTCTAGAATTCGACCTTTTTTACTTTCGACTCTGCAAAAACTCTTTCTGTTTCTCTTATCCATTCTCGTCTGGACTATTTTAACCCTCTACTAATTGGCCTCCTTCTTACCAAACTCTCTCCTCTTCAATCTGTCCTGAATGCTGCAGCCAGGATCATATTCCTCACCAACCGTTTTTCCGATGCCTCTACCTTGTTCCAGACATTACATTGGTTACCCATCCAATCCAGAATCCAGTGCAAAATTATTACCCTCACCCACAAAGCACTCCATGGCTCAGCTCCACCCTACATCTCCTCCCTGGTCTCAGCCTACCACCCTACCCGTGCCCTTCATTCTGCTACTGACCTGAGGTTAACATCCTCGATAAATAGAACCTTCCACTCCCGTCTCCAAGACTTTTTATGTGCTGCGCCAATTCTTTGGAATGCCCTAAGATCGCATTTGTTCAGACTGGCCTACCGTCTCAACGAATAAACTATCCCTGTGGTGCCACATTCAAAAAACTTAAATCATAATCAGGTTCCTTGCATCATGTTTTCATACGCTTTATGTGTAGCGCCCCCACTGCCGCAGGGCCGAGGGGTACCCGGTACCGGGCCTCTGGGTCTCTGCTCTGGGGTTGTCACGGTGGCTAGACCCGGTCCGTGACCCTGCTGAGGGGCGCCCAATGAAAGGTGTGGATGGTGGTGGTAGTGCGGTGCAGTGCTGGTCACAGTAAATAACGAGGACACCAGGTTGCAGTCTCTTTACCTCTTTACTGAAGGCTTCAGGATCCTCAGTCCGGAATACGGTTAACCAGGCTGCGCAAGTCCGGCCGGTCCGATGGCACCTCCAGAGTTCCCTTTGCAGGTGGAAATCTGTGCCTACCTTCTAGCGCTTGTGTGTTGCGGTCCTCCCCTGCTGTGCTCACGGGATAGTCCCCACAACTGTTGTGTCTGTTTCTCGTGTTCCCTCACAACTCGATTCTGATGTTCTTCTTCGTCCCCCAGATGATATGGCTAGGACGCACCCATATGACGGGTAGGCTCGGAACTCTTCCGGGACCCTAGTGTCGCCCCTCTCCACTGGTTGCCCCCTATGTCTTCGTAGGTGATTGGTGTGAGACAGCCCGCCTATAGCTGACTGTCCTGCCGTAGGTTTGAAGTACTGCTTGGAGCCTAGTACCTCCTCGGCGTTCCGGCCACCGGCTACGCGCCTCAGTAGGATGTTTGTTATGACCCCAATGGCAGAGGGTCTCAGAAATAAATACCAAGTCTGCAAACACAAAAAACCAGCTCATAGGGCAGTGGTAACTGGGCTGACCGTATATCTAATCCTAGCACCACAAATAGCAGCAGCCGGGGAACGTGCCTACGTTGGTTCTAGACGTCTCGCGCCAGCCGGAGAACTAACTAACCCTAGAAGGGAAAAGATAGACCTTTCTTGCCTCCAGAGAAAAGACCCCAAAAGTTGGATACAAGCCCCCAACAAATAATAACGGTGAGGTAAGAAGAAAAGACAAACGTAAGAATGAACTAGGTATTTAGCAAAGAGAGGCCCACTGACTAATAGCAGAATATAGTAAGATGACTTATACGGTCAGCAAAAACCCTATCAAAATTTCCACGCTGGATATTCAAGAACCCCCGAACCGTCTAACGGCCCGGGGGGAGAATACCAGCCCCCTAGAGCTTCCAGCAAAATCAGGAATCACATTTAGTACAAGCTGGACAAAAATTAAGAGCAATACAAATAACCAAAAAACAAGGAAGCAGGACTTAGCTTAATTTTCCAAGAACCAGGACCAGCAGACAGGAGCAAACAGAAAGGACTGATTACAACGATGCCAGGCACCAGACTGAGAATTCAGGAAGTTCATATAGCAACACCCCTGGACTAACGACCCAGGTGGGTGCCAAACTAAGAAAAGACAATCCCAGAGTCATATCACTAGTGACCACAAGAGGGAGCCAAAAAAGTCAAATTCACAACAGTACCCCCCCTTTAAGGAGGTGTCACCGAACCATCACCAAGACCACCAGGGCGATCAGGATGAGCAGCGTGAAAGGCACGAACTAAATCGGCCGCATGCACATCAGAGGCAACCACCCAGGAATTATCCTCCTGACCATAGCCCTTCCACTTGACCAGATACTGAAGCCTCCGCCTGGAGAGACGAGAATCCAAGATCTTCTCCACCACGTACTCCAACTCGCCCTCAACCAACACCGGAGCAGGAGGCTCAACAGAAGGAACCACCACAGGTACAACGTACCGCCGCAACAAAGACCTATGGAACACGTTGTGAATGGCAAACGACACCGGAAGATCCAAGCGAAAGGACACAGGATTAAGGATTTCCAATATCTTGTAAGGACCGATGAAGCGAGGCTTAAATTTAGGAGAGGAGACCTTCATAGGAACAAATCGAGAAGACAGCCATACCAAATCCCCAACACGAAGTCGGGGACCCACACCGCGGCGGCGGTTGGCAAAACGCTGAGCCTTCTCCTGTGACAACTTTAAGTTGTCCACCACATGATTCCAAATCTGCTGCAACCTATCCACCACAGAATCTACCCCAGGACAGTCAGAAGGCTCCACATGTCCCGAGGAAAAACGAGGATGGAAACCAGAGTTGCAGAAAAATGGCGAAACCAAAGTAGCGGAACTAGCCCGATTATTAAGGGCAAAATCAGCCAACGGCAAGAAGGTCACCCAATCATCCTGATCTGCAGAAACAAAACACCTCAAATAAGCCTCCAGAGTCTGATTAGTTCGCTCCGTTTGTCCATTAGTCTGAGGATGAAAGGCAGACGAAAACGACAAATCAATGCCCATCTTAGCACAAAAGGATCGCCAGAACCTGGAAACAAACTGGGATCCTCTGTCAGACACGATATTCTCAGGAATGCCGTGTAAACGAACCACATTCTGAAAGAACAAAGGAACCAGATCGGAAGAGGAAGGCAGCTTAGGCAAAGATACCAAATGGACCATCTTGGAAAGCGATCACATACCACCCAGATGACAGACATGCCCTGAGACACCGGAAGATCTGAAATGAAATCCATGGAAATGTGTGTCCAAGGCCTCTTCGGGACAGGCAAGGGCAAGAGCAACCCGCTGGCACGAGAACAGCAAGGCTTAGCTCGAGCACAAGTCCCACAGGACTGCAAAAATGACCGCACATCCCGTGACAAGGAAGGCCACCAAAAGGACCTAGCCACCAAATCTCTGGTGCCAAAAATTCCCGGATGCCCTGCCAACACCGAGGAATGAACCTCGGAAATGACTCTGCTGGTCCACCTATCAGGAACAAACAGTCTGTCAGGTGGACAAGAGTCAGGTCTACCAGCTTGAAATCTCTGCAACACACGTCGCAAATCCGGAGAAATGGCTGACAAGATTACTCCCTCTTTAAGAATACCAACTGGTTCTGCGACTCCAGGAGAGTCAGGCACAAAGCTCCTTGAAAGAGCATCAGCCTTCACATTCTTTGAACCTGGTAAATACGAGACCACAAAGTCAAAACGGGAGAAAAACAATGACCAACGGGCCTGTCTAGGATTCAGGCGTTTAGCAGACTCGAGATACATCAGATTTTTGTGATCAGTCAAGACCACCACACGATGCTTAGCACCCTCGAGCCAATGACGCCACTCCTCAAATGCCCACTTCATGGCCAGCAACTCCCGATTGCCAACATCATAATTCCGCTCAGCAGACGAGAACTTCCTAGAGAAAAAAGCACATGGTCTCATTACAGAGCAACCAGGGCCTCTCTGCGACAAAACGGCCCCTGCCCCAATTTCAGAAGCATCCACTTCAACCTGAAAGGGAAGTGAGACATCAGGCTGGCACAAAACAGGCGCTGAAGTAAACCGGCGCTTCAACTCTTGGAAAGCTTCCACGGCTGCAGGAGCCCAGATAGCAACATCAGAACCTTTCTTGGTCATATCCGTCAAAGGTTTAACAACGCTAGAAAAATTAGCGATAAAACGACGGTAGAAGTTAGCAAAACCCAAGAACTTCTGAAGACTCTTAACTGACGTGGGTTGAGTCCAATCATGAATAGCTCGGACCTTGACTGGGTCCATCTCCACCGCAGAAGGGGAAAAAATAAAACCCAAAAAGGGAACCTTCTGTACTCCAAAGAGACACTTTGAGCCCTTAACAAACAAAGCATTCTCACGCAAAACCTGAATCACCATCCTGACCTGCTCTACATGAGAATCCCAATCATCAGAAAAAAACAGAATATCATCCAGATAAACAATCATAAATTTATCCAGATACTTCCGGAAAATATCATGCATAAAGGACTGAAACACTGAAGGAGCATTAGAGAGCCCAAAAGGCATCACCAAGTACTCAAAATGACCTTCGGGCGTATTAAATGCAGTTTTCCATTCATCTCCTTGCTTAATGCGCACAAGGTTGTACGCACCACGAAGATCTATCTTGGTGAACCACTTGGCACCTTTAATCCGGGCAAACAAGTCCGACAACAGAGGCAAAGGATACTGAAATTTAACAGTGATTTTATTCAGAAGCCGATAGTCAATACAAGGTCTCAAAGATCCATCCTTCTTGGCCACAAAAAAGAATCCCGCACCAAGAGGGGAAGAGGATGGACGGATATGCCCCTTCTCCAGAGATTCCTTGATATACGAACGCATTGCGGTATGCTCAGGTACAGACAGATTAAATAGTCTTCCCTTAGGAAACTTACTACCTGGAATCAAATTTATAGCGCAGTCACAGTCCCTATGAGGAGGCAGAGCACTGGACCTGGACTCGCTGAATACATCCTGAAAATCAGACAAATACTCAGGAACTTCCGAAGGAGTAGAGGAAGCAATAGACACCGGCGGGGAATCACCATGAATTCCCTGACAGCCCCAACTTGACACAGACATTGCCTTCCAATCCAAGACTGGATTATGGGTCTGTAACCATGGCAGACCCAAAACGACCAAATCATGCATTTTATGCAGAACAAGAAAACGAATCACCTCCCGATGTTCAGGAGTCATGCACATGGTTACCTGTGTCCAAAACTGCGGTTTATTTTCCGCCAATGGCGTAGCATCAATACCTCTAAAAAGGATAGGATTTACCAACGGCTCAAGAACAAAACCACAGTGCTTGGCAAATGACAGATCCATAAGATTCAGGGCAGCACCTGAATCCACAAACGCCATAACAGGGTAGGAAGACAATGAGCAAATTAAAGTCACAGACAAAATAAATTTAGGTTGCAAATTACCAATGGCGACAGGACTAACAACCCTTGTTAGGCATTTAGAGCATGCTGATATAACATGTGTAGAATCACCACAGTAAAAACACAACCCATTCTGACGTCTATGATTTTTCCGTTCATTTCTAGTCTGAATTGCATTAAATCAGGTGTTTGTTCAGACAACACCACAAGAGGATTAGCGGCTTTGCGCTCCCGCAAACGCCGGTCAATTTGAATAGCCAGCGCTATGGAATCATTCAGACTTGTAGGAATGGAGAAACCCACCATCACATTCTTAATGGCTTCAGAAAGGCCATTTCTGAAATTTGCGGCCAGAGCACACTCACACACTCAGAGCACACTCATTCCACTGAGTAAGCACGGACCATTTCCGAAATTTTTGGCAATACACTTCAGCTTCATCCTGGCCCTGAGAAATAGCCAGCAAGGCTTTTTCTGCCTTAATTTCAAGATTGGGTTCCTCGTAAAGCAATCCGAGCGCCAGAAAAAACGCATCAATATTTGCCAATGCCGGATCTCCTGGCGCTAGCGAGAAGGCCCAATCCTGAGGGTCGCCCCGTAAGAAAGAAATAACAATTTTAACTTGCTGAGCTGAGTCTCCAGACGAACGGGGTCTCAGAGATAGAAACAATTTACAATTATTCCTGAAATTCCTAAACTTAAATCGGTCTCCAGAGAACAGTTCAGGAATAGGTATTGTAGGTTCAGACATAGGACTACTAGTAACAAAATCTTGTATGCCCTGCACACGAGCAGCAAGCTGGTCCACACTTGTAATCAAGGTCTGGACATTCATGTCTGCAGCAAGCTCAAGCCACTCAGAGGTAAAGGGGAGGAAGAAAGAGAGGAAAAAAAAAAAAAAAAAAACTCAGAATTTCCTTTCTTATTATCCCACTTCTGCAATGCATTAAACATTCAACTTGAGCCTGGCATACTGTTATGACCCCAATGGCAGAGGGTCTCAGAAATAAATACCAAGTCTGCAAACACAAAAAAACAGCTCATAGGGCAGTGGTAACTGGGCTGACCGTATATCTAATCCTAGCACCACAAATAGCAGCAGCCGGGGAACGTGCCAACGTTGGTTCTAGACGTCTCGCGCCAGCCGGAGAACTAACCAACCCTAGAAGGGAAAAGATAGACCTTTCTTGCCTCCAGAGAAAAGACCCCAAAAGTTGGATACAAGCCCCCAACAAATAATAACGGTGAGGTAAGAAGAAAAGACAAACGTAAGAATGAACTAGGTATTTAGCAAAGAGAGGCCCACTGACTAATAGCAGAATATAGTAAGATGACTTATACGGTCAGCAAAAACCCTATCAAAATTTCCACGCTGGATATTCAAGAACCCCCGAACCGTCTAACGGCCCAGGGGGAGAATACCAGCCCCCTAGAGCTTCCAGCAAAATCAGGAATCACATTTAGTACAAGCTGGACAAAAATTAAGAGCAATACAAATAACCAAAAAACAAGGAAGCAGGACTTAGCTTAATTTTGCAAGAACCAGGACCAGCAGACAGGAGCAAACAGAAAGGACTGATTACAACGATGCCAGGCACCAGACTGAGAATTCAGGAAGTTCATATAGCAACACCCCTGGACTAACGACCCAGGTGGGTGCCAAACTAAGAAAAGACAATCCCAGAGTCATATCACTAGTGACCACAAGAGGGAGCCAAAAAAGTCTAATTCACAACAGATGTTGCCTTGTCTTACAGCACGACTCCTACTGGTATTTCTCCTTGTTGCGTTGATCTCTTTTCTCACTCAGCACAATATACCTCGCTTCTTGTCCTTTCTTGGGGTACCGCCGCTATATCATGCAGGCGCGGTCCCGTAACGTTCTCTCTGGTTGCTAGGCCTCTGTCAGGATCCCACCCCTGACAGGGACCCCTCTGAATCTTCCCCTACAACACCCTCTGCCACAAGGTGTTGCCTGGTTCCAACCCAGTCAGCTTTCTGATCTAACTTCCTATCCAACCCCCAGTTTTACCAGACTGTGAGGAGTGGCCTAATGCATAGTGCCCTTAGCTCCCCCTGGAGGCCAGACTGTGAAATGTATTGGTGTCTGTGATACCTGGTCAGATGAACTCCTTCAGTGCCATCAGATGTACCATAGCCCCCCTTAGTGGCGGAGCAACAGTACTGCAACGACCAGGACTCTGGGGCGCTGCACTCCCCCCCGGTTAAATCCAGTACTCCTGGACTGGGAAGAAAACAACAATACATGTCAGCAAAAAGACATACAATTTTTGAAATGCAATAACAAGTAAACTTTAACAGAGCTTCCCTTTATGGGAGGTGAGGACACTTGAACGTTACAAACATGGTTAAATATTTAAGTAACATACTATAAATAACTTCTTTTACCCAACCAGGTATTCTACGAAGTGCAAATTTTTGAACAATAATTTAACTTTGCCTTTAAGGACGTACTCGCTGAATCCACTAAAGACCTTCTTATAAAACATTATGAGGCTAATCAACTTTTCTGCATTCTCCTTCTTTACATCTGCAGGACCGCCTGTCCTATCCGCTCCAGGCCTACTGCCTCTCCTTTCTGTTACAGGACCGCCCCTTTCCGCCCGGGCCTACTGCCTTTCTACTACTATACACGGTATAGAACTTATCATCCATCTTTCAGTTCAGGATTACTGAGCCATCTCTGTATGGCTCCTAGGAGGACTCACTGACTAACCCCGTACGGGTTCACTTTCTGTCCTCATTCTTCTATCAACATCATTAAACATTTCTCACAATCAACTAGTTAGCTACATTTAACTTCTTCTTTCAAGACATTGCCATTTAACCATCTTAAGGCAACACTGTTCATAAGTGCAATATGTGAACATCCCCTTTAAGAGGGGACCAAGTCTCTATGAGGTAGTGCAACTTCTCAAGCTGCAAGTCTGTTTGCAGTAAGGACTCCGGTGCTGGTTCCAAGACCAGTGTCTTCGCAAAAAGTCCTTTCCTTATGTAAAACCAGTAGAGAGCACCTTTAAGAAGGTGCAAACTATGTACAAAAAGTTTGTAATCATGCATTGTTCATGATTCAGCAGTTCTTTCAATGATGAATAAACAGGAAACAAAAACAAAAAGCAGAAGAAGGGATCCCGGGTAAACAAAGGGATCCCTTTAAGAGTTAACCCTAGCCGGGTTTAAAGCAGCAAAAAGCAGGGAAACAAGCAGTTAACTATTTACATATCCATGGCATCGAGGTTTACTCTCTCTCTGGCGGCCGTAGCTCCGCATAGACCTCGCCCGGCAAGGTGATCGGCGAGATCGGGGCCTTCAAGAAGTGCTCCATACCCGGGGCCTGATCCCAGGGTGTAAGGCGCTGGAGTCTATAGGTCCCAGGGAGAGGGGGTGCCGCAACGGGGCCTATCAGCAAGTCCTCTGCTGGCGGGGCAGGGTCGTTCTTCATACCTGCTTCAGATGCGGTCCCTCCGGTGCCGATCTGCTCCGTCTCTGCTGGGGTCTGGAACGCTGGTTGCAGGGCCTTGCGCTGCGGCGCTGTCATCTCCGTTTGCAGCATCTTGCTTTCCGGCAGGGCCTTGCTTTCTGGCTTCGGAGCGCGGGAACTTCTTTCCGGCTCCGGACCAGACGAGGCTGCCAACAGAACTCCTTCAGTGCCATCAGACGTACCATAGCCCCCCTTAGTGGCGGAGCAACAGTACTGCAACGACCAGGACTCTGGGGCGCTGCATATGCATTTAATAGCCCTCTTTATCTGTACTGTTACATACTAAGGCAGATAACCGTTTCGTGCAGCATTACATGAACGTCCAAACAAGGAAAGCAATTGTTACCATCCACCTCTCGTGTCTCCCCTTTTATCTCATAGTTTGTAAGCTTGCAAGCAGGGCCCTCAATCCTCCTGGTATCTGTTTTGATCTGTGGTTTTTGGTTATGCTGTAATGTCTATTGTGTGTACAAATGTTTATTGTTATGCTGTAATGTCTATTGTCTGTATAAATCCCCTCTATAATGTAAAGTGCTGCGGAATATGTTGGCGCTATATTAATAAGAAATATTATTATTTTTCATACAGCGAGTTATGTATATGTCATAACTCTAAGAAAGGGGAGAATGCAGCCTGTGAGTGAGGTCACCACAGGAGGATTGCCTTGGTTTTGGGCACAGAGATAACTGAGTGAGACTCCAGTCTTCACTAGTCTTTGTCCCGGGTCTAGCTGCGAGACAGATCTGTGATGCATCTAGATGTGTGCCCATCCCCCACAGCACATGGTCAGTCATGAGATGAAATGATATGAACGAACTGTGTTTTTTAACTTCAATCCCATTTTATTTGTAATTGTATTGTACATACGATACTTGTCTACTTTTATAATATCTTTTTATATTTCTGTAAACACTGACTACCTTTTTGGAGTAAAATATATAAAATTACTAATTTTGCCTCTCCTTGCTCTATAATTTACTGTCACGTCCTCTGAAGTGAATTATGCTACTAATTTGGGTGGGTTTAATTAAGAAATCGGAGCTGGTAGCAGCGGGTTTGTCCTGTGCCTTTGGGAGGCTTTGCAGCGATGGACAGCGTTGATAATTATTGTTCCCACCTGAGTGGGAGCAGTTATATCGCCCTCACTGCAGTGTGCCCGTTAGCCAGTACAAAATAAGGCAGCCTTCCTGGCAACTAATTATTCTAGGTGCAGTACCCTGTCTGACCTGAGGGTAAGGGGGCGCCAGAGAGCTGCAAGTTCCAAACCGGAACTGGGAAGTGGGATATAGATAAATCCCCTTCAGAAAAGAACTGGGCAACCAAACAACCTCGGTTCATGACAAATTGGTGTGAGCGGTGGGGATGATAAAGGTATCCTCCACGTGACCCATGACATATTGGTGGCAGCGTGGTGGGATAATAGATCATTAGTGATCTTGTTTGAGCAATCATTCCTCTCACTAAAAACTTGCACAGTTTTTAGGAGGACTTTGCGCAAAAAACGTTTTGGAGAACGAACTCAGTGTTTACTAGTCCTGAGACATTAGTGTGTACTTGTGATTACCCCCTACTAGAAGGCTGGTACACTCAGCAGAAGAAGGACACTCTTGCTGGAATATGCATGTATCACGGCCTGGATGCCCATGGCAAAACCAAGGCCCAAATGGTCACGGAACTGGTGCAATTTGAAGCAGACCAAGCCTGGCCTCAGAGCCCAGCGGACGCAGAAGCCAGAACCAGCGCAGGTGGTGCTGCTGCCGAGGGCTAACCACTGAATGCTGGACCTGGAGCGTGGACCCCCGCCAGCAGCTGGCTCTGCAACAATGCTCCACAGATGACACAGAGAGAAGTCTGTAGCTGGTCCTGCAATTCCAAGAGGCAGAGAAAGCCCAACTGGAGGCGGAGAGAACTGAGCGGCAAGCGGAGCGGGAGTACCAGCTGGAGTTAGCCGAGGTTGTCCCAGTCCAGTGGCGAGCCCAACAGCGCTCAGACCCCTAAACCCCAGCCAGAGCACTTTCCTATGATGAAAAAGGACAGGGACTTTGACATTTTTCTGTGGGCATTTAGGAAAGCCTGCAGACAGTATCGGCTGCCTGGGAACCAATGGGCCCGATACCTGACCCCAGGGCTAAAAGGCAAAGCTCTGGAGGCACTTGCTTCTCTCCCACCAGACCAAGATGAAGACTATGAGGCCATCAAGCAGGCCCTGATAACAAAGTACCAGCTTACACCCGAGGTTTACCGTAGAAAGTTCCAGAACCTCCAACGTGGCCCACAATCAGCTACGGTGATATGCGCATGGACTCGGGACCCACTTTGACCTGTGGACCGAAGGACTGTCAGTGACCACCTTTGCACACCTGCGGGACTTGATGATGAAAGACCAGTTCTTACATCTCTGCCCAGCTGAGGTGCGACAGTTTGTGATGGACAGAGAGCCCAAAGACGTGACTAAAGCAGCGCAGATTGCCGATGCCTATGAGGCCAACCGTAAATCAGAAGTGCAGAAGCCAGTCCCCACCAGCTGGAGAGGGGGTAAGCCTGCAACCAACCTCAGTACCTATGCCAGCCAACTCACCAGAGGCTCTGTCCCCATTGCCAACAGCATCAGACCTACCACCGACCTTCGCCAGTGTTTTTCCTGCAAGCAGACTGGTCATATCAACGCCCACTGTCCAGAGAAGCAGAAGAACCACCCAACCAAGGCCCCAGGGTCTAATGCAGCAGTTCTTTTGGTGGGTGGGGCGGTTGTGAGGGTGTATGACAACGTGCAGCACATCACAATGGGGGGCTCAAGGTCTCAAAGACACTGGGGCTGAACGAACCCTCATCCGACCCGAACTGGTGGCCCCTGAAGAGATTATTCTGGAGAAAATCCTGACTGTCACTGGGATTGGGGGCATCCGCTGTCCCCTGCCAATGGCCCAGGTGTATATAGATTGGGGTGCTGGGAGCGGGGTGAAGGAAGTGGGGTTGTCCAATAACTTGCCCACTGATGTTTTATTGGGGATTGATTTGGGGTAGATGGTTGAAGATTATGTCCCTGACTCCTGACTCCCCTCCCCAACCAAATGCTGATGATAGCGATGGGAAATTGCCTATGTTACCTGACAATGCTTTACCGATTAATGATGCACCTGATAATGATTTTTCTGAAAATGCCGAGGGTAATACTGATGGTGTTGATGATGAAAACAAGCATGTTTTACCTGCTAACCATTTATTTCCTAAGAATGATATGTTCACAGGTGCTGGAGTGCTCAGCCACGTCACTCCGCGGGGTGGGATGGCTGAGGAACCTCTAACAGAAGCAAGCGATGGTGCTAATGGAAATGGGGAGGTGCATGGGAACCGTGAGGAAGGTGATGCCGTGCAACTGACCAGTGCCACAGAGGAAGGTAAATGCCCCATAGGTAGCACTGCTCCTGAGATGTTGGCCTCCCTCCCTGGTCTCAGCCTACCACCCTACCCGTGCTCTCCGTTCTGCTAATGACCTGATGTTAGCATCCTCAATAATCAGACCCTCCTACTCCCGTCTCCAAAACTTTTCACGTGCTTCACCAATTCTTTGGAAAGCACTACACAGGATAATACGATTAATCCCCAATCCCCACAGTTTTAAGCGTGCCCTAAAAACGCACTTGTTCAGACTGGCCTACCGCCTCAACGCATTAACCTAATTATCCCTGTGTGGCCCATTCATATAAGTTAAACCAAAATCAGGTTCCTCGCATCATGTTCTCATACAATTTATGCAGTTAATAGCCCTCTGTGTCTGTACTGCTACATACTTAGGCTGATAACTGGTTCATGCAGCTTTACATGAACACCCGATCCTTACACTATGGCTGGTCTGAACAACAAAAGCAATTGTTACCATGCACCTCTCGTGTCTCCCCTTTTCCTCATAGGTTGTAAGCTTGCGAGCAGGGCCCTCACTCCTCTTGGTATCTGTTTTGAATTGTGATTTTTGTTATGCTGTAATGTCTATTGTCTCTACAAATCCCCTCTATAATTTGTAAAGCGCTGCGGAATATGTTGGCGCTATATAAATAAAATTATTATTATTATTCCCCTCTTGGCATTGGGGGGAGTGGAAGCTATCAAATTTGAGTAGGCTATTGGTACCTGTTGGCTTTCGATGGAGGTCGGTGATGAGGCCATTGTCCAAAATGGTACCTTTCAGGCCCAAGAATGTAGCTGAAGTAGAGGAGAGAGAGAGTGGATTAGAAAGATATTGAGACAGTTGTTGTTCAACTCCTGCAGGAATTGAAGACATTCACTTTCTATCCCGGTCCAGATGAAAAACACGTCATCAATGAAGCGATACCAATGTTGGACATGCTTCTTGTAGGATTCAGAATGATATACTATTGTATGCTCCCACCAGTCTAAAAAGATATTGGCATAGGCTGGCACACCGGGCCTCCATCGCAACGCCAGACACCTGTTAAAAGAATGACCAATCAAACAGAATATAGTTGTTGTATAGAATGAAATCAAGACAGTCAATCAAAAATGAATCATGTAGGAGATCTGCGTTGCTTTGTTTGTCCAAAAAATAAGCCACCGCATGGATGACTTCCCTGTGGAGGATGTTGGAATATAAGGACTCTACATCACATGTAACCAACAGTACCTGATCCGTGAGGACAATGTCCCGGCAGGTCTGGATAAAGTGGGCTGAGTCCCTGATGTACGACAGTAAAGATGAAGCAAATGGCTGTAAGAAGATGTCGACGTAGATATTGTCCTTCTCGCAAAGGCTTCCTATGCTGGAAACTATTGGATGACCAGCAGGCATAGTCAGGCTTTAATGGACCTTAAAAGTAAATAAAAGGTGGATACAACTGGAGACTCAACCCAAATGAACTTCTTAGTACTCCTGCTAATTACCCCATGGTTCAAATGAACTGCTCAATGCTCCTGCTTATTACCCCATGGTTGAGAGCCCATCAAAGCAAGGTGTGTAGTTTATCAGAAAAAGTAGGAGTGGGATAGGAGAGTAGCCTGGCATAGAATTTACTATTGCCAAGGTGTTTTTGTGCCTCCTCAATATATAATTGAGTAGGCCATAAAAACCACGTTCCCACCCTTGTCGGCTTCTTTTATGATAAAATCCTTGTTGTTTCTCAGTGAGGTCAATGCTCTATTTTCACTAGGAGTGAGGTTGCGGGGTGCCTCCAAGGCCTGAGGGCATACAAAAGATATATCTTTTAACTAGCGCAATGAAAATTTTGACAGCAGGAACCAAGGAAAATGAAGGAGAGCCCCACGACTTGTTCCTGTGTGGGAATATCATCCTACCTGAGCCCGGTTTGTTCTCCTGTAAAAGGTCAAGTAAGTCCTGGAAGGCCTGTCTTTCATCAACCGCCAAAATTGGTCTGGGGGAAAATGTGTGTAAATGGGTTAGTAACTGGCTTAGTGATAGAAAGCAGAGGGTGGTTATAAATGGTATAGTCTCTAACTGGGTCACTGTGACCAGTGGGGTACCGCAGGGGTCGGTATTGGGACCTGTTCTCTTCAACATATTCATTAATGATCTGGTAGAAGGTTTACACAGTAAAATATTGATATTTGCAGATGATACAAAACTATGTAAAGCAGTTAATACAAGAGAAGATAGTATTCTGCTACAGATGGATCTGGATAAGTTGGAAACTTGGGCTGAAAGGTGGCAGATGAGGTTTAACAATGATAAATGTAAGGTTATACACATGGGAAGAAGGAATCAATATCACCATTACACACTGAACGGGAAACCACTGGGTAAATCTGACAGGGAGAAAGACTTGGGGATCCTAGTTAATGATAAACTTACCTGGAGCAGCCAGTGCCAGGCAGCAGCTGCCAAGGCAAACAGGATCATGGGGTGCATTAAAAGAGGTCTGGATACACACGATGAGAGCATTATACTGCCTCTGTACAAATCCCTAGTTAGACCGCACATGGAGCACTGTGTCCAGTTTTGGGCACCGGTGCTCAAGAAGGATATAATGGAACTAGAGAGAGTACAAAGGAGGGCAACAAAGTTAATAAAGGGGATGGGAGAACTACAATACCCAGATAGATTAGCGAAATTAGGATTATTTAGTCTAGAAAAAAGACGACTGAGGGGCGATCTAATAACCATGTATAAGTATATAAAGGGACAATACAAATATCTCGCTGAGGATCTGTTTATACCAAGGAAGGTGACGGGCACAAGGGGGCATTCTTTGCGTCTGGAGGAGAGAAGGTTTTTCCACCAACATAGAAGAGGATTCTTTACTGTTAGGGCAGTGAGAATCTGGAATTGCTTGCCTGAGGAGGTGGTGATGGCGAACTCAGTCGAGGGGTTCAAGAGAGGCCTGGATGTCTTCCTGGAGCAGAACAATATTGTATCATACAATTATTAGGTTCTGTAGAAGGATGTAGATCTGTGGATTTATTATGATGGAATATAGGAATATAGGCTGAACTGGATGGACAAATGTCTTTTTTCGGCCTTACTATGTTACTATGTTACTAAAATGTTGACCATGTCGGGTTTGTGATGTATGACCTGTAGGATTAATTTATGACGAAAGAGATAAAGATCCTTTATCAAGACAAATTTATCCAAGGCTTTGGTTGGAAGGTTTGGATGGAGAGAAGGTAAGCCCCTTTTGCAGGATGGAAACCTCGGCAGATAAAAGAGTAATTGGAAAGGTTAATAACCTGCAGAGAGGTAGTGGTTACCTGAGAACTGGAATTCTGGTTGTCATTTTGGGGGAGGTCATTTATCTGCGTCGGGTTCTGTGAGTCTGGTGGAGTGTTTGTTCATTTTCTGAGCGTTATTGCTTTTATTGGTCTTTTACACGGATTATATGGGTACCATGGATGTGTTCATGTTGTTTCTTTTTTTTAAATGCTTTTAGCTTATTGGTGTTTTCTTGTCGTCAATAAAGTTTACACACTATTGTTTCCTATCCAGGTGTGTGCCAATTCATGCATAGGCCTTTTCTCCTTTTAGTTTTTATCAAATTCTATGAGGACTTTCATATGTCTTGCACTGAGGAGAGGCTTCCGTCGGGTCACTCTGCCATAAAGGCCCGATTGGTGGAGGGCTGCAGTGATAGTTGCCTTTGTGGAAATTTCTCCCATCTCCCTACTGCTTCAGCTCAGCCACAGTAATCTTTGGGTTCCTCTTTATCGCTTTTACCAAGGCTCTACTCCCACAATTGCTCAGTTTAGCTGGATGGGCAGGTCTAGGAAGACTTCTGGTGGTCCCAAACTTCTTCCATTTAAGGATTATGGAGGCCACTGTGCTCTTTGAAACCTTGAGTACTGCAGAAATTATTTTGTAACCTTGGCCAGATCTGTGCCTTGCCACAATTCTGTCTCTGAGCTCCTTGGCCAGTTCCTTTGACATCATGATTCTCATTTGGTCCTGCATGCACTGTGAGCTGTGAGGTCTTACATAGAGAGGTGTGTGCCTTTTCAAATCAAGTCCTATCAGTTTAATTAAACACAGCTTGCCCCAATGAAGGAGTAGAACTATCTCAAGAAGGATCACAAGGAAATGGACAGCATGTGACTTAAATATGAGTGTCTGTCCCAAGGGTCTGGATACTTATGACCATGTGATATTTCAGGTTTTCTTTTTTAATAAATTTGTAAAAATTACTACATTTCTGATTTTTTCAAGATGGGGTGCAGAGTGCACATTAATGTGAAAAAAAATAACTTTTTTAAATTTACCAAATGGCTGCAATGAAGCAAAGAGTGAAAAATTTAAAGGGGTCTGAATACTTTCCGTAACCACTCTATATGCTGCTCCTTCTGTGTCTGTGTACATCTGTATATAACGCTCCCCCGTGTCTGTGTAACTGTGTAAACCTGTATATACCGCTCCCCCATGTCTATTCCACCCACACCCAGACTCATAGTAAAACAGGTGGTCAGGAACAATGTCCCCACCCCTGTGCGTATAACTCCCAATAGGAACTATATAAGAGGAGGACAACGGGAGTATATATAGAAAAGTAACAATTTTATTGAAAAACACAATTAAAAACACACACATTTAAAAGACACCAAATGAATGTACCAGGAATCCATATTATATCCCATTTTAACAACCAACCATTGGAATGTACAAAGAGAAGATGTGCGGTAACTCCATGTAATCCTACCAAGTGGACCCAGTTCCCAATGACCACCCTATATCCGCAGTAATACATATAAGCCTGTGCAACTATGAAGTTAGAAAAGGTGCCAATACAAGAACCTGATCCACAATGGAGACTAACATGGAGAGTGCCCGGAGGAGCAGCAAGAGTAACAAGCCATGCGGCGTTAGAAAATCCACCTCCCAGAGCACAAGCACAATCTTACCCACATGAGGATCCCTGGACTGAGCGTCACCCCCGACGCACGTTTCGCTGCTATCCTAGCGGCTTTCTCAAGGGGAAGTGTCATTTCCTCAAAACACCTAACCTTATATCCTGTAGGACCTGCGTCACATGACAGTCATGTGACCGGGTATTTACACCACTGCTTGTATCGGCGCATGTGTCCACCGCTCTCCACCCCGCAGCCCCGCGGGCCGGCCCACGTCTGAAAAACAGTGAATGGCAGCCAGGTAACCCCAGCAACCAAACAGCCACTCACAGACGCACCGCGGCCGGACTTTGGAGGTGAAGGGGGGAGGCAAGTGAGCACACGCGCACTGCAGCCTATAATTTGCACCCTACCACAAACTTATAATTTTATATTCTATTATTCAACACCGCAACTATACAGTCTGTACAATGCCCATTATAACATACAAAATGCAATTTAAGCAATATTCCAATTCCGCAGTTGCAGCGAAGTGTGATGTCATCATTAGCATGATAGATTAGGATGCGTCCTTCTTCAACCAGGATATTTAGATGTAATATAATAAAATCACTAAATACAAAACAAATAAGAAAAATACAACGTTAAAAAAAGAGAAGAGAAAACAACAGAAAGGAGGGAAAAACCACAACAATAAATTTCCATAGGCTTATAAATCACTCAGACCTTACAGGAATGGGGCAAAATTTAGAGCTTCATTTAAACCATATGGTTTAACTGTATTCAGGGTGACAATCCATTTCAACTCCCGTTGAGCCAGCATTTTTTTGACATTGCCACCCCTTATCCCCATATGTATCACATCAATCCCACGCACCTTAAAACTCCGTAGGTCACAATTATGGACTTCTCTAAAGTGCCTGGGAATGGTGGTTAATTCAGACAGATCCTCCACCGTCTTTGCTGCGCCAATGCCCCGCACATGTTCCCTCACTCTCACTCTCAGTTCCCTGGACGTCAAACCCACATATATTAGTGGGCAGCCACACGTGGCATAGTACACCACATTCTCGCTACTGCAAGAGATGTACTCCCTAATTTGAAATTCTCTTTTTCCATCTGAAGAGTGAAAGGAGGTACTGCGCAGGACATTGGCGCAGGCCAGACAGTGGCCACATGTATGGCACCCCCTAATTGGTCTTGATGCCCCAAATAGGCTAGTAGTTGGTGCCATATAGTGACTTTTGACCAGCATGTCTTTTAAATTTCTGGCCCGCCGTGGGGTCATTAGTGGACAGTCGGATAGAAACGGACCCAAGGAGGGCTCGGTGCTCAAAATGCTCCAATGTTTTTTTAGGATGGCTCTGATGTTATCCCACTCATGATTATATTCAGATATGAATCTGATTGATTTGTCACTACCCTCCTTCCTTTTTTTATTATACAATAATTGATCACGTGGGGTTCTCTTAGCCCTGTTATACCCGTATCGAACACAACGTCTACTATAACCCCTTTGTTGAAAGCGTCTGCTCAAGTCATCAGCCTGTTGTTCAAATGTCTGATCAGTCGAGCAAATTCTCCTCATCCGGAGGAACTGTCCGACCGGGACGGCCCTAATCGTGGCTTGGCTGTGCCCCGAAGATGCATGTACAAGCGAATTAACCGCCGTTTCCTTACGAAATACATCCGTTTGAATAAGTAAATCAGAATCCACCCTCAAACAGATATCCAAAAAATCAATTGTATTATAGTCATATCTGTAGGTAAGTCTGATATTAAAAGAATTTTGATTGAGCACAGCCATAAAATCCCTGAGCTGTTGTTCCGTCCCCCGCCAAAGAAACAAAACATCATCAATATAGCGCAGCCAACACAGCACATGGTCGGCGGCCCGTGCCCCCGCGTCCCCAAAAACCAACCTCTCCCAATACCCCAGGAAGAGGTTGGCATACGCGGGCGCACAGGCCGCACCCATGGCTGCGCCGTGCTTTTGTTGGTAAAATGTATCCTTAAAAGTAAAAAAATTATGCGTAAGGACAAATTCCAACAGCTCAAGGATAAGTTCACACAGAGGGCCGTCCAGGTCGGAGGTCCCCAGAAAGAAGCGAACCGCCCATAGACCATCCAAGTGATCGATACAGGTATACAGGGCCTCCACGTCAGCTGTTACTAGAAGGGTCCCCTGCTCCACAAAGACCCCGTCAACCCTGGTAAGGACATCCGTTGTGTCTTTAACAAAGGATGGTAAAGTTTCCACCAAACCTTTTAGGTAGTAATCTACAAACTTACATGCGGGGTCGCACAGACCCTGCATTCCTGACACAATCGGACGTCCAGGGGGGTTGACTGGGTCTTTGTGGACCTTCGGAAGGAGGTAAAAAGTTGGGACCTTGGGAAATTCAACCATCAGACCATCCAAAACTTTTTTATTTATGATCCCATCCTCAAATGCCTGGTACAGTATCCTCTGCAGCTGCCCCGAGAAGGAGACCACCGGATTAAAGGAGAGCTTTACATAAATATTATTATTACGGAGCTGTCTAAATGCTTCCTTTTCATATTTTTCCACCGGCCAGACCACAATGTTTCCCCCCTTGTCTGCCGCCTTAAAGACCACATCTTTCATAGATTGTAACTGCCTAACCGCTTCTCTCTCATCATTTGTCAGGTTATCGAATTGCCTCCGCGTCGAAAGTTTTTTAAAATCTTCTGTTACCAACTTGGTAAATACCTCCACAGCGGGGCGGAGAGACAAGGGGGGGAAACTCGTGGATCTGGGCAATATTGCCGATGGAAACTCACCTCTCAGTGTAGTTGTTTGCTCCTCCAATAGCTCCTCCAAAATCCGGAGAGTCTCCTCCTCAGTGCAACCCGGGGATTCCGATCCATGTCCTGCCCCAGAGTGCAATTTCTTCAACACTAATTTCCGAGAAAAAAGGTGGAGGTCTTTTAAGGCTGTAAAAAAATTAAAGCCATTAGTAGGTGAAAACGAAAGACCTCTACCCAGTACCCTAAGTTGACTATTGGAGAGGACATGGTGGGACAAATTGATTACCTGTAGCCCCCCCTGGGGCCGACCACCCGACTGTTTCGCCACTGACCCCTTCTTGGTATTTTGTCTAGTGGTCATCCTGTCAGTCCCCTGAGCACCATCCTTATTACTGTCTCGAAGGCCCATTCTTCCTCCATGGCCATTTTCTGCTGACTTATATGATGCAGATCGTGATCTGGAACGTGACTCATTATGGAAATAGGGACGTGAGCGTTCATTTCCATTTCTCCACTTATACATTCTATTAGTTTGTTTGTCATTGATGTCCCGCTGGAATTTTTGGGACTTTATCTGTTGGATGTCCTCCACCCACTTTTGGACCTCCTTATCCACATCATTGGTAAATTTCTTCAGGGTTTCACTGGGCATCTCTTTCTTAATTGTGGATTGTAGTACCTCTATCTCCACTTCCATTTCCTTCAGAGACTTAGCATTCATATCTTTAAGTATCCCCATAAATCCCATGGAACATTTACTGGCACATTCCTCCCACCTTTCCCTAATGTCACCATCCTCCACAGGGAAAGATGGGAATACTTGTACTCTCAAACCCCTCGGAATGAGTCCCTTTTGGAGATATCTCTCCAAAAACGCATGGTTCCACCAGACCTTGGTGCGTTTTCTTAACAGATCTTTAAATGTGGCCACTGTTTCCTGTAGTCCTTTAGAATTTCCGTCCAAGCCCAATTCATTGGTGTCATTAAAAACATTATCAATTTGCGTGAGCCATGTACCGTCACGGGCTCTAAAGTCCATTTCTATAATGCTGGGACCTACTGTGAAAAACACAGAAATAATTAACATTCCACCCACACCCAGACTCATAGTAAAACAGGTGGTCAGGAACAATGTCCCCACCCCTGTGCGTATAACTCCCAATAGGAACTATATAAGAGGAGGACAACGGGAGTATATATAGAAAAGTAACAATTTTATTGAAAAACACAATTAAAAACACACACATTTAAAAGACACCAAATGAATGTACCAGGAATCCATATTATATCCCATTTTAACAACCAACCATTGGAATGTACAAAGAGAAGATGTGCGGTAACTCCATGTAATCCTACCAAGTGGACCCAGTTCCCAATGACCACCCTATATCCGCAGTAATACATATAAGCCTGTGCAACTATGAAGTTAGAAAAGGTGCCAATACAAGAACCTGATCCACAATGGAGACTAACATGGAGAGTGCCCGAAGGAGCAGCAAGAGTAACAAGCCATGCGGCGTTAGAAAATCCACCTCCCAGAGCACAAGCACAATCTTACCCACATGAGGATCCCTGGACTGAGCGTCACCCCCGACGCACATTTCGCTGCTATCCTAGCGGCTTTCTCAAGGGGAAGTGTCATTTCCTCAAAACACCTAACCTTATATCCTGTAGGACCTGCGTCACATGACTGTCATGTGACCGGGTATTTACACCACTGCTTGTATCGGCGCATGTGTCCACCGCTCTCCGCCCCGCAGCCCCGCGGGCCGGCCCACGTCTGAAAAACAGTGAATGGCAGCCAGGTAACCCCAGCAACCAAACAGCCACTCACAGACGCACCGCGGCCGGACTTTGGAGGTGAAGGGGGGGAGGCAAGTGAGCACACGCGCACTGCAGCCTATAATTTGCACCCTACCACAAACTTATAATTTTATATTCTATTATTCAACACCGCAACTATACAGTCTGTACAATGCCCATTATAACATACAAAATACAATTTAAGCAATATTCCAATTCTGCAGTTGCAGCGAAGTGTGATGTCATCATTAGCATGATAGATTAGGATGCGTCCTTCTTCAACCAGCTTCCGTCGGGTCACTCTGCCATAAAGGCCCGACTGGTGGAGGGCTGCAGTGATAGTTGCCTTTGTGGAAATTTCTCCCATCTCCCTACTGCATCTCTGAAGCTCAGCCACAGTAATCTTTGGGTTCCTCTTTATCGCTCTTACCAAGGCTCTACTCCCACAATTGCTCAGTTTAGCTGGATGGGCAGGTCTAGGAAGACTTCTGGTGATCCCAAACTTCTTCCATTTAAGGATTATGGAGGCCACTGTGCTCTTTGAAACCTTGAGTACTGCAGAAATTATTTTGTAACCTTGGCCAGATCTGTGCCTTGCCACAATTCTGTCTCTGAGCTCCTTGGCCAGTTCCTTTGACATCATGATTCTCATTTGGTCCTGCATGCACTGTGAGCTGTGAGGTCTTATATAGAGAGGTGTGTGCCTTTTCAAATCAAGTCCTATCAGTTTAATTAAACACAGCTTGCCCCCAATGAAGGAGTAGAACTATCTCAAGAAGGATCACAAGGAAATGGACAGCATGTGACGTAAATATGAGTGTCTGTCCCAAGGGTCTGGATACTTATGACCATGTGATATTTCAGGTTTTCTTTTTTAAGAAATTTGTAAAAATTACTACATTTCTGATTTTTTCAAGATGGGGTGCAGAGTGTACATTAATGTGAAAAAAAATAACTTTTTTAAATTTACCAAATGGCTGCAATGAAGCAAAGAGTGAAAAATTTAAAGGGGTCTGAATACTTTCCGTAACCACTCTATATGCTGCTCCTTCTGTGTCTGTGTACATCTGTATATAACGCTCCCCCGTGTCTGTGTAAACCTGTATATACCGCTCCCCCATGTCTATGTACACCTGTATATACCGCTCCTCCTGTGTCTGTGGACACCTACAGTATATATACCGCTACCCTGTGTCTGTGTACAACTGTATATACCGCTCCCCCGTATCTGGAAACACCTGTATATACCGCTCCCCCGTGTATATGTACACCTGTATATACCGCTCCTCCTGTGTCTGTGCACACCTGTATATATCGCTACCCCGTGTCTGTGCATACCTGTTTATACCGCTACCCCGTTGTCACTGTTCGGTGGTGACCTTTGGCCAGCACATGGCTATCACATGTGCAGGGGGCTTATCTTAGTTATCCCACCACTGCTACAATGTGATGAAAGCACAAACAAGGCTACTAACCTACCAATTTACCGCAGGAGCTAATTTTAGTTATCCCACTGATGCTACAATATAACACAAACTGCAGGGATTTATGTATATCCCACTTTCCAGTTCCGCTTCGGAACTTGCAGCTCTCCGGCACCCCCTTTACCCTCAGGTCAGTCAGGGAACTACACCTAGGATAATTGGTTGCCGGATGGGCCGCTTCACTGTGGACTGGCTAGCAGGCATGCTGCAGCGAGGGAATTATAAATGCTCAGGCCGCAGCCAGACAATAGCTTATAAAACCCCGTTCCGTCGCTGCCAGCTCACCTGCCTAGCCCAGAACACACTTTGCTGCCACCAGCTCAGATTTCTCCACAGAGGGGTTAAGAGCCAACCCAAATTAGTAGCGCAATTAACTTCAGAAGACTTAGGGTACATTTTAGAGCAAGAAAAACTAACCTAGTAATAATTATATTTTACTCCATTAAAGATTAGGCAGTGTTTATAAAAGGTATATAAGATTTTACAATGTGAGACAATTTAAAGTATTTACAGCAATTATAAAAAAGGGTTTAAAACATTAAGTAACACTCACATGTGCTCAGATCATTTCAGCTAACCAGGCCGGTGGGCAGAGCCAAATGTCCCAGTTCATCAGAGGGACCTGCTGTAACAGCTCCTCAGGCAAGACTGAAGGTTGAATTGAGTGCCGTGCCTTATACTTGCAGGCTTGTTACATCACTAAGCGGGCTGGTTTACCTGCACCCTCCCCTCTCGAGAAAGTTACAGATTTTACCAGTAATACTTTTAATTCTCATAACTTGGCTCACAAATCTAGCAGACTAATGGCACACACCTCACTCATCTTATATTGAAATTAGCTTTCTAAGGATACCAAATTTGTACTAGCTGTTCCACATGGTTCAGGAGAAATCCGCACTTTGTACTCGTTGTGTTTAGCTGCTAGCACTTACAGTGGTCGACAGATCTACCAATGGAAATTCGCAATATGTACTCCTTATTTTTCTTGCCCAAATCGGTGGCCCAATATCTTACTATATTAGAACAAAGAACCTCATGTCTTTTGAGAGAGACTCTAACAGTTTTAGCTGGTACTAGATGAGAGAATTGTCTACCGCAGCTACAGGGGCAATAAACATTCTTTTGGTTGCAAAGAATGAGAGGTTTGGGATTCCCACACACACACAGCAGCAGAAGCGAAGAGAGGGGGGTCAGACTAGCCAACAGCATATGTGATAAAAAGGAAAAATAAAAATCATATTAAACATTATCGTCACACCTCCTGTTATGATCCTAGTGGCAAGGATCGCAAGTGGAACTAGCTAAGTAACTAAACCGACTACAAACTCTGGGGAAGTGGTAACTGAATTGACCGCAACCTGATCCTATCCGCAAACAACTATAGGCAGCCGTGGAACGTTACCTGAAAATCCTAGACGTCTCTTCACAGCCTGAGAAACTGACTATTCCTAGAGGGAACGAAAGTCCTCTCTTGCCTCAGTGAAATGACCCCAAAGATATAGAATAGCCCCCCACAAATATTAACGGTGAGTTAAGGGGAAAGCACAAACACAGAGATGAAATTAGATTTAGCAAATGAGGCCCGCTAACACTAGAAAGCAGAAAATAGAAAGGGAACTGTGCGGTCAATTAAAAACCCTATTCAAAATATCCACGCAGAGATCGCTCGAGCCCCCGCACCAACTAACGGTGCGGGGGAAGCAACTCTGTACCCCAGAGCAAACCAGCAGAAGAAATCACATATTAGCAAGCTGGACTAAACTCATCATACACAGAAATCATATTGCAGACTGATGAGCAAAAAATAATTAAACAGAACTTAGCTTCTCCTGAAGAGACTGAAACCGAAGATAATCAGGAGTAATCAGAATAGCACTGAGTACATTGACAGCCGGCAACAAGTGGAAGTGAAACAGAGCCAAATAGGAAACTCCCAAGTGAATAACGAGGCAGCTGATCAGCCACAGACCCGCAGGATAACAAACAAAGCCACCAGGGGGAGCCCAAAACAAAAGTCACACAATACCACCTGTGACCACAAGAGGGAGCCTGAAAACAGAGTTCACAACAACCTCCCCCATCTGGTGTGCGCTATGGAGGCAGAACCTCTCAGTACTCCGTCATGCGCACCTCAGCAGGTTCACCCTGGCGGGACAACCCATCCGCAGTGCCATGCTCCCTGCCCATTTTGTGTTCGATGGTAAAGTCGAACTGCTGAAGGGTAAGGCTCCGGTGTAGCAACCTTCCATTTGTGCCGCACATGGCGTTTAGACAGCGCAGAGTGTTGTGGTCAGTCACCGCTTTGAAGGTGCAACTGTACAAGTAGGGCTGCAAGCGCTGCAGGGCCCAGACAATGGCCAGGCACTCCTTCTCGATGGTGGAGTAGGCCACTTCCTTCGGCAGAAGTTTCTGGCTCAGGTACAACACGGGGTGCTCTTGGTCCACCGAGTCAACCTGGCTGAGCACAGCACCGAGGCCAAACTCGCTGGCATCGGTCTGCACCATGAACAGTCAACTGCTTTCAACGCAGGGGTGTTGCACAGTGCTGTTTTCAATGCCTGGAAGGCCCCCTCAAGGCTTTTGCCAGGCTACTGTAGTTCTGTACAAAGCGCCTATAGTACCCTGCGGTGTGCAGTAAGGACATCACCTGTTTGTTGGATCCTGGAGGTGGGCCAGTTCACGATCGCTCCTGCAGCGCCTCGGAGTCCTGGTCGTTGCAGTAATGTTCTTCCACCAGGGGGAGCAATATTACATCTGATGGCAATAAAGGAGATCTTCTGTCCAGGTATCACAACCATACACCACACACTTCACACTCCAGTCCACCAGGGGGAGCAAAGGTTCTATCTACTAGGCCACTCCTCACAGGTAAAACTGGTGGGTTGGTTAGGAAGTTAGACAGAAGCTGACTGGGCTTCGTACAGACAGTCAGATCCTGACTGAGTTTGGCAGAAGCTGGCTGGAGTGGGTTCCAGCCAGATCCAGACTACGGTCTGAGGAGGATGAGGGTCCATGGAGCTGCGCCTGCCCCACGTGCGGCAGCATCCAAGAAAGAGACATTGAAAGGAAGCGTGTTGTAGTGAGTGAGAAATGAAGGCATAGCAACAAGTGGATACCAGAGAGGATAGTAGACGAGAGGAGCTGCATCCTTCTGGTGCGCGATCCGGTAGCCAGAATACTGAGGGAGTAAAGTGCTCTACGCCATTGCTTCAGAGACTGGCAGGACAGTCAATTCCAAGTTGGCTGCCTGACCTTAATACCTAAGAAACAGTACATGAACACGGCACTCAGTCAGTAGGTGAGAGGCTGGTGCTCAAGTAGGGTGTCCAACCCACAAATCAGTATATAACAAAGACTTGGCACTCAAATAAGTAATGAAGTGAAAATTTGTAGTTTTTAATTGTACGTCCAGACACAGATTCAACAGATGCTGTTAAACGTTTTCGGTCCTAATGGACCTTCCTCAGAACAATTCCATTTTATCTGGTGTTGCAGGATAAAAAGAGGTAGGAGGCGCAAAGCCACTTTACTGGAGTAATGTTGTAGGGCAGTACAATATGCTGGTGCGAGGGCTCCTAGGCAAACTCGGTTTGCTCTGGAAGGCTGTGGCCCATATTCGGTCTGAATTGAAGCAGCAGCAGGAACGGCGGTGCTCTGCCTGAGAGAGACGCACTGACCAAGGTAGGACGAAAGTTTCACATTCGTGATGCGCCTTCATCATGTTGATGTGAAAAGCCTTTCACCTACCCTGAGCATGGTCAAGCGTGACCATGTAGGTGACCGGGTTGAGCTGTTGGTGGATGGCGTATGGGCCTTCCCAGGCTGCCTGAAGCTTATCCTTGGGTACGGGGACCAGCACCCACACCTTTTGACCCACGTGGAAGGTCCACTCCCGGGCGTTCTGGTTGTACCAGTACTTCTGGTCAGCCTGAGCCTGCATCATAATGTCATGTACCAACTGCGTCAAGGTCTACATCTTGTCACTGAAGCGTATGACATACTCGACTATAGACACTTCAGAAGGGTACGGCTCCTCTTCCCAGGACTCCCTTATCAACCCAAGGGGTCCCCAGACTCGCCTGCCGTACAGGAGCTCGAAGGGGGAGAACCCCGTCAAGGCCTGCGGAACCTCTCGGTAAGCGAATAGCAGGTGTGGGAGGTACCGCTCCCAGTCACGCCCTTGGGTCTCAACCAGCATACATAGCATCTGCTTGAGGGTACCATTGAAGCGCTCACACAAGCCATTGGTCTGTGGGTGATACGCATTTGATACCAGACACTTCACCTGCATTCTCTTATGGAGAGCCTCCATTAGGTGAGACATGAATTGGGTCCCTTGATCAGTAAGCATCTTCCTGGGAAATCCTACACGTGTAAAGATAGCCAACAGGGCATCCGCCACCTTATCTGCCCTAGTTGACGACAGAGCTACTGCCTCTGGGTACCGGGTAGCGTAGTCTACCACAGTTAGGATGTATTGCTTTCCAGAGCTGCTTGGGACAGCCAGCGGGCCCACAATGTCCACTGCAATCCTCTGGAAAGGCTCCTCTATCACTGGCAAAGGGATTAGGGGAGCCTTAAGAGCAGGCCCCGCCTGTTGTGAATTAGACTTTTTTGGCTCCCTCTTGTGGTCACTAGTGATATGACTCTGGGATTGTCTTTCCCTAGTTTGGCACCCACCTGGGTCGTTAGTCCAGGGGTGTTGCTATATAAACTTCCTGAATTCTCAGTCTGGTGCCTGGCATCGTTGTAATCAGTTCCTTTCTGTTTGCTCCTGTCTGCTGGTCCTGGTTCTTGCAAAATTAAGCTAAGTCCTGCTTCCTTGTTTTTTGGTTATTTGCATTGCTCTTATTTTTTGTCCAGCTTGTACTAAATGTGATTCCTGATTTTGTTGGAAGCTCTAGGGGGCTGGTATTCTCCCCCCGGGCCGTTAGACGGTTCGGGGGTTCTTGAATATCCAGCGTGGAAATTTTGATAGGGTTTTTGCTGACCGTATAAGTCATCTTACTATATTCTGCTATTAGTCAGTGGGCCTCTCTTTGCTAAATATCTAGTTCATTCTTACGTTTGTCTTTTCTTCTTACCTCACCGTTATTATTTGTTGGGGGCTTGTATCCAACTTTTGGGGTTTTTTCTCTGGAGGCAAGAAAGGTCTATCTTTTCCCTTCTAGGGTTAGTTAGTTCTCCGGCTGGCGCGAGACGTCTAGAACCAACGTAGGCACGTTCCCCGGCTGCTGCTATTTGTGGTGCTAGGATTAGATATACGGTCAGCCCAGTTACCACTGTCCTATGAGCTGGTTTTTTGTGTTTGCAGAATTGGTAATTTGCAACCTAAATTTATTTTGTCTGTGACTTTAATTTGCTCATTGTCCTCCTACCCTGTTATGGCGTTTGTGGATTCAGGTGCTGCCCTGAGTCTTATGGATCTGTCATTTGCCAAGCGCTGTGGTTTTGTTCTTGAGCCGTTGGTAAATCCTATCCCTCTTAGAGGTATTGATGCTACGCCATTAGCGGAAAATAAACCGCAGTTTTGGACACAGATAACCATGTGCATGACTCCTGAACATCGGGAGGTGATTCGTTTTCTCGTGCTGCATAAAATGCATGATTTGGTCGTTTTGGGTCTGCCATGGTTACAGACCCATAATCCGGTCTTGGATTGGAAGGCAATGTCTGTGTCAAGTTGGGGCTGTCAGGGAATTCATGGTGATTCCCCCCCGGTGTCTATTGCTTCCTCTACTCCTTCGGAAGTTCCTGAGTATTTGTCTGATTATCAGGATGTATTCAGCGAGTCCAGGTCCAGTGCTCTTCCTCCTCATAGGGACTGTGACTGCGCTATAGATTTGATTCCAGGTAGTAAATTTCCTAAGGGAAGATTATTTAATCTGTCTGTACCTGAGCATACCGCAATGCGTTCGTATATCAAGGAATCTCTGGAGAAGGGGCATATCCGTCCATCCTCTTCCCCTCTTGGTGCGGGATTCTTTTTTGTGGCTAAGAAGGACGGATCTTTGAGACCTTGTATTGACTATCGGCTTCTGAATAAAATCACTGTTAAATTTCAGTATCCTTTGCCTCTGTTGTCAGACTTGTTTGCCCGGATTAAAGGTGCCAAGTGGTTCACCAAGATAGATCTTCGTGGTGCGTACAACCTTGTGCGCATTAAGCAAGGAGATGAATGGAAAACTGCATTTAATACGCCCGAAGGTCATTTTGAGTACTTGGTGATGCCTTTTGGGCTCTCTAATGCTCCTTCAGTGTTTCAGTCCTTTATGCATGATATTTTCCGGAAGTATCTGGATAAATTTATGATTGTTTATCTGGATGATATTCTGTTTTTTTCTGATGATTGGGACTCGCATGTAGAGCAGGTCAGGATGGTGTTTCAGGTTTTGCGTGAGAATGCTTTGTTTGTTAAGGGCTCAAAGTGTCTCTTTGGAGTACAGAAGGTTCCCTTTTTGGGTTTTATTTTTTCCCCTTCTACGGTGGAGATGGACCCAGTCAAGGTCCGAGCTATTCATGATTGGACTCAACCCACGTCAGTTAAGAGTCTTCAGAAGTTCTTGGGTTTTGCTAACTTCTACCGTCGTTTTATCGCTAATTTTTCTAGCGTTGTTAAACCTTTGACGGATATGACCAAGAAAGGTTCTGATGTTGCTAACTGGGCTCCTGCAGCCGTGGAAGCTTTCCAAGAGTTGAAGCGCCGGTTTACTTCGGCGCCTGTTTTGTGCCAGCCTGATGTCTCACTTCCCTTTCAGGTTGAAGTGGATGCTTCTGAGATTGGGGCAGGGGCCGTTTTGTCGCAGAGAGGCCCTGGTTGCTCTGTAATGAGACCATGTGCTTTTTTCTCTAGGAAGTTTTCGCCCACTGAGCGGAATTATGATGTTGGCAATCGGGAGTTGTTGGCCATGAAGTGGGCATTTGAGGAGTGGCGTCATTGGCTCGAGGGTGCTAAGCATCGTGTGGTGGTCTTGACTGATCACAAAAATTTGATGTATCTCGAGTCTGCTAAACGCCTGAATCCTAGACAGGCCCGTTGGTCATTGTTTTTCTCCCGTTTTGACTTTGTGGTCTCGTATTTACCAGGTTCAAAGAATGTGAAGGCTGATGCTCTTTCAAGGAGCTTTGTGCCTGACTCTCCTGGAGTCGCAGAACCTGTTGGTATTCTTAAAGAGGGAGTAATCTTGTCAGCCATTTCTCCGGATTTGCGACGTGTGTTGCAGAGATTTCAGGCTGGTAGACCTGACTCTTGTCCACCTGACAGACTGTTTGTTCCTGATAAGTGGACCAGCAGAGTCATTTCCGAGGTTCATTCCTCGGTGTTGGCAGGGAATCCGGGAATTTTTGGCACCAGAGATTTGGTAGCCTTCCTTGTCACGGGATGTGCGGTCATTTGTGCAGTCCTGTGGGACTTGTGCTCGAGCTAAGCCTTGCTGTTCTCGTGCCAGCGGGTTGCTCTTGCCCTTGTCTGTCCCGAAGAGGCCTTGGACACACATTTCCATGGATTTCATTTCAGATCTTCCGGTGTCTCAGGGCATGTCTGTCATCTGGGTGGTATGTGATCGCTTTTCCAAGATGGTCCATTTGGTATCTTTGCCTAAGCTGCCTTCCTCTTCCGATCTGGTTCCTTTGTTCTTTCAGAATGTGGTTCGTTTACACGGCATTCCTGAGAATATCGTGTCTGACAGAGGATCCCAGTTTGTTTCCAGGTTCTGGCGATCCTTTTGTGCTAAGATGGGCATTGATTTGTCGTTTTCGTCTGCCTTTCATCCTCAGACTAATGGACAAACGGAGCGAACTAATCAGACTCTGGAGGTTTATTTGAGGTGTTTTGTTTCTGCAGATCAGGATGATTGGGTGACCTTCTTGCCGTTGGCTGAGTTTGCCCTTAATAATCGGGCTAGTTCCGCTACTTTGGTTTCGCCATTTTTCTGCAACTCTGGTTTCCATCCTCGTTTTTCCTCGGGACATGTGGAGCCTTCTGACTGTCCTGGGGTAGATTCTGTGGTGGATAGGTTGCAGCAGATTTGGAATCATGTGGTGGACAACTTAAAGTTGTCACAGGAGAAGGCTCAGCGTTTTGCCAACCGCCGCCACGGTGTGGGTCCCCGACTTCGTGTTGGGGATTTGGTATGGCTGTCTTCTCGATTTGTTCCTATGAAGGTCTCCTCTCCTAAATTTAAGCCTCGCTTCATCGGTCCTTACAAGATATTGGAAATCCTTAATCCCGTGTCCTTTCGCTTGGATCTTCCTGTGTCGTTTGCCATTCACAATGTGTTCCATAGGTCTTTGTTGCGGCGGTACGTTGTACCTGTGGTTCCTTCTGTTGAGCCTCCTGCTCCGGTGTTGGTTGAGGGCGAGTTGGAGTACGTGGTGGAGAAGATCTTGGATTCTCGTCTCTCCAGGCGGAGGCTTCAGTAGCTGGTCAAGTGGAGGGCTATGGTCAGGAGGATAATTCCTGGGTGGTTGCCTCTGATGTGCATGCGGCCGATTTAGTTCGTGCCTTTCACGCTGCTCATCCTGATCGCCCTGGTGGTCTTGGTGAGGGTTCGGTGACCCCTCCTTAAAGGGGGGGGTACTGTTGTGAATTAGACTTTTTTGGCTCCCTCTTGTGGTCACTAGTGATATGACTCTGGGATTGTCTTTCCCTAGTTTGGCACCCACCTGGGTCGTTAGTCCAGGGGTGTTGCTATATAAACTTCCTGAATTCTCAGTCTGGTGCCTGGCATCGTTGTAATCAGTTCCTTTCTGTTTGCTCCTGTCTGCTGGTCCTGGTTCTTGCAAAAATAAGCTAAGTCCTGCTTCCTTGTTTTTTGGTTATTTGCATTGCTCTTATTTTTTGTCCAGCTTGTACTAAATGTGATTCCTGATTTTGCTGGAAGCTCTAGGGGGCTGGTATTCTCCCCCCGGGCCGTTAGACGGTTCGGGGGTTCTTGAATATCCAGCGTGGAAATTTTGATAGGGTTTTTTGTTATGGTTCTCAATGGCAAGAGAACTTAGCCCAGCATACATAAGAACTAGCTCTTGGAAGGATGGAAACTTAAACTGACCATGAACTAAACCTGCCGCACAACTAACAGTAGCCGGGTAGCGTGCCTGCGTTTTATCCCTAGACGCTCAGCGCCAGCCGGAGGACTAACTAATCCTGGCAGAGGAAAATACAGTCCTGGCTCACCTCTAGAGAAATTTCCCCGAAAGGCAGACAGAGGCCCCCACATATATTGGCGGTGATTTTAGATGAAAATGACAAACGTAGTATGAAAATAGGTTTAGCAAAATCGAGGTCCGCTTACTAGATAGCAGGAAGACAGAAAGGGTACTTTCATGGTCAGCTGAAAACCCTATCAAAACTCCATCCTGAAATTACTTTAAGACTCTAGTATTAACTCATAACATCAGAGTGGCAATTTCAGATCACAAGAGCTTTCCAGACACAGAAACGAAACTGCAGCTGTGAACTGGAACAAAATGCAAAAAACAAACAAGGACAAAAGTCCGACTTAGCTGGAAGTTGTCTGGTAGCAGGAACATGCACAGAAAGGCTTCTGATTACAATGTTGACCGGCATGGAAGTGACAGAGGAGCAAGGTTAAATAGCGACTCCCACATCCTGATGGGAACAGGTGAACAGAGGGGATGATGCACACAAGTTCAATTCCACCAGTGGCCACCGGGGGAGCCCAAAATCCAATTTCACAACAGTACCCCCCCCTCAAGGAGGGGGCACCGAACCCTCACCAGAACCACCAGGGCGATCAGGATGAGCCCTATGAAAGGCACGGACCAGATCGGAGGCATGAACATCAGAGGCAGTCACCCAAGAATTATCCTCCTGACCGTATCCCTTCCATTTGACCAGATACTGGAGTTTCCGTCTGGAAACACGGGAGTCCAAGATTTTTTCCACAACGTACTCCAACTCGCCCTCAACCAACACCGGAGCAGGAGGCTCAACGGAAGGCACAACCGGTACCTCATACCTGCGCAACAATGACCGATGAAAAACATTATGAATAGAAAAAGATGCAGGGAGGTCCAAACGGAAGGACACAGGGTTAAGAATCTCCAATATCTTGTACGGGCCGATGAACCGAGGCTTAAACTTAGGAGAAGAAACCCTCATAGGGACAAAACGAGAAGACAACCACACCAAGTCCCCGACACAAAGCCGAGGACCAACCCGACGCCGGCGGTTGGCAAAAAGCTGAGTCTTCTCCTGGGACAACTTCAAATTGTCCACCACCTGCCCCCAAATCTGATGCAACCTCTCCACCACAGCATCCACTCCAGGACAATCCGAAGATTCCACCTGACCGGAGGAAAATCGAGGATGAAACCCCGAATTACAGAAAAAAGGAGACACCAAGGTGGCAGAGCTGGCCCGATTATTGAGGGCAAACTCCGCTAAAGGCAAAAAAGCAACCCAATCATCCTGATCTGCAGACACAAAACACCTCAAATATGTCTCCAAAGTCTGATTCGTCCGCTCGGTCTGGCCAATAGTCTGAGGATGGAAAGCAGACGAGAAAGACAAATCTATGCCCATCCTAGCACAGAATGCCCGCCAAAATCTAGACACGAATTGGGTTCCTCTGTCAGAAACGATATTCTCCGGAATACCATGCAAACGAACCACATTTTGAAAAAACAGAGGAACCAACTCGGAAGAAGAAGGCAACTTAGGCAGGGGAACCAAATGGACCATCTTAGAGAAACGGTCACACACCACCCAGATGACAGACATCTTCTGAGAAACAGGAAGATCCGAAATAAAATCCATCGAGATGTGCGTCCAAGGCCTCTTCGGGATAGGCAAGGGCAACAACAATCCACTAGCCCGAGAACAACAAGGCTTGGCCCGAGCACAAACGTCACAAGACTGCACAAAGCCTCGTACATCTCGTGACAGGGAAGGCCACCAGAAGGACCTTGCCACCAAATCCCTGGTACCAAAGATTCCAGGATGACCTGCCAACGCAGAAGAATGAACCTCAGAAATGACTTTACTGGTCCAATCATCAGGAACAAACAGTCTACCAGGTGGGCAACGATCAGGTCTATCCGCCTGAAACTCCTGCAAGGCCCGCCGCAGGTCTGGAGAAACGGCAGACAATATCACTCCATCCTTAAGGATACCTGTAGGTTCAGAATTACCAGGGGAGTCAGGCTCAAAACTCCTAGAAAGGGCATCCGCCTTAACATTCTTAGAACCCGGTAGGTATGACACCACAAAATTAAACCGAGAGAAAAACAACGACCAGCGCGCCTGTCTAGGATTCAGGCGTCTGGCGGACTCAAGATAAATTAAATTTTTGTGGTCGGTCAATACCACCACCTGATGTCTAGCCCCCTCAAGCCAATGACGCCACTCCTCAAAAGCCCACTTCATGGCCAAAAGCTCCCGATTCCCAATATCATAATTCCGCTCGGCGGGCGAAAATTTACGAGAAAAAAAAGCACAAGGTTTCATCACGGAGCAGTCGGAACTTCTTTGCGACAAAACCGCCCCAGCTCCGATTTCAGAAGCGTCGACCTCAACCTGAAAAGGAAGAGCAACATCAGGCTGACGCAACACAGGGGCGGAAGAAAAGCGGCGCTTAAGCTCCCGAAAGGCCTCCACAGCAGCAGGGGACCAATCAGCAACATCAGCACCCTTCTTAGTCAAATCAGTCAATGGTTTAACAACATCAGAAAAACCAGCAATAAATCGACGATAAAAGTTAGCAAAGCCCAAAAATTTCTGAAGACTCTTAAGAGAAGAGGGTTGCGTCCAATCACAAATAGCCTGAACCTTGACAGGATCCATCTCGATGGAAGAGGGGGAAAAAATGTATCCCAAGAAGGAAATCTTTTGAACCCCAAAAACGCACTTAGAACCCTTCACACACAAGGAATTAGACCGCAAAACCTGAAAAACCCTCCTGACCTGCTGGACATGAGAGTCCCAGTCATCCGAAAAAATCAGAATATCATCCAGATACACGATCATAAATTTATCCAAATAATCACGGAAAATGTCATGCATAAAGGACTGAAAGACTGAAGGGGCATTTGAAAGGCCAAAAGGCATCACCAAATACTCAAAGTGGCCCTCGGGCGTATTAAATGCGGTTTTCCACTCATCCCCCTGCTTAATTCGCACCAAATTATACGCCCCACGGAGATCTATCTTAGAGAACCACTTGGCCCCCTTTATGCGAGCAAACAAATCAGTCAGCAGTGGCAACGGATATTGATATTTAACCGTGATTTTATTCAAAAGCCGATAATCAATACACGGCCTCAAAGAGCCATCTTTCTTAGACACAAAGAAAAAACCGGCTCCTAAGGGAGATGACGAAGGACGAATATGTCCCTTTTCCAAGGACTCCTTTATATATTCTCGCATAGCAGCATGTTCAGGCACAGACAGATTAAATAAACGACCCTTAGGGTATTTACTACCCGGAATCAAATCTATGGCACAATCGCACTCCCGGTGCGGAGGTAATGAACCAAGCTTAGGTTCTTCAAAAACGTCACGATAGTCAGACAAGAATTCAGGAATCTCAGAGGGAATAGATGACGAAATGGAAACCAAAGGTACGTCCCCATGCATCCCCTTACATCCCCAGCTTAACACAGACATAGCTTTCCAGTCGAGGACTGGGTTATGAGATTGCAGCCATGGCAATCCAAGCACCAACACATCATGTAGATTATACAGCACAAGAAAGCGAATAATCTCCTGATGATCCGGATTAATTCGCATAGTTACTTGTGTCCAGTATTGTGGTTTATTACTAGCCAATGGGGTGGAGTCAATCCCCTTCAGAGGTATAGGAGTTTCAAGAGGCTCTAAATCATACCCACAGCTTTTGGCAAAGGACCAATCCATAAGACTCAAAGCGGCGCCAGAGTCGACATAGGCATCCGCGGTAATAGATGATAAAGAACAAATCAGGGTCACAGATAGAATAAACTTAGACTGAAAGGTGCCAATTGAAACTGACTTATCAAGCTTCTTAGTACGCTTAGAGCATGCTGATATAACATGAGTTGAATCACCACAATAAAAGCACAACCCATTTTTTCGTCTAAAATTCTGCCGTTCGCTTCTGGACAGAATTCTATCACATTGCATATTCTCTGGCGTCTTCTCAGTAGACACCGCCAAATGGTGCACAGGTTTGCGCTCCCGCAGACGTCTATCGATCTGGATAGCCATCGTCATGGACTCATTCAGACCCGCAGGCACAGGGAACCCCACCATAACATCCTTAATGGCATCAGAGAGACCCTCTCTGAAATTCGCCGCCAGGGCGCACTCATTCCACTGAGTAAGCACAGACCATTTACGGAATTTTTGGCAGTATATTTCAACTTCATCTTGCCCCTGAGATAGGGACATCAAGGCTTTTTCCGCCTGAAGCTCTAAATGAGGTTCCTCATAAAGCAACCCCAAGGCCAGAAAAAACGCCTCCACATTGAGCAACGCAGGATCCCCTGGAGCCAATGCAAAAGCCCAATCTTGAGGGTCGCCCCGGAGCAAGGAAATCACAATCCTGACCTGCTGTGCAGGATCTCCAGCAGAGCGAGATTTCAGGGACAAAAACAACTTGCAATTATTTTTGAAATTTTGAAAGCAAGATCTATTCCCCGAGAAAAATTCAGGCAAAGGAATTCTAGGTTCAGATATAGGAACATGAACAACAAAATCTTGTAAATTTTGAACTTTCGTGGTGAGATTATTCAAACCTGCAGCTAAACTCTGAATATCCATTTTAAACAGGTGAACACAGAGCCATTCCAGGATTAATTTTCAGCAGACTTCTTTTTTCTCTCCTTTCTCTACCAATTAATTTAACCCTTTTTGAGGCCGGTCAAACTGTTATGGTTCTCAATGGCAAGAGAACTTAGCCCAGCATACATAAGAACTAGCTCTTGGAAGGATGGAAACTTAAACTGACCATGAACTAAACCTGCCGCACAACTAACAGTAGCCGGGTAGCGTGCCTGCGTTTTATCCCTTAGACGCTCAGCGCCAGCCAGAGGACTAACTAATCCTGGCAGAGGAAAATACAGTCCTGGCTCACCTCTAGAGAAATTTCCCCGAAAGGCAGACAGAGGCCCCCACATATATTGGCGGTGATTTTAGATGAAAATGACAAACGTAGTATGAAAATAGGTTTAGCAAAATCGAGGTCCGCTTACTAGATAGCAGGAAGACAGAAAGGGTACTTTCATGGTCAGCTGAAAACCCTATCAAAACTCCATCCTGAAATTACTTTAAGACTCTAGTATTAACTCATAACATCAGAGTGGCAATTTCAGATCACAAGAGCTTTCCAGACACAGAAACGAAACTGCAGCTGTGAACTGGAACAAAATGCAAAAAACAAACAAGGACAAAAGTCCGACTTAGCTGGAAGTTGTCTGGTAGCAGGAACATGCACAGAAAGGCTTCTGATTACAATGTTGACCGGCATGGAAGTGACAGAGGAGCAAGGTTAAATAGCGACTCCCACATCCTGATGGGAACAGGTGAACAGAGGGGATGATGCACACAAGTTCAATTCCACCAGTGGCCACCGGGGGAGCCCAAAATCCAATTTCACAACAGTTTTTGCTGACCGTATAAGTCATCTTACTATATTCTGCTATTAGTCAGTGGGCCTCTCTTTGCTAAATATCTAGTTCATTCTTACGTTTGTCTTTTCTTCTTACCTCACCGTTATTATTTGTTGGGGGCTTGTATCCAACTTTTGGGGTTTTTTCTCTGGAGGCAAGAAAGGTCTATCTTTTCCCTTCTAGGGTTAGTTAGTTCTCCGGCTGGCGCGAGACGTCTAGAACCAATGTAGGCACGTTCCCCGGCTGCTGCTATTTGTGGTGCTAGGATTAGATATACGGTCAGCCCAGTTACCACTGTCCTATGAGCTGGTTTTTTGTGTTTGCAGACTTGGTAATTACTTCTGAGACCCTCTGCCATTGGGGTCATAACACCCGCCTATCCCACTCTTTGACAAGTGATACAGGAGCGGCAGTAGTTTGACACATCTGTCCCCATCTTAGGCCAATAGAATTGTTGAGACAGCCAGGCCTTAGTTTTGCTGATCCCCAATTGTCCAGCGAGCAGGATCTCATGGGCAATGCACAACAGCTCACTCTGGAATTGCTGCGGGACGACCTGCTGTCTTTCCCTCAACCACTCCTTTTGCGATTTTCCAGGTACTGTCTCCCGGTACAACCTCCCTCTTTCCCAGAACACCCTCTCCTTATCAGTCACGGAAGTGGGCATCTCAGCAAGTTGTCTCAATTTCTCTAGGCTCACATCTGAGTGCAGAGCGGACTGAAACTCCTGGCTAAGGGAAGCCAGAAGCGACATCACGGTCCCTTCCCCATGGGAACCCTCTGGGACCTGCTCTGGGTCCATCTTTGGTTCAGTCACACCTGTGACTGCGGAGGGTCCAGAAGGCAGAATGTTAACTGCGTTCAGGGCACTCTGACTACGGGTGACATCAGCTACATAGGCTGTCTCCCCGGGGATTTCCACAGACCCATCAGCCGGCGTTGCTATGGGTGCTACCTCCCCATCCACCCCCAACGTTCCAGGAGCAGTGCTACTTATGGGCCAGTTACCTTCCTCGGTGGCACTGGTCAATTGCATGGCATCACCTTCCTCACGGTTCCCATGCATCTCCCCATTTCCGGTAGCACCGACACTTGCCCCTGCTAGGGGTTCCTCAGCTGTCTCACTCCACAGAGCGACGTGGCTGAGCATTCCTGTACCTATGGACACATCAACTTTTGCAGAAGAATGGTTATCAGGTTCAGTTGGCACAATTACATCATTTTCAGCATCATACCTAGGTAAAAATTGGTTAACAGATGCATCAATACTAGATAAAGCATGGTCAGGTAACACATGCGATTTTCCATCATCATCATCATCAGGGTTAACATTACCCTTATTAACAGATTAGGGAGGGGTGTCAGGAACGTAGTATGCAACCATCCTCCCCAAATCAGTCCCCAACAAAACAACAGTGGGCAAGATATCACACAGCCCCACTTTCTTCACCCCGCTCCCGGCACCCCAATCTATATAAACCCGGGCCATTGGCAAGGGACAGCTGATGCCACCAATCTCGGTGACAGTTAGGGTTTTCAACGGAATGATTTCTTCAGGGGCCGCCAGTTCGGGTCGGATGAGGGTCCGTTCAGCCCCAGAGTCCTTTAGGCCTGTAGCGACATGGCCTCCCATGGTGACGTGCTGTACATTGTCACACACCCTCCCAACCACCCCACCCACCAAAAGAACTGCTGCATTAGGCCCTGGGGCCTAGGCTGGGGGGTTCTTCTGCTTGTCTGGACAGTAGGGACTGATATGGGCAGTCCGTTTGCAAACTTAACACTGGCGGTAGGCCTGGTGCTGTTGGCAACAGGGACAGGGCCTCTGTTGTGTTGGCTGGCAGGGACACTGGCATTAGTTGCAGGCTTACCCCCTCTCCAGCTGGCGGTGACTTGTTTCCGCACTTCCGATCTACGGTTGGCCTCGTAGGCATCGGCAATCTGCGCTGCTTTCATCACGTCTTTGAGTTCTCGGTCCATCACGAACTGTCGCACCTCCGCTGGGCAAAGATGTAAGAACTGGTCTTTGATCATCAGGTCTCGCAGCTGTGCAAAGGTGGTCACTGACAGTCCTTGGGTCCACTGGTCAAAGTGGGTCCTGAGTCCATACGCCACATCGCTATAACTGTCGTGTGGGCCACGTTGGAGGTTCCGGAACTTTCTACGGCAAACCTTGGGTGTAAGCTGGTACTTTGTTATCAGGGCCTGCTTGATGGCCTCATAGTCACCATCTTGCTCCTTATGGAGGTGTAATACTATTGTAGGAATTCGAGGATTCTCGTAGCGTGGGGAAATGAACAGACAGAGATGGGTTTCTTTAGTGCAAATAGTGTATTTGTATCACAGCAATAACATCCAAAACAATATACTGATTACCTGCAGTGACCTGCAATGAAACAAGTCCTTGAAACATATACAGCACATCGGCAGAGTTCTTAAGGCAGAGTCCTCGGCAAGGTGATCATAAGGTGAGTGTGACAGGTGATGTGGTGCAGATCCAAAACACTGATGGTGCAGAAAGAGTCAAATCCAGGTATGTAGTAAACACAGGGAAGTCCAGAACAAGTCCACAGGTTAATCCCAGGTGTGGCATGAACACAGGTAAGTCCAGAAACTAGTTCTTAAGTTGATCTCAATTGTGGCATAAACACGGGTAAGTCCAGAAAAATGTTTACATGAATGTATTATACTGGTGTAGATTCCAGCAGCTCTCACCGGGGGGAGTAAATGAAGGATTAAGTAGCAAAACACAGTCCAGCAACATAGTTCAAAAACACAGTTTAGAAACAGAGTTCTTACCAGAAGGAGTGAACCAAGGGTTAAGTTCCAAAGTCAACAGACTAAGGATAACTTAGAGAGTGAATCTTACATACCCAGAGAATGTCCAGAGCCACAGGTAGAAGCACAGTAGAACAAGCAGCTGAGCTGAAGGGGAACGGAAGCAGAATACTCCAGCAAGGAAGCTGACACCTGACCCGGGTTTTAAACAAATGAACAGGAAGTAGGGCAGACAAAAACAGCAAACTCCATCTTAACAAAGGGCAAGATCATTCACAAGGTGACTTGGAAAACCCAGAATACTGACATGAGGGCAGCAAACGCCTCAAGAGCTTTGCCTCCCAGCCCTGGGGTCAGGTATTGTGCCCATTCTTCCGTAGGCAGCTGGTACTGTCTGCAGGATTTCTCAAAGGCCCGCAGAAAAGTGTGCAAGTCCCTGTTCTTTTCCATCACAGGAAAGTGCTCTGACCGGGGCTTCGGTATCTGAGCGCTGTTGGGCTCTCGGCTCCGGGCGGTGGATGGTATCTCCCCGCCGGACCAGCTCCAGTTCGTGGACTCGCTGGGCTTGGTGCTCAGCTCTCTCAGCTTCCCATTCGGCTCGCTGGGCCTGGGCCTCTCTCTCGGCTCTGTATTGCTGGATCAGCTGCAGACGTCCATCACGGTCATCAGCGGGGAGTAGTTCCTAGACTGCCAGCAGATTGGGGTCCAATCCGCCCTGTTTGCTAGTAGGGCCAGTATTCAGTGGTTGGACCTCTGCTGCAGCACCATGTTTGCTTGTGCTGGCTTCTGCGGCCACTGGGCTCCGAGAGCGGTCTAGAGAGGCTTCTCATTGCACCAGATTCGCGACCAGTTGGGCTTTGTTTTTGCCTGCAAAGTCAATGTGCTGTGACCTGCATAAGACAATAAGGGTGTCTCTGGTCTGCTGCTTTTGAAAGGTTTCTCCCAGCACAACCATGGTTGCCAAATAAAAGATAGGATAGAAAAACAAAGAGAAGATAAGGGGATAATTACCAGTACACAATTGTCTCAGAACTAATAAACCCTGCGTTCGTTCTCCAAACTTATTTGCACAGAGTCCTCGCAAGCACTTTGCAAGTTTTTAGTGAGAGGAATGATTGCTCAAACCAGATCCCTAATGCTCTATGATCCCACCGCTTGCCGCCAATATGTCACGATTCACACCGTGCTGAAACCACTATGTCATGGATCGGGGGTGACCTTTGGCCAGCACCAGGCTATCACATGTGCAGGGAGGCTTATCTTCGTTATCCCTCCACTGCTACAATGTGGTGAAAACACAAGCAAAGGCTATTGACCTATCAATTTACCGCAGGGGCTTTTTTTAGTTATCCCACTGCTGCTACAATATCACGAACTGCAGGGATTTATGTCTATCCCGCTTTTCCAATTCCGCTTTGGAACTTGCAGCTCTCCGGCGCCCCCTTACCCTCAGGTCAGTCAGGGAACTACACCTGGGATAATTAGTCGCCGAACCGGCCGCTTCACTGTGGACTGGCTAGCAGGCATGCTGCAGCGAGGGAATTATAAATGATTAGGCCGCAGCCAGACAATAGCTTATAAACACCGTTCCGTCACTGCCAGCTCACCTGCTTAGCCCAGAACACACTTCGCTGCCACCAGCTCAGCTCAGATTTCTCACAGGCAGGGGTTCGAGACAACCCAAATTAGTAGCGTAATTAACTTTAGAAGACTTAGGGTATGACAATTTAACGTATGTACAGCAATTATAAAATAAACAGGGATTAAATGAGAAATTAACACTTTCATGTGCTCAGATCATTTCCGGCAACCATGCTGGGGGGCGGAGCCCCAAATGTCCCAGTTCATCAGACAAGACCTGCTGTAACAGCTCCTCAGGCAAGACTGAAGGTTGGGCTCACTGGCAGTCAACTTATACCTGCAGGCTTGTGACATCACGAAAGGGGCTGAGTTACCACTGCCCTCCCCTTTCCCTCAAAGCTACAGATTTGCCAGCCTAACTTATTATCATATCTTCCGTGGACAACCTAGCAGAGTAACAGCACCCACATCATTCATCTTATATTGAAATTTGCTTTCTAATGATACCGCACTCGGACCAGTTGGTCCACACGGTTCGGGAGAAATCCCTACTTTGTACTCGTTGTGTTTAGCTGCTAGTGCTTACAGTGTTTGACAGATCTACCTATGGAAAGTCGCATACTCCTTATTTTTCTAGCCCAAATCGGTGGCCCAATATCTTATTATAATAGATCAAAGAACCTCATGTCTTTTGAGAAAGACTAGACCAGTTTCAGCTGGTACTGGAGGGAGATTTGTGCGGCTACAGGTGCAATAAAAATTCTTGTGGTTGGGGCCATGAGCGATTTGGGATCAACAGACACACATCTCAGCAAGCAGAAACACGGAGAGAAGGAGGGTCAGAGCCCACAGTATGTGTGCTAACAGGGAAAACTAAAAATCATATTATACATTATCATCACAATACCACCCCGTGTCTGTGTACACCAGTATATACCACTCCCCTGTATCTTTGTACACCTGTGTATACCACCCCGTGTCTTTACACATCTGTATATACCGCTCTCCCGTATCTGTGTACACCTGTGTATACCACCCTGTGTCTTATTACACCTGTATATACTGCTCCTCCTGTGTCTGTGTACATTTATATATACCACTGTCCTGTGTCTGTGTACACCTGTATATACCTCTCCCCATGTCTGTTTACACCTCTCCTACATGTCTGTGTACACCTGTATATAGGGCTCCCCGTGTCTGTGTCCACTTGTATATGCCGCTCCATGTGTCTGTGCACACCTGTATATAGCACTCCTCCTGTGTCTGTGTACACCTGTATATAGCACTCCCAGTGTCTGTGTACACCTATATATACCACTCCTCCTGTGTCTGTACAAACCTGTTTATACCTCTTCCCTGTGTCTGTGTACACCTGTATATAGCGCTCCCCGTATCTGTGTACACCTGTCTATACTGCTCCCCCGTGTCTGTGTACACCTTTATATACAGCTACCCCATGTCTGTGTATACCGCTCCCGCCGTGTCTGTGCACACCTGTATATACCACCCACTGTGTCTGTGCACACCTGCATATACCGCTCCCCCATGTCTGTGTACACCTGTATATATCTGTCCGCCCCTGTGACGGGGTATGCGACAGAGCAAAAAGAGACACCAGGCCGATAAACAATCTGAGATTTATTGGAACAGGGAGCTGGGCAGCACAAATGAGGGCAATGCTAGAGCGTCCGTAATGAGTCCACAATGAGCCCACACAAAGGGAGCCAACTCGGGGGCGCCACCAAGTAATCTGATGCCAGGGAAATATAGAAATAGTCCTTGCATGAGTTCAATGTATCTTGCAGATGAGGGATACAACGCAGTCCCATGTGGCAGCTTCTAACAATACGCACGGTCACCGGGATCTCGCCTCAGCATAAGATCCCAGGCCTTCGCAGGTCACCAACTGACCCTGCCAAAAACATGAGTCTTTTGTCCTGTGTCCTGGAATTAGCCCATATACTGCTCCTCCTGTGTCTGTGTGCACTGTATATACTGCACCCCCGTGTCTGTGTATGTAAGGCAGAGCCAGTTTCATAGTCATGGCAGAGCACTCTGGTGTATCTTTGCCCTAGCCTCTGCTTACATGAAAACAGCATTGTTTCACCAGCGTACCTCTGTCTTCTCCCGCTGCACCATCAGGGATACCACTGTGGAGCTGAGGCCTTTCTGCAACTGGCTTCACAAGAATTGAGATACAGACGGGTTCAAATGCAACATGTGAAACTTTTACTTGGTAGCACATTCTTGTCAGTAACAACATCTACAGCAAGTTCCACACAGTTCTCATTCTGCTCTTTCCCTGCACTCAGTTCCACGTCCTCCAGTACATTGCGGGGTAATAGCACCTTAGGCGGTATTGCAGCGTTCTCCCTGTTAAGCCTCACTGTACCTTGGGATTCTCCAGTCCGTTTTGCCCCGGTTCTGAGAGCATCCACCCATGCAATTATCTGCCACATGCTGAACAATCTGCGCCCTGTACTTCTCTGGACCGCATCCTTCCTCCAGCTATGAACTGCTGCAATCCTGCTGCTTGACACCATTGTTCTGTCCTATAGACTCTGAATGGCTATACTTCTCTTCTTAAATGTTCTGTGACTGTTGTGGTGTCCTGGGCCTAGAGCCCAGGTGGACTACTTGGGCGCCCAGGCCCTTCTCTCCACCTAAGGGAACTTTCCTAGCTTACCACACAGCAGCACCTCCTATGTTAACCCTTTCCTACACTATACCCTAGCTGAAAGCTCTGTACACTAGAATCTGGTGGCCAATCCAATAACTGCACTTACCCTATACTATACATAGCAGCAATGCAACACTATAACATTATACATATATACATTTAGCAATACATGGTAATACACATAACAGTGTAGCAGTACCATTGTATAGGAGTGGTAATACACTAAATCGTGTAGCAGTACCATCAGATGTTAACAAATATACAAACACTGATAATATACTGCACTGGGATGAAAGAGAAAGGTAAAAGTATAAACGTAATATATTATACCCCCTACATGTACACCTGTATATATTGCTCCCCCGTTTCAGTGCACACCTGTATGTACTGCTCCTCCTGTGTCTGTGCACACCTGTATATACCGCTCCCCCGAGTCTGTGCATATCTGTATATACCGCTCCCCCGTCTCTGTGCACACTTATATATACCGCTCCACCATGTCTGTGTACACCTGTATATACCGCTCCCCTGTATCTGTGTACACCTGCATCTACTGCTACCCCATGTCTGTGTATACTGCTCCCCCGTGTCTGTGTACACCTGTATATACCACTCCCCCAAGTCTGTGTACACCTGTATATACCACTCCCCTGTGTCTGTGTACACCTATATATACCACCCCCCCGTGTTTGTGCACACCTGTATATACCGCTCCTCCAGTTTCTGTGTACACCCGTATATACCTCTCACCCATGTCTGTGTACCCCTTTTTTTATACACCACTCCCCTTTGTCTGTGCACACATGTATATACTGCTCCTCCTGTGTCTGTGCACACCTGTATATACCTCTCCCCGTGTCTGTGTACACATGTATATACCGCTCCACCGTGTATGTGCACACTTGTATATACTGCTTCCCCGTGTCTGTGTACACTGTATACAGTGCTTCCCATGTGTGTACACCTGTATATACTGCTCCATGTCTGTGTACACCTATCTATTCCACTCCACGTGTATTTGTACACGTGCATATATCGCTCCCGTGTCTGTGTACACTTGTATATACCGCTCCCCCATGTCTGTGTACACTGTATACAGTGCTTCCCCTGTGTGTACACCTGTATATACTGCTCCCCCCATGCCTGTATACACCTGTCTATACCACTCCCTGTGTATGTGTACATGTGCATATATTGCTCCCCTGTGTCTGTGTACTCCTGGATATAGTGCTCCTCCTGTGTCTGTGTACACTTTTATATACCGCTCCCCAGTGTCAGTGTACACCTGTATATATTTCTTCCCCATGTCTGTGTACACCTGTATATAGTGCTCCCCGTGTCTGTGCACACCTGTATATACCGCTCCCCCGTGTCCGTGTACACCTGTATATAGCGCTCCTCGTGTCTGTGTACACTTGTTATGAAATTCTTACTCCTCTTTTGAAACATGTTACTTCATTTATCAAGGATACCTTGGATTTTTTGACAGGCCTACGTATATTAGGCACATTACCAAGGAACTATATTTTAGTCACAATGGACGTCAACAGTCTGTATACATATATATACACATATATATCGATCACAATAGGGGTATGGAGGCTGTACATCTTTTCCTTGATACTTACACCATCTTTTTACAAACACAGAAAGCATTTTGTATGGCACTACTAAATTTGATCCTAACTAGAATTTTTTCTCTTCTCTGATCAATTTTTTATCCAGATGGTGAGCACAGCTCTGGGGTCCAACATGGCGCCACTGTATGCAAATATATTTATGGCACTGTTTGAGGAAAGATATGTACTGTATATACTCATGAGATGTTCCAGAAGCACTCTTTATTTACACAGGAAAAGCTTTATAGATAATGTCTTTATGATGTGGATTGGTGATGAGGTTTCCCTTGCTCAATTTTTTATGAGATGAATTCTCGGATTCCAAATTTAACATTTACTATGCTAAGGATTACTAAGGATCAACATCAAATACATTTTTTGGACACTACAATTTCATTGAAGGAGGATTGCTATTTGGTTAATGATTTGTATACAAAACCCACCAATAAAAACAGTTAATTAAGCAATAAACAAACACACTGGCGCTAAGATAAACACCCCGAAATGAAGCTGCAGGCACCTGGGCGGACTGTGTGCAAAAACCCTGCCAAACAAGAACTAAACAGTAAAATAAATAAGTGGTGCCGCGCTGCACGAAGGCTATAGACGTATGGTGAGTGGATTTCTATGTCCTACCTCAAAGACGGAAGCTGACGAATGTCCTGGATTAGAAGGTAGCTGCCACAAAACTGTATCCTCCGAAGTGTGAGAAGGCTGCGGAGTCAGCAGTGCATAACTCAAAAGGGAGCGTCCTCCCGTGGTGTAATAGTCCCCTGCACGCTCGCCGCTGGAGATCCCGGCTTGCCGCCTCGGCCGATGGCGCCGCCGGACAGTAGCGTAGCGAAAAGGGGGCGTGGCTGAACGGTGACGTCACCAGTCTGTGAGACCCGACACAGACAAGGGCCAAGCCCGACGCGTTTCGAGGGTGACGACCCTCTTTCTCAAGGTAAGCAAAAACAGATAATTACATTTTTCTAGTCGCCACCCTTCTCATATCAAGAAGTCACTACCGAGGTCACAAATCCAGAGTGAATCGTATAGTCACTGATCCGATCGTGAGAGAACAGCGCATTTCAGAAACGCACAAGAAATTTGCCCAATGGGGTATCCACAGAAAATATTAACCTCTTTCTGCCATCGGACGGAATAGTACGTCTGATGGTAGAACCCCCGCTTTGATGCGGGCTCCGGCAGTGAGCCCGCATCAAAGCCGGGACATGTCAGCTGTTTTGAACAGCTTTCAAAAAACTGACCATCACATCCATTTTAAACATGGACTAAGTGTGAACAGGTGCTGAACCTAGAGTCACCAACTCATATACATACAAACAAAAATGGCAGCACTTTGTAGTAATTGCATTACTGCACTAGAAATATGAAAAATTGTGAAAGCTTAGCTCAGAAATTGGCCAATTCATGTGTACCTGGAAGCCACGGTAAGGCGTTTCTCTTTTCCAGGACCTAACATTGCCTTCCCTCTCTATTTTTTTCACCACTTAGATGAAAAAGAACCTAGACATATTTGGTGTCTATGAACTCGTAATGATGTGGAGAATCACAATGGCAGGTCAATTTTAGTCTTTTTTGAACCTAGCAAAAAAGCCAAACAAAAAACAAGTGTGAAATTGCACTTTTTTAGCAATTTCACCGCACTTGGAATTTTTTTCCCGTTTTCTAGTATACGACATGGTAAAACCAATGGTGTTGTTCAAAAGTACAACTTGTCCCGCCATATTTAGGGAAAAATAAAAAAGTTATGGCTCTGGGAAGGAGGGGAGCGAAAAACGAAAACGCAAAAACAAAAAAAGTGAATGAGTTAAAAAAAAAGGAAACCGCCAGAAAAAAGTATTTTAATATTCTTATTTTCACCATACCTATCATACTCGATCACCTGCAAAAATTAAGAATAATAAACCAACCGTATACTCCCTTTCCGCTGTAGTCCAATTAATAACAAGTGTCCCACGAAGATGTCCCCTATAGAACAGTGACATCGGGTGATGTCACTGCTCTATAGGCCTCCAGTGACACTCTGACAGGAGACAATGGCTCCTGCAGTGCATCACTGAAGAGGTTACCTGTGTTCAGGGTCTCACTTTATGGCAAAGCTGTGTGGGAATTTTACCACACAGCAGTGCCACAAGTGAGAATAGGGACTATTTCTCACAGCGGCGGAGGAATACATTGCGGAAGGATACCTTCCGTCATTGTATTGCTGGAGCCCCTAGAGAGTGGTCGCATGAGCTGATGTGGCCACTCTCCATGGGAGATCATCGTGGGACACTCGTTTTAATTGGATATCTGCGCATTCAGGGAGTATATTGTTTTATTATTTTAATATTTTTTACAGGTGAGCAAGGGCTTCGGGGATCAAGCTGATGGTGAGTATGTACTCTATGTTGTATGTACTCTATGTCTATATGTATGTACTGTATGTCTTATATGTATGTACTGTATGTCTATATGTATGTGTTGTATGTTCTGTTGTATGTACTGTATGTCATATGTTGTATGTAATGTTGTATGTACTGTATGTTGTATGTACTGTTGTATGTTGTATGTACTGTATGTCATATCTTTTATGTTGTATGTACTGTTGTATGTTGTGTGTACTGTATGTCATGTTGTATGTACTGTTGTATGTACTGTATGTTGTATGTACTGTTGTGTTGTATGTACAGTTGTATGTTTTATGTACTGTATGTCATATGTGTGTACTGTATGTCATGTTGTATGTACTGTTGTATGTACTGTTGTGTTGTATGTACAGTTGTATGTTGTATGTACTGTATGTCATATGTTGTATGTACTGTTGTATGTACTGTATGTCATATGTTGTATGTACTGTTGTATGTACTGTTGTATGTTGTGTGTACTGTATGTCATATGTTGTATGTACTGTTGTATGTACTGTATATTCTGTATGTTGTATGCTGTATGTACTGTATGTTGTATGTACTGTTGTATGTACTGTTGTATGTTGTATCTTCTGTTGTATGTTGTATGCACTGTATGTCATATGTTGTATGTTATATGTACTGTTGTATTATTATTATTTATTATTATAGCACCATTTATTCCATGGCGCTTTACATGTGAGGAGGGGTATACATAATAAAAACAGGTACAATAATCTTGAACAATACAAGTCACAACTGGTACAGGAGGAGAGAGGACCCTGCCCATGAGGGCTCACAATCTACTGTATGTCATATGTTGTATGTACTGTTGTATGTTGTATGTACTGTATGTCATATGTTGTATGTACTGTTGTATGTTGTATGTACTGTATGCTGTATGTCATATGTACTGTATGTTGTATGTTCTGGTGTAGTATGTACTGTATGTCATATGTTGTATGTACTGTATGTCATATGTTGTATGTACTGTTGTATGCACTGTTGTATGTTCTGTTGTATGCTGTATGTACTGTATGTTGTATGTTCTGTTGTATGTTGTATGTACTGTATATCATATGTTGTATGTACTGTTGTATGTTCTGTTGTATGTTGTATATACTGAATGTTGTATGTTCTGTTGTATGTTGTATGTACTGTATGTCATATGTTGTATGTACTGTATGTTCTGTATGTTATATGTACTGTATGTGTGTTTTTTTTACATTCAACACATTAGCCGGATAATGGGACTACTACTGTCCCACTATTGGCTAATGTGTCACTCACTGTCTCTGTAGCAGGCATAGCCCGATGGGACTTATAGTCCCATCGGACGATGCCTGCACACACACACCCCCAAAGACCCCCGACAGTCCCGCACAGACCCCCGAGAGCCCCACACAGACCCCCAGCAGACCCGCACAGACCCCCGACAGCCCCGTACAGATGCCCGACAGCCTGCACAGACCCCCGACAGCCCTGCAGACTCCCAACAGCCCCGCAGACTCCCGACAGCCCCCACAGACCCTTGGAAGCCCTGCACAGACCCCCGGCAGCCCCGCGACAGCCCCGCACAGACGTGCACAGACCCCCAGCAGCGCCGTGACAGCCCCGCAGACCCCCGGCAGCCCCACACAGACCCCCGACAGCCCGCACAGACCTCCGACAGCCCCGCAGACCCCCGGCAGACCCGCACAGACCCCCGACAGCCCGCACAGACCTCCGACAGCCCCGCAGACTCCCGACAGCCCCGCAGACTCCCGACAGCCCCGCTCAGAGCCCAGCACAGACCCCCGGCAGCCCCGCAGACCGCCAGCCCCGCACAGACCCCTGGCAGCCCCGCACAGACCCCCAGCAGCACCGCACAGATCACCGACAGACAGGCAGACGCCCCAGCAGACCCCCAGACAGCCCGCCCGCACACACAGACACGCAGTCTCCGCCTACACACTTCCCTCCTCCCGATCTGCAGCGTTTCATCCGCAGCTAAACCGCAGATCTTTTTTACATCTGTGGTTTTGCTGCGGATGTGCCCGACTCAATGCAAGTCAGTGGGTGCAGAAATGCTGCAGATCCGCACAAATAAATGACATGCTCCTTCTTTTGATCCTCAGCTTTCTCTGAGCGTAATTTTCCGCACCATTAGCACAGCTATTTTTTTTCCATTGATTTACATTGTACTATAAATCACTTGCGGATCTGCAGGGTTTCTGCACGGAAAAAAACGCTGCAGATCTGCAGTAAATCCGCAACGTGTGCACATAGCCTTACAGTACCATGTAAACCTATGGAAAACCCAATCCGCTGTGCACATGCTGCGGAAAAAAACGAGCGGGAACGCAGCGTTGTTTTTTCCACAGCATGTCAATTTTTTGTGCGGATCTGCAGCTTTTCTGCACCCATTTACTTGCGTTGAGTCTGGCACATCCGCAGCAAAACCGCAGATGTAAAAATGATCTGCGGTTTAGCTGCGGATGAAACGCTGCAGATTGGGAGGAGGGAGTGTGTGGGCGGTGACTGTGTGTGTGTATGTGTGTGCAGGCGCGGTCTGGGGGCTGTCAGTGGGTCTGCCGATGCGTCTGCGGGACTGTCAGGGGTCTGTGCGGGGCTGCCAGTGTGTCTGCGGGGCTATCGGGGGTCTGCCAGGGCTGTCGGGGGTCTGTGCGGGGCTGTCGGGGGTCTGCCGGGGGTCTGTGCGGGGCTGTTGGGGGTCTGCCGGGGCTGTTGGGGGTCTGTGCGGGGCTGCTGGGGGTCTGTGCGGGGCTGTCGGGGGTCTGCGGGCTGTCCAGGGGTCTACGGGGCTGTGCGGGAGGGGTCTTTGGGTGTGTGTGACACATTAGCCAATGATGGGACAGTAGTAGTCCCATCATCCGGCTAATGTGTTGAATGCAAAAAAAACCCACATACACACTGTGGAGAAACAGGGTCAGTGGGTGCTCTCGTCCACTGGCCCGGCTGTCTTTAGCAAGGCTGCATGGACCAGGGCTCATACCACTGAACGCCTGCTCTATCTCCCGGTGGGCAATACACTACACAGACAACACAGGGTTAAGGTAAAAAAGTGTGGCAATACTTTATTGAACCACAACACACAATAACAAACAGAACAATCTCAGCAATTACCCCAAGATGGTGAACATTACAGGGCCTCACCCTTCTGCTGACTCGCCGAGAGAATGGTAGATGTTATATCGAAGCTCCCAGGGTCGCTACTCCACCTGTGATATACACACAGAGAAGAGATATCGACAAGCGTAGGAAGATGACAGAACAGTCCATAGAGTCCGTACAAGGTCAAAAGCCAGTTGACATGTCAGAGCTCCCGGGGTCGCTATTCCACCTGTGATACACACACAGAGAAGAGGTAACGACAAGCGTAGGGAGATGACCAAGAACTGTCCATAGAGTCCATACAAGGTCCAAAGCCAGTTGACATGAGAGTCACCACTTGGCTTATCTGACCTTCTCCATGGAACCAGGCGACCAGCGGGTCCCAAACCTGGCTTTCTCCAAACATATCCATGATTCAGATGGTCACTGGATCAGATCTGTGGCCTTTCAACCGGACCCGAAAACCCCTAGGTTGTTTCCTATAGAATCATAGATCAGTGTCCCTCGTGATGGTGCCATGATGAATTGGCTGCAGTCCTTTCTCTTGTCTGTTGGGTGGTTTGCAGAATGTCTGGCTGGTAGCTCTGTGTTACTTTAGTCTCCCAGGATGTGATCTCTGAGTCTTTTTATACCCAAGTCATGTAAGTTATTTTTAGAATTACCCAGGGTCCTTCAGTCCAACATCAAGACAAGGTAAACAATGGTGATGGGATCAAGGTAGCACTATTAGCATATCAGCACACATCAATAAACAAAGCTTAACACACCCTATGTACAGTCACTATTACAGACTTAAGGTACCTTCACACTAAGGGTACCGTCACACAGTGCCATTTTGATCGCTGCGACGGCACGATCCGTGACGTCGCAGCGATCGTATGATTATCGCTCCAGCGTCGTAGACTGCGGTCACACGTTGCAATCACGGCGCTGGAGCGATGCCGAAGTCCCCGGGTAACCAGGGTAAACATTGGGTTACTAAGCGCAGGGCCGCGCTTAGTAACCCGATGTTTACCCTGGTTACCAGCGTAAACGTAAAAAAAACAAACAGTACATACTTACATTCCGGTGTCTGTCCCCCGGCGTCTCAGCTTCTCTGCACTGTGTAAGCACAGCGGCCGGAAAGCACAGCGGTGACGTCAGACGTCACCGCTGTGCTCGCTTTCTGGCTGGCCGGCGCTCACAGTGCAGAGAAGCTGAGACGCCGGAGGACAGACACCGGAATGTAAGTATGTACTGTTTGTTTTTTTTACGTTTACGCTGGTAACCAGGGTAAACATCGGGTTACTAAGCGCGGCCCTGCGCTTAGTTACCCGATGTTTACCCTGGTTACAAGCGAACACATCGCTGGATCGCTGTCACACACAACGATCCAGCGATGACAGCGGGTGATCAAGCGACGAAAGAAAGTTCCATACGATCTGCTACGACGTACGATTCTCAGCAGGGTCCCTGATCGTATGGATATCGCTGGAACGTCACGGATCGTACGGTCGTAGCGATCAAAGTGTGACTGTGTGACAGTACCCTAAGCGACTTTGCAGCGAGAACGACGACGATCCGTGACGTTGCAGCGTCCTGGATAGCGATCTCGTTGTGTTTGACAAGCAGCAGCGATCTGGATCCCGCTGTGATATCGTTGGTCGGAGCTAGAAGTCCAGAACTTTATTTTGTCGCTTGATCACCCTCTGTCATCGCTGTATTGGCGTGTGTGACGCCGATACAGCGATGTGTTCACTTGTAACCAGAGTAAACATCAGGTTACTAAGTGCAGGGCCGCGCTTAGTAACCCGATATTTACCCTGGTTACCATTGTAAAAGTAAAAAAAAAAAACAGTACATACTCACCTTCTGATGTCTGTCACGTCCCCCGGCGTCCACAGGGTTACGCGCTGTATGAAACTGAGATGTGAAATTATGAATCCGGCCTCCGAATCTGGTTTTTCATGCATTTTTCCATTCGAATCATGCACATTTTCCGTTCTCTCTCTCAAAAAAACAAATCAGTTGCATTAGTTTTTCACTATTTGCAATGGATCCGTTTTTTCAAAAATTCGCCAGATCCTGCCTGACGGAAAAAAACTGATGTGTGAAAGTAGCCTAACTATCCATATATCTATCTACATCTATCCATAGATATATCTATCCATACATATATCTATAGATAGATACATAGATCTATCTATTCATATATCTATCTATCTATCTATCTATCTGTCCCATATCTATCTATCTATCTATCTATCTATCTATCTATCTATCTATCTGTAATGGAATGTGGGTTGGACAAATGTAAAAGAGGAGGTTGGACAAGAAATTACATGACAAATCTTTTTTTTTGTTATTCAATAATACATCTTTATTTAACTTTCAAAAACGCACACAAAAATGCATTAAAAAAAGTGCAAAAATGCATCAAAAATTCGCAAAAAACGCACCTGCGTTTTCTGCCAAGAGCTGCGGATTTAGTGCAGAAAAATCCACAGGCAAATCTGCAACAGGTGCACGTACCCTTAGGCTATGTGCACACGTAAGAAAAGAGGTGCAGAATTTTCTGCACAAAATCCGCAGCCGCGGATTTGCAGCGGTTTTTATGTGGATTTTGTGCGGTTTCTATGCGGAATTGATGCGGATTTTCTGCGCTTTTTGCCACTGTGGAATTTTAACATGGAGGGGTGTAGAAACGCTGCAGATCCGCACAAAAGAAGTGACAAGCACTTCTTTGAAATCCGCAGCAATTCTGCACTGATTTTTCCGCACCATCTGCACAGCTTTTTTTTTTCCCATTGAATAACATTATACTGTACATCACAGTGCGGATCTGCAGCATTTCTGCGCGGAAAAATCCGCTGCGGATCCGCACTAAATCCGCATCGTGTGACATAGCCTTATTCTTCATTTCATTATCCTTATTTTCCTTTCTTCTTTTGTCCCTCTTATGTTTACATGTATATATATATATATATATATATATATGCATATATTTCCTTTTAATTTCCATCATTTTCCTTTCTTTCACTCACATTATTGTCTCCTTTAATTCTTTTATACTTTACTTGTCTTCTGTATCCAATATTTTTTCCCATTGCCAAATTTCTCTTTTCCTTCTCCTTGTTTGATCACTTTCTCTTACTAGATGTTTTTTCCTATTCATACTTTCTCTACTTCAGCGCTATTCCTTATTGCACTGACAGCGCTTGCACATTTCATTCTTGTTCTGTGTTTCACTCCGCACATGGAGTCCTTCTGCGCATGCACCGCCTGTCTTGCACTTCGGGCTTTTCCGGCACTAGCACTGCAGGCACGACGTATCCGGATGTGACGTGACACAGGAAGCTGTACTTGTTAGGCTATGTGCACAGGTTGCGGATTTCCTACGGATCTGCATTTTTTCCGCACAGAAACGCTGCAGATCCGCAAGTGATTTACAGTACAATGTAAATCAATGGAAAAAAAAATTTGCTGTGCTAATGGCGCGGAAAATTCCGCATGGAAAAGCTGCGGATTAAAAGAAGGAGCATGTCACTTCTTTTGTGCGGATCTGCAGCGTTTTTGTACCCACTCCATTATAGAAATCCACAGGGGTAAAAATGTATGAAATCCGCACAAAATCCACAGTAAATCCACACAAAATCCGCATAAAAAATGCATCAAATCCGCACCTGCGTTTTCTGCCAGGAGAAGCAGAATCTGCACAAAAAATTCCAGAGGCTTATCCGCAACGTGTCCACATAGCCTTACAGCAGCGCAGCGCTTACTCCACCACACTGCACTGTAGCACCGGACTGAAGCCGGCGGACTCCTTTTCAGGCTATGTGCACACTTTGCAGATTTGACTGTGGAATTTTCTGTGCAGATTCTGCATTTCTTGGCAGAAAACGCAGGTCAGAATCTGCGCCTTTTTTTGGTATGTGCACACACTGCAGATTTTTGTGTGGATTTCTTTCTTTTTTTCTCCCTGCAGATTTCTATTATGGAATAGGTGCAGAAACGCAGCAGCTCTGCAAAAACAATTGACATGGTCCTTTTTTGAATCTGCTGCGCTTTCCATGCGGATTTTTCCGCACCATTAGCACAGCATTATTTTTCTTATTGATTTACATTGTACTGTATGTGCACATACCCTCACAGTTAACTATCTCTGAACACCGTGGGCCTCAATCGACCTATTCTTTACCTTTGTATGGGACTATATTTTAATTGTACCTATATTATGCTATGCTTGGTGTTATTATGGGACTACTTGGTATTGTAATATATGAATACAATTACACATCTATCCTCTGATCTATGAATTCTCATTATGCCTGCTATTGTGTCTCCCCACTGTGGTGATAGCTGACTTGATACCTCCAGTGAAACTGTATCAGGATTTACCTTTCTTTTTTTCCCTTATTTTTTCATTTTTTATACCATTTCTTTCTGTTTTCCCCCGTTTTGTCCTTCTGGTCCTTTTCTTTTCTGTTTTTTTTTCCCCCTTTTTTCTTTTTTTCCTTTTGGCTTTATTCACCTCATGCTGGGCATCATTCGCGGTTGTTTATTTTTCTTTTACTTTGTTAAATGACATAATGCTGTAATTATCCTATTTATGATGATGTTAATCGTATTAATAATATATATTTTTTGCTTTGATACCCATGGATAGCTGTGATAATGGCAATGTTGCCGAAACGTTGGATTAATATCTGTAATATTGCATCATGTCGGCTGTGAATTAAATTCAGTATTACTTTGATTGAAATAGTACTGCTATCTGTCTTACTGAGTGCCGAAGGTCTTCATTCGACAATATACTGTGTACACTTGTATATTCAGCTCCGTGTCTGTATACACCTGTATATACCACTTCCCCGTGTCTGTGTACACCTGTATATACCATTTCCATGTGTCTAAACCTGCATATACCGCTTCCCAGTGTCTGTGTACACCTGTATATACCACTTCCCCGTGTCTGTGTACACCTGCATATACCGCTTCCCTGTGTCTGTGTACACCTGCATATACCGCTTCCCCGTGTCTGTGTACACCTGCATATACCGCTTCCCCGTGTCTGTGTACTCCTGCATATACCGCTTCCCCGTGTCTGTGTACACCTGCATATACCGCTTCCCCGTCTGTGTACTCCTGCATATACCGCTTCCCTGTGTCTGTGTACACCTGCATATACCGCTTCCCCGTGTCTGTGTACTCCTGCATATACCGCTTCCCCGTGTCTGTGTACACCTGCATATACCGCTTCCCCGTGTCTGTGTACTCCTGCATATACCGCTTCCCCGTGTCTGTGTACACCTGCATATACCGCTTCCCCGTGTCTGTGTACACCTGCATATACCGCTTCCCCGTGTCTGTGTACACCTGTATATGCCGCTCCCTCGTTTCTGTGTACACTGTATATAGCACTCCTTGTCTGTGTACACATGTATATACTGCTCCCCGTGTGTGTACAACTGTATATACTGCTCCCATGTCTGTGTACACGTCTATATACCTCTCTTCCCATGACTGTGCACACCTCTCCTCCTGGGTATATCTGTATTTACCGCTCCCATGTCTGTGCACACCTGTATATAGCGCTCCCCATGCCTGTGTACACCTGTATCTACTGCTACCCTATGTCTGTGTATATCGCTACCCCGTGTCTGTGCACACCTGTATATACCGCTCCTCCTGTGTACACCTGTATATACTGCTCCCCGTGTCTGTGTACACCTGTATCTACTGCTTCCCCGTGTCTGTGCACATCTGTATATACCACTCACCCGTGTCTGTGTACACCTGTATATACCGCTCCCCTTGTGTCTGTGCACACCAATATATATCGCTCCGTGCCTGTGTACACTTGTATATACCGCTGCCCCGTGTCCGTGTATACTGCTTCACTGTGCCTGTGTACACCTGTATATACCTCTCCCCCCGTGCGGGCATGGAATGCAGTATTTATTCCCTATAGTACCTGGGACATGTGAGAGCCCAGCATTGCAGGAAGCCAGCGGCCGACACTGTGCTCACTACTAGAGAGCAATGAATACTCACTTGCCTCCACGCACATAGTCCTGGCATGGGGAGCAATGAGTATTCCGGCAGCTGTCCTCGGCTTGTAAGCAGCACATGGCGTCCCTGCCAAGTGCTGCTTACAAGCGTAAAGTAGGTGTTGGTACCAGAACAATACACTATGAGGGAGAGCGGGAAGATAAAATAAAGATTATAAGGTAAGTATAATGGTATTTTTTAAAGGGAACCTGTCACTCCCAAAATCGAAGGTGAGCTAAGCCCACCGGCATCAGGGGCTTATCTACAGCATTCTGGAATGCTGTAGATAAGCTCCCGATGTATCCTGAAAGATGAGAAAGAGGTTAGGTTATACTCACCCAGGGGCCGTCCTGCTGCGGTTCTGGTCCGATGGGCGTCGCGGTCCGGGGCCTCCCATCTTCTTACGTTGACGTCCTCTTCTTGTCTTCACGCTGCGGCTCCGGCGCAGGTGTACTTTGTCTGCCCTGTTGAGGGCAAAGTACTGCAGTGCGCAGGCGCCCGGCCTCTCTGACCTTTCCCGGCGCCTGCGCACTGCAGCACTTTGCTCTGCCCTCAACAGGGCAGACAAAGTACACCTGCGCCGGAGCCTGAAGACAAGAGGACGTCATCGTAAGATGGGAGGCCGCGGACGGGACCGCGACACCCATCGGATCGGACCGCAGCGGGTCCGCCCCTGGGTGAGTATAATCTAACCTCTTTTTCTCATCTTTCAGGATACATCGGGGGCTTATCTACAGCATTACAGAATGCTGTAGATAAGCCCCTGATGCTAGTGGGCTTAGCTCACCTTCAATTTTGGGGGTGACAGGTTCCCTTTAATGTTTTTCTGATGGGGCCCTGCATACCAGGATAAAATTGGAGCCCTGCATACCAGGACAGAGATGGGGGACAATCATACCAAGATAAGGATCAGGCCATGCATACCTGGCCTGGAGATGGGGCCCTGCGTACCAGCTAGGGATAAGGGGCCATGTACACCAGGATGGGGATGAGGGGACCATACAGGTGCTTCTCATAAAATTAGAATATCATCAAAAAGTTAATTTATTTCAGTTTTTCAATACAAAAAGTGGAACTCATATTATATAGAGTCATTACAGAGTGATCTACTTCAAGTGTTTATTTCTGTTAATGTTGATGATTGTGGCTTACAGCCAACGAAAACCCAAAAGTCAATATAAAGTATTCTAATTTACTGAGATAACACCAGCTTGAAAAATGATTTTAAAATCCAAAATGTTGGCCTAATGAAATTTACGTTCAGTAAATGCACCTTTTGCATCAATTACTACATCAATGCAGCGTGGCGTGGAGGTGATCAGCCTGTGGCACTACTGAGGTGTTATGGAAGCTCAGGTTGCGTTGATAGCAGTCTTCAGCTCATCTGCATTGTTGGGTCTGGTGTCTCTCATCTTCCTCTTGACAATCTATGGGGTTAAGGTCAGATGAGTGTGCTGGCCCATCAAGCACAGTGATACTGTTGTTTGTAAACCAGGTATTGGTACTTTTGGCAGTGTGGATATGTGCCAAGTCCTGCTGTAGAATGAAATTTCCATCTTCAAAAAGCTTTTCGGCAGGGGGAAGCAAGAAGTGCTCTAAAACTTCCTGGTAGATGGCTGCGCTGACTTTGGTCTTGCTAAAACACAGTGGACCTACACCAGCAGATGACATGGCTCCCCAAATCATCACTGATTGTGGAAACTTCACACTAGACCTCAGCAGCTTGGATTGTCTGTCTCTCCCTTCAGACTCTGGGACCTTGACTTTCAAAGTCTAGTGTGAAGTTTCCACAATCGGTGATGGTTTGGGGAGACATGTCATCTGCTGGTGTAGGTCCACTGTGTTTTATCAAGAACAAAGTCAGCGCAGCCGACTCCCAGGAAATTTTAGAGCACTTCATGCTCTAATGTGTGTGGGGACACGTGGGACAGCGGCTGTTATCTACCACGCAGGACAGTCTCCTCCTCCTACTTAATACCAATTATGGAGCCACGGGAAAAGGAACAGATTTAATATGAATAACTTAACAAAATATAGAAAAATGGACACAATATGTGCGCACAAGTCTGCAGATTCCTTTTATGAGTGGATACAGATTCACCGGTGACATCATATTTGGAGGGAAGGTGCCTTATGGCAGAATAGTCAATTAATCAATTACAGTCTTGATGACGGAGGCTTGGTCCCATCGTGGTTCCAGTCGTGGACATGTTAGTAATGCAGTTGGGTTATGCTGCGCCTGGGGCTCTGCCACGACATATGCGTCATGTACATGCAGTATGTGCAGTTAGTAATTCACAGCCTCGTGTATGTATAGCATATACACACACAGTATATCTACACTTAGCCCAGCTGTGACGAGCCCCTTTCTCCCTCTCATGGTCCCAGATCAGTGCCAATCCCCCATTACATGGCACCTCAGGTCACGGACTCCTTCTTTTTGAATGGAGACCTCAGCCGCTTCCACAAAGAAGACTTGGGTTTGGATCTGCGCTCACTCGCAAGAGCCGCCTCTTTCTCTTTCCTCCGGATCTCACGTACCAGAGCGTGGAAAATATCATCGATGTAATAACGGAACGCTGCCGACGTCTCAAAGAACGGACAGCTGAACTCTCGAGCTAACGAGATGCCCTCATCCTTGGAGACCTGAGAATGAGAAGATGTGTGGTCAGGACAGAGGGGGCCACTTGTCCGTAAGTAATGAGTATTCCCCGCACTATACCTGACGGAGGCGTGAGAGATCTGACTTATTTCCCACCAGCACCACAGGTGTGTCATCTGTCCGCCGCACGCGATAGATAAGCTGCTTGAATTCGCGAACTTCATGAAAGCTGCGGCGGTCGGTAATGGAGTAGCAGATGATGAAGCCTTCGCCGGCTCTCATGTACTGGTCTCTCATTGCTGTAAACTCAGCCTGCATCAAAAATAGCAGAGGAACAGTTAAAGGAGCACTGCATTGGGCAGCCATAACACACCCCAACCCCAGAGAGAGTGCCACCACATAAGAGGACTTTCTAGACAGGCTGCAGAGAAGGGACGGAGTTGATCTGCTATATGTCCCATCCACCCTACCTGTCCGGCAGTATCTAGGATGTCCAGGTTAGCAGGTTCATCATCAATCCGTATGCGTATTTTATAAGCATCCTCTGGAAATTGTGAGAGAATCCAAAAGTCACTTGTGAGAGAAGAGAATGGGTTAAATCTGCAGCCAATAGGAAAGATCGCCACTCACCAATGGTGGGGTCATGATCCTCGGGAAAGCGATGGCTGATGAACTGCATGGTCATTGCTGTGGATGTAGATGTGCACATTACACAGCAGCCACTTGACACAGACACCCAACATGCACCAACCAACCACAGAGCAGCTCCTGTGTGCCAATTCATACTCACCGCTCTTCCCAACACCGCCCGCTCCCAGCATCACCAGCTTGTACTCTCGTGGTTGTGCTGATTGTGCCGGAGTGGTGTTGCGGTTACCAACTGCATCCATCTGGAATAATGGCCCATTATGGAGATGAACAACACGAGATGTGAACCACAGCCCTACCATGTCAGTGCCCATATTCCCACCCTGCATCCCCTTCCATGTGCCTGTCGTATCCCTGTCCTTCCCCATGTGCCCCTCAAATCCCCATCCTCTGCAATGTCCCCTCGCATCCCTATGCTCTCATCTGTGCCCCTGGTATCCCCTTCCCCCTCATGTGCCCCTCGAATCCCCCGTCCTCTTCCCGGTGCCCCTCATATCTCCATCCCTCCCATGTGCCTCTCGTCTCGTATTCCTATCCTCCACCCTGTGCCCCTCACGTCCCCTTCCTCCCTTGCGTCCCCTTTGTCCGTCATGTGCCCTTCTTATCCCCATCCTCCGCCCCTTGTACTCATCCTCTCCTCTGTGCCCCTCGTGTCCCTGTCCACCTCCTATCCCAATCCTTTCTCCTGTTCCCCTCATATCTTCATCCTCCCCCTGTGCTCCTCGTGTCCCCACCCTGTGCCCCCTTCCTCCATCTGTGCCCGTCCTATCCTGTCCTCTCCCCGGAAGCCCCTTCCTCCCTCTTGTGGCACCTCTCCTCCATATGTCCCCATCGTATCATGGTCCACCCACCTGTGCCCCTTGTCTACCCATCCTCACCAATGCCCTTCGCATATTATATATATATATATATATATATATATATATATATAACTTTCCTGTGTGTATGTACACCTCCACCTCTCGCCTCCCGTGTGCATACACCCCCCCCCCCGTGTAAATATACAAATTCGTACCTCCACCACTGCAGGGTTTCTGGGAGTGCAGGAGATGACGTCATCAGGAATTGATGTCATGGTCATATGACCAGTCACGAGGGTGGAGTAGGAGGAGTTAATTTTCTTTCAGTTCATTCATTAATCTCTTTGGCAACGAGTATAGCGGCTGTATGTTTTACATGTGGCATTGAGATGATAAGCAGTGCAGGGGTTACACACAGTATGGGGGGAGAGGATGAGCAGTGCAGGGGTTACACAGTATGGGGGAGAGATGATGAGAGGTGCAGGGGTTACACAGTAGGGGGGGAGAGGATGAGCGGTGCAGGGGTTACACAGTATGGGGGGAGAGGATGAGCGGTGCAGGGGTTACACAGTATGGGGGGAGATGATGAGCGGTGCAGGGGTTACACAGTATGGGGGGAGAGGATGAGCGGTGCAGGGGTTCCACAGTAGGGGGGGAGAGGATGAGCGGTGCAGGGGTTACACAGTAGGGGGGGAGAGGATGAGCGGTGCAGGGGTTACACAGTATGGGGGGAGAGGATGAGCGGTGCAGGGGTTACACAGTATGGGGGGAGATGATGAGCGGTGCAGGGGTTACACAGTATGGGGGGAGATGATGAGCGGTGCAGGGGTTACACAGTATGGGGGAGATGATGAGCGGTGCAGAGGTTACACAGTATGGGGGGAGAGGATGAGCAGTGCAGGGGTTACACAGTATGGGGGGAGAGGATGAGCGGTGCAGGGGTTACACAGAATGGGGGGAGAGGATGAGCAGTGCAGAGGTTACACAGTATGGGGGGAGAGGATGAGAGGTGCAGGGGTTACACAGAATGGGGGGAGAGGATGAGCGGTGCAGGGGTTACACAGTATGGGGGGAGAGGATGAGCGGTGCAGGGGTTACACAGAATGGGGGGAGAGGATGAGCGGTGCAGGGGTTACACAGTATGGGGGGAGAGGATGAGCGGTGCAGGGGTTACACAGTATGGGGGGAGATGATGAGCGGTGCAGGGGTTACACAGTATGGGGGGAGATGATGAGCGGTGCAGGGGTTACACAGTATGGGGGAGAGATGATGAGAGGTGCAGGGGTTCCACAGTATGGGGGGAGATGATGAGCGGTGCAGGGGTTACACAGTATGGGGGGAGGGGATGAGCAGTGCAGGGGTTACACAGAATGGGGGGAGAGGATGAGTGGTGCAGGGGTTACACAGTATGGGGGGAGATGATGAGCGGTGCAGGGGTTACACAGTATGGGGGGAGATGATGAGCGGTGCAGGGGTTACACAGTATGGGGGGAGAGGATGAGCAGTGCAGGGGTTACACAGTATGGGGGGAGAGGATGAGCGGTGCAGGGGTTACACAGTATGGGGGGAGAGGATGAGTGGTGCAGGGGTTACACAGTATGGGGGGAGATGATGGGCGGTGCAGGGGTTACACAGTATGGGGGGAGAGGATGAGCGGTGCAGGGGTTACACAGTATGGGGGGAGATGATGGGCGGTGCAGGGGTTACACAGTATGGGGGGAGATGATGGGCGGTGCAGGGGTTACACAGTATGGGGGGAGAGGATGAGAGGTGCAGGGGTTACACAGTATAAAGGGAGATAATGAGAGGTGCAGGGGTTACACAGTATGGGGGGAGATGATGAGCGGTGCAGAGGTTACACAGTATGGGGGGAGATGATGAGTGGTGCAGGGGTTACACAGTATGGGAGAGATGATGAGCAGTGCAGGGGTTACACAGTATGGGGGGAGAGGATGAGCGGTGCAGGGGTTACACAGTATGGGGGGAGAGGATGAGAGGTGCAGGGGTTACACAGTATGGGGGGAGAGGATGAGAGGTGCAGGGGTTACACAGTATAAAGGGAGATAATGAGAGGTGCAGGGGTTACACAGTATGGGGGGAGATGATGAGCGGTGCAGAGGTTACACAGTATGGGGGGAGATGATGAGTGGTGCAGGGGTTACACAGTATGGGAGAGATGATGAGCAGTGCAGGGGTTACACAGTATGGGGGGAGAGGATGAGCGGTGCAGGGGTTACACAGTATGGGGGGAGAGGATGAGCGGTGCAGGGGTTACACAGTATGGGGGGAGAGGATGAGAGGTGCAGGGGTTACACAGTATGGGGGGAGAGGATGAGCAGTGCAGGGGTTACACAGTATGGGGGGAGAGGATGAGCAGTGCAGGGGTTACACAGTATGGGGGGAGAGGATGAGAGGTGCAGGGGTTACACAGTATGGGGGAGAGGATGAGCAGTGCAGGGGTTACACAGAATAGAGGGAGATGATGAGCAGTGCAGGGGTTACACAGTATGGGGGGAGATGATGAGCGGTGCAGGGGTTACACAGTATGGGGGGAGATGATGAGTGGTGCAGGGGTTACACAGAATAGAGGGAGATGATGAGCGGTGCAGAGGTTACACAGTATGGGGGGAGATGATGGGCGGTGCAGGGGTTACACAGTATGGGGGGAGAGGATGAGAGGTGCAGGGGTTACACAGTATAAAGGGAGATAATGAGAGGTGCAGGGGTTACACAGTATGGGAGATGATGAGCAGTGCAGGGGTTACACAGTATGGGGGGAGAGGATGAGCGGTGCAGGGGTTACACAGTATGGGGGGAGAGGATGAGCGGTGCAGGGGTTACACAGTATGGGGGGAGAGGATGAGCGGTGCAGGGGTTACACAGTATGGGGGGAGAGGATGAGAGGTGCAGGGGTTCCACAGTATGGGGGGAGAGGATGAGCAGTGCAGGGGTTACACAGTATGGGGGGAGAGGATGAGAGGTGCAGGGGTTACACAGTATGAGGGGAGAGGATGAGAGGTGCAGGCGTTACACAGTATAGAGGGAGAGGATGAGCAGTGCAGGGGTTACACAGAATAGAGGGAGATGATGAGCGGTGCAGGGTTACACAGTATGGGGGGAGAGGATGAGCAGTGCAGGGGTTACACAGTATGGGGGGAGAGGATGAGCAGTGCAGGGGTTACACAGTATGGGGGGAGAGGATGAGAGGTGCAGGGGTTACACAGTATGGGGGAGAGGATGAGCAGTGCAGGGGTTACACAGAATAGAGGGAGATGATGAGCAGTGCAGGGGTTACACAGTATGGGGGGAGATGATGAGCGGTGCAGAGGTTACACAGTATGGGGGGAGATGATGAGTGGTGCAGGGGTTACACAGAATAGAGGGAGATGATGAGCGGTGCAGAGGTTACACAGTATGGGGGGAGAGGATGAGCGGTGCAGGGGTTACACAGTATGGGGGGAGATGATGAGAGGTGCAGGGGTTACACAGTATGGGGGGAGAGGATGAGCGGTGCAGGGGTTACACAGTATGGGGGGAGATGATGAGAGGTGCAGGGGTTACACAGTATGGGGGGAGAGGATGAGCGGTGCAGGGGTTACACAGTATGGGGGGAGAGGATGAGAGGTGCAGGGGTTCCACAGTATGGGGGGAGAGGATGAGCGGTGCAGGGGTTACACAGTATGGGGGGAGAGGATGAGAGGTGCAGGGGTTCCACAGTATGGGGGGAGAGGATGAGCGGTGCAGGGGTTACACAGTATGGGGGGAGATGATGAGCGGTGCAGAGGTTACACAGTATGGGGGGAGAGGATGAGCGGTGCAGGGGTTACACAGTATGGGGGGAGATGATGAGAGGTGCAGGGGTTACACAGTATGGGGGGAGAGGATGAGCGGTGCAGGGGTTACACAGTATGGGGGGAGAGGATGAGAGGTGCAGGGGTTCCACAGTATGGGGGGAGAGGATGAGCGGTGCAGGGGTTACACAGTATGGGGGGAGAAGATGAGCGGTGCAGGGGTTACACAGTATGGGGGGAGAGGATGAGCGGTGCAGGGGTTACACAGTATGGGGGGAGAGGATGAGCGGTGCAGGGGTTACACAGTAGGGGGGGAGAGGATGAGCGGTGCAGGGGTTACACAGTATGGGGGGAGAGGATGAGCGGTGCAGGGGTTACACAGTATGGGGGGAGAGGATGAGAGGTGCAGGGGTTCCACAGTATGGGGGGAGAGGATGAGCAGTGCAGGGGTTACACAGTATGGGGGGAGAGGATGAGAGGTGCAGGGGTTACACAGTATGAGGGGAGAGGATGAGAGGTGCAGGGGTTACACAGTATAGAGGGAGAGGATGAGCAGTGCAGGGGTTACACAGAATAGAGGGAGATGATGAGCGGTGCAGGGTTACACAGTATGGGGGGAGAGGATGAGCAGTGCAGGGGTTACACAGTATGGGGGGAGAGGATGAGCAGTGCAGGGGTTACACAGTATGGGGGGAGAGGATGAGAGGTGCAGGGGTTACACAGTATGGGGGAGAGGATGAGCAGTGCAGGGGTTACACAGAATAGAGGGAGATGATGAGCAGTGCAGGGGTTACACAGTATGGGGGGAGATGATGAGCGGTGCAGAGGTTACACAGTATGGGGGGAGATGATGAGTGGTGCAGGGGTTACACAGAATAGAGGGAGATGATGAGCGGTGCAGAGGTTACACAGTATGGGGGGAGAGGATGAGCGGTGCAGGGGTTACACAGTATGGGGGGAGATTGTGAGAGGTGCAGGGGTTCCACAGTATAGGGAGAGAGGATGAGCGGTGCAGAGGTTACACAGTATGGGGGGAGATGAGCGGTGCAGGGGTTACACAGTATGGGGGGAGAGGATGAGAGGTGCAGGGGTTACACAGTATGGGGGGAGAGGATGAGAGGTGCAGGGGTTACACAGTATAAAGGGAGATAATGAGAGGTGCAGGGGTTACACAGTATGGGGGGAGAGGATGAGAGGTGCAGGGGTTACACAGTATAAAGGGAGATAATGAGAGGTGCAGGGGTTACACAGTATGGGAGAGATGATGAGCAGTGCAGGGGTTACACAGTATGGGGGGAGAGGATGAGCAGTGCAGGGGTTACACAGTATGGGGGAGAGATGATGAGCGGTGCAGGGGTTACACAGTATGGGGGGAGAGGATGAGAGGTGCAGGGGTTACACAGTATGGGGGGAGAGGATGAGAGGTGCAGGGGTTACACAGTATGAGGGGAGAGGATGAGAGGTGCAGGGGTTACACAGTATAGAGGGAGAGGATGAGCAGTGCAGGGGTTACACAGAATAGAGGGAGATGATGAGCGGTGCAGGGTTACACAGTATGGGGGGAGAGGATGAGCAGTGCAGGGGTTACACAGTATGGGGGGAGAGGATGAGCAGTGCAGGGGTTACACAGTATGGGGGGAGAGGATGAGAGGTGCAGGGGTTACACAGTATGGGGGAGAGGATGAGCAGTGCAGGGGTTACACAGAATAGAGGGAGATGATGAGCAGTGCAGGGGTTACACAGTATGGGGGGAGATGATGAGCGGTGCAGAGGTTACACAGTATGGGGGGAGATGATGAGTGGTGCAGGGGTTACACAGAATAGAGGGAGATGATGAGCGGTGCAGAGGTTACACAGTATGGGGGGAGAGGATGAGCGGTGCAGGGGTTACACAGTATGGGGGGAGATGATGAGAGGTGCAGGGGTTCCACAGTATAGGGAGAGAGGATGAGCGGTGCAGAGGTTACACAGTATGGGGGGAGATGATGAGCGGTGCAGGGGTTACACAGTATGGGGGGAGAGGATGAGAGGTGCAGGGGTTACACAGTATGGGGGGAGAGGATGAGAGATGCAGGGGTTACACAGTATAAAGGGAGATAATGAGAGGTGCAGGGGTTACACAGTATGGGGGGAGAGGATGAGAGGTGCAGGGGTTACACAGTATAAAGGGAGATAATGAGAGGTGCAGGGGTTACACAGTATAAAGGGAGATAATGAGAGGTGCAGGGGTTACACAGTATGGGAGAGATGATGAGCAGTGCAGGGGTTACACAGTATGGGGGGAGAGGATGAGCAGTGCAGATGTTACACAGTATGAGGGGAGAGGATGAGCAGTGCAGGGGTTACACAATAGAGGGAGATGATGAGCGGTGCAGGGTTACACAGTATGGGGGGAGAGGATGAGCAGTGCAGGGGTTACACAGTATGAGGGGAGAGGATGAGCAGTGCAGGGGTTACACAGTATGAGGGGAGAGGATGAGCAGTGCAGGGGTTACACAGTATGGGGGGAGAGGATGAGCAGTGCAGGGGTTACACAGTATGGGGGGAGAGGATGAGAGGTGCAGGGGTTACACAGTATGGGGGGAGAGGATGAGCAGTGCAGAGGTTACACAGTATGGGGAGAGAGGATGAGCAGTGCAGGGGTTACACAGAATAGAGGGAGATGATGAGCAGTGCAGGGTTTACACAGTATGGGGGGAGATGATGAGCGGTGCAGGGGTTCCACAGTATGGGGGGAGATGATGAGAGGTGCAGGGGTTCCACAGTATGGGGGGAGATGATGAGTGGTGCAGGGGTTACACAGAATAGAGGGAGATGATGAGCGGTGCAGAGGTTACACAGTATGGGGGGAGATGATGGGCGGTGCAGTGGTTACACAGTATGGGGGGAGAGGATGAGAGGTGCAGGGGTTACAAATTATAGAGGGAGAGGATGAGCAGTGCAGGGGTTACACAGTATGGGGGAGATGATGAGAGGTGCAGGGGTTACACAGTATAAAGGGAGATAATGAGCAGTGCAGGGGTTACACAGTATGGGGGGAGATGATGAGAAGTGCAGGGGTTACACAGTATGGGGGAGAGGATGAGCGGTGCAGGGTTACACAGTATGGGGGGAGAGGATGAGCAGTGCAGGGGTTACACAGTATAGGGAGAGAGGATGAGCAGTGCAGGGGTTACACAGTATGGGGGGAGATGATGAGAGGTGCAGGGGTTACACAGTATAAAGGGAGATAATGAGCAGTGCAGGGGTTACACAGTATGGGGGGAGATGATGAGAAGTGCAGGGGTTACACAGTATGGGGGAGAGGATGAGCGGTGCAGGGGTTACACAGTATAGGGAGAGAGGATGAGCGGTGCAGAGGTTACACAGTATGGGGGGAGATGATGAGCGGTGCAGGGGTTCCACAGTATAGGGAGAGAGGATGAGCGGTGCAGAGGTTACACAGTATGGGGGGAGATGATGGGCGGTGCAGGGGTTACACAGTATGGGGGAGAGGATGAGTGGTGCAGGGGTTACACAGTATGGGGGATAGGATGAGCGGTGAAGGGGTTACACAATATGGGGGAGATGATGAGTGGTGCAGGGGTTACACAGTATGGGGGGAGATGATGTGTGGTGCAGGGGTTACACAGTATGGGGGAGAGGGTGAGAGGTTACACAGTATGGGGGGAGATGATGAGCAGGGCAGGGGTTACACAGTATAGAGATGATGAGCGAGCGGTGCAGGAGTTATACAGTATGGTGGAGATGATGAGAGGTGCAGGGGTTACACAGTATGGGGGGAGATGATGGGAGGGGCTGGGGTTACACAGTATAGGGAGAGATGTAAGCGGTGCAGGGGTTACACAGTATAGAGGGAGATGATGAGCGGTGCAGAGGATATACAGTATATAGGGAGATGATGAGCGGTGCAGTAGTTACACAGTATAGAGCGAGATGATGAGTGGTGCAGGGGTTACACAGTATAGGGGGAGATAATGAGCGGTGCAGGGGTTATACGGTATAGAGGGAGATGATGAGCGGTGCAGGGGTTACACAGTATGGGGGGAGAGGATGAGCGGTGCAGGGGTTACACAGTATGGGGGAGAGGATGAGCGGTGCAGGGGTTACACAGAATAGAGGGAGATGATGAGCAGTGCAGGGGTTACACAGTATGGGAGAGAGGATGAGAGGTGCAGTGGTTACACAGTATGGGGGGAGAGGATGAGAGGTGCAGGGGTTACAAATTATAGAGGGAGAGGATGAGCAGTGCAGGGGTTACACAGTATAAAGGGAGATAATGAGCAATGCTGGGGTTACACAGTATGGGGGGAGATGATGAGAAGTGCAGGGGTTACACAGTATGGGGGAGAGGATGAGCAGTGCAGGGGTTACACAGTATGGGGGGAGATGATGAGAGGTGCAGGGGTTACACAGTATGGGGGGAGATGATGAGCGGTGCAGGGGTTCCACAGTATAGGGAGAGAGGATGAGCGGTGCAGAGGTTACACAGTATGGGGGGAGATGATGGGCGGTGCAGGGGTTACACAGTATGGGGGAGAGGATGAGTGGTGCAGGGGTTACACAGTATGGGGGATAGGATGAGCGGTGAAGGGGTTACACAATATGGGGGAGATGATGAGTGGTGCAGGGGTTACACAGTATGGGGGGAGATGATGTGTGGTGCAGGGGTTACACAGTATGGGGGAGAGGGTGAGAGGTTACACAGTATGGGGGGAGATGATGAGCAGGGCAGGGGTTACACAGTATAGAGAGAGATGATGAGCGGTGCAGGAGTTATACAGTATGGTGGAGATGAGAGGTGCAGGGGTTACACAGTATGAGGGGAGATGATGGGAGGGGCTGGGGTTACACAGTATAGGGAGAGATGTAAGCGGTGCAGGGGTTACACAGTATAGAGGGAGATGATGAGCGGTGCAGAGGATATACAGTATATAGGGAGATGATGAGCGGTGCAGTAGTTACACAGTATAGAGCGAGATGATGAGTGGTGCAGGGGTTACACAGTATAGGAGGAGATAATGAGCGGTGCAGGGGTTATACAGTATAGAGGGAGATGATGAGCGGTGCAGGGGTTACACAGTATGGGGGGAGAGGATGAGAGTTGCAGGGGTTACACAGTATGAGGGGAGAGGATGAGTGGTGCAGTGGTTACACAGTATAGAGGGAGATGATGAGCGGTGCAGAGGTTATACAGTATATAGGGAGATGATGAGCAGTGCAGTAGTTACACAGTATAGAGGGAGATGATGAGTGGTGCAAAGTTTATACAGTATAGAGGGAGATGATGAGAGGTGCAGGGTTTACATGGGATAGAGGGAGATGATGAGTGGTGCAGGGGTTACACAGTATAGAAGGAGATGATGAGCAGTGCAGAGGTTATACAGTATAGAGTGGGATGATGAGCGGTGCAGTAGTTACACAGTATAGAGGGAGATGATGAGTGGTGCAGGGGTTACACAGTATGGGGGAGAGGTGAGCGGTGCAGGGGTTACACAGTATGGGGGGAGATGACTAGCAGTGCAGGGGTTACATGGTATGGGGGGAGATGATGAGAGGTGCAGGGGTTACACAGTATGGGGGGAGATGATGAGCAGTGCAGGTGTTACACTGTATAGAGGGAGATGATGAGCAGTGCAGGGGTAACACAGTATGGGGGGAGATGATGAGTGGTGCAGGGGTTACACAGTATAAAGGGAGATGATGAGCGGTCCAGGGGTTACACAGTATGGGGGGAGAGGATGAGTGGTGCAGGGGTTACACAATATAGAGGGAGATGATGAGCGGTGCAGGGGTTACACAGTATGGGGGGAGATGATGAGTGGTGCAGGGGTTACACAGTATAGAGGGAGATGATGAGCGGTGCAGGAGTTACACAGTATGGGGGGAGAGGATGAGTGGTGCAGGGGTTACACAGTATAGAGGGAGATGATGAGCGGTGCAAGGGTTATACGGTATAGAGGGAGATGATGAGTGGTGCAGGGGGTTACACAGTATAGAGGGAGATGATGAGCGGTGCAGGGTTTATACAGTATGCTGGAGATGATGAGAGGTGCAGGGGTTACACAGTATGGGGGGAGATGATGAGAGGTGCAGGGGTTACACAGTATATAGGGAGATGATGAGAGGTGCAGGGGTTACACAGTATGGTGGAGATGATGAGCGGTACAGGGGTTACACAGTATGGGGGGGAGAGGATGAGAGGTGCACGGGTTACACAGTATGGTGGAGATGATCGGTGCAGGGGTTACACACTATGGGGGGAGATGATGAGAGGTGCAGGGGTTACACAGTATAGAGGGAGATGATGAGAGGTGTAGGGGTTACACAGTATGGGGGGGAGATGATGAGTGGTGCAGGGGTTACACAGTATAGGGAGAGATGTGAGCAGTGCAGGGGTTACACAGTATGGTGGAATCGATGAGAGGTGCAGGGGTTACACAGTATGGTGGAGATGATGAGAGGTGCAGGGGTTATACAGTATAGGGAGAGATGATGAGAGATTCAGGGATTACATAGGATGGGGGGAGATGATGAGAGGGTCTGGGGTTACACAGTATGGTGGAGATGATGAGAGGGTCTGGGTTTACACAGTATGGGGTGAAGATGATGAGAGGTGCAGGGGTTATGCAAGATAGGGGAAGAGGATGAGCTGTGCAGAGGTTACACAGTATGTTGGAGATGATGAGAGGTGCAGGGGTTATACAGTATAGGGAGAGATGATGAGAGATTCAGGGATTACATAGGATGGGGGGAGATGATGAGAGGGTCTGGGGTTACACAGTATGGTGGAGATGATGAGAGGGTCTGGGTTTACACAGGATGTGAGCGGTGCAGGAGTTGCACAGTATAGGGAGAGATGTGAGCGGTGCAGGGGTTACACAGTATAGGGGGAGATGATGAGGGGGAGGTTACACAGTATGGTGGAGATTATGAGAGGGGCTGAGGTTACACAGTATGGGGTGGAGATGATGAGAGGGTCTGGGGTTACACAGTAAGAGGGTAGATGATGAGAGGTGCAGGGATTACTCAGTCTGGTGTGGAGATGATGTGAGGGTCTGGGCTTACTCAGTCTGGAGTGGAGATGATGATAGGGTCTGGGGTTACAAAGTCTGGGGTGGCGGTGAGAGGGTCTGGGGTTACACAGTCTGGGGTGGAGATGATGAGAGGGGTGGGGGTTACACAGTATGGTGGAGACGATGAGAAGTGCTGGGATGACAGAATGGGGAGAGAAGAGTGGTGCAGTACTCATGCTGCACCACATGATGAGGTGTCAGAGGTTACACCGTATGGGGGGGGAGCAATCATGAGGGGTGCAGGGTTACACAGTATATGGGGGAGATGAGAGGTTCAGGGTTTACACATTGTGGGGGGGAGATGAGAGGTCTGGGGTTACACAGTCTGGGGTGGAGATGATGAGAGGAGCTGGGGTTACACAGAATAGGGGGAGATGAGAGGGGCCGAGATTACACAGTATGGTGGACATTATGAGAGGGGCTGAGGTTACACAGTATAGGGTTGAGATGTTGAGAGGGTCTGGGGTTACTCAGTCTGGCGTGGAGATGATGAGAGGGTCTGGGGTTACTCAGTCTGGGGTGGAGTTGATGAGAGGGTCTTGGGTTACACAGTCTGGGGTGGAGATGATGAGAGGGTCTGGGGTTACACAGTCTAGGGTGGAGATGATGAGAGGGTATGGGGTTTCCTCAGTCTGGGGTGGAGGTGATGAGAGGGTGGAAAGGATGAGAAGTGCAGGGCTGACACAGTATGGGGAAGGAAGAGAGGTGATGCACTATGGGGGAGGTGATGAGGTGTCAGAGGTTACACCGTATGGGGGGGCAATGATGAGAGGTGCAGGGTTACAAAATATGAGGTGGAGATGATGTGAAGTGCTGGGGAGAAAAAGGGGGTTAAACAGTATGGTGGAGATTATGAGAAGAGCAGGGGTTACACAGTATGGGGGAGAGATGATGAGAGGTCTGGGGCTTACAGTATGGGGAATGGTGAGAAGTGCAGGAGTGACACAGTATGGGAGGGAGATGAGGAGGGGGCTGAGGTTACACAGAAGTTTGACGTAGCATGGAGGAGAGATCAGGGGGCGGGGGTTACACAGTATGGGGGAATAATGAGACGTATGGGGTGACAGTATGTGAGGGAGATAAGAGGTGCAGGGGTTACACGGAATAGGGGAGATGATAAGGTTACACAGTATGGGACTGAGAAGATGAGAAGGGGTTTATATAGTATGGGGGAGGATATAATGAGAGGCGTGGGGGTGACACAGTATGGGGTAGAGATGGGGCGGAGATTACACAGTGTTGGGAGAAGATGAGATGGGGTTGTTCATATAGTATGGGTGGAGGAGATGAGCGGTACGAGGGTATTGGGGGAGAAGTTTGGGGCTGAAGAAGTATGGGGGTGAGATGATGAGGGGTGAAGGTTACAAAGTGTGGGGAGAGATGAGTGGTGTGGGGGTGACACGGTACGGAGGGAGATGAGGGGGCAGAGGTTCCACAGTATTGGGGGAGATGAGCAGCACGGTGGGATATGATGAAGTGGCTGAGGTTACAGTCTGGGGAGAAGATGAGATGGGGTTGATTACATACAGTAGTATGGGTGGAGGAGATGATGAGAGGTACGGGAGTGATAGTATGGGGGAAGATGAGAGGTGCGGGGCTGACGAAGTGGGAGTGAGATGATGAGAGGTGAAGGCTACACAGGAAGGGAGGAGGTGAGTGTTGTGGGGTTGACAAAGTGGAGGGATATGATGAAGGGCAAAGGTTCAAAGGTTACACAGCATGGGTGAATTGATGAGGTGGCAGAGGTTACACAGTATAGGTGGGATGATGAGTGGGCAGAGGTTACACAGTATGAGGGGCAGATAAGTGCAGGGCTGACACAGCATGGGGGAATTGATGAGGGGGCAGAGGTTACACAGTATAGGTGAGATGATGTGTGGGCAGAGGTTACACAGTATGTGGGGCAGATAAGAGGGGCGGAGCTGAAGCAGCAGGTGGGGAGGTGACGAGGGGGCAGAGGTTACACAGTATAGGTGGGATGATGTGTGTATGTGGGGCAAATAAGAGAGGTGGGGCTGAAGCAGCAGGTGGGGAGGTGACGAGGGAGGGGGCAGAGGTTACACAGTATAGGTGGGATGATGAGTGGGCAGAGGTTACACAGTATGTGGGGCAGATAAGAGGTTCAGGGCTGAAGTAGCAGGTGGTGAGGTGACGAGGGGGCAGAGGTTACACAGTGTAGGTGGGATTATGAGTGGGCAGAGGTTACAGTATGTGGGGCAGATAAGAGGGGCGGGGCTGAAGCAGCAGGTGGGGAGGTGATGAGGGAGGCAGAGATTATACAGTATAGAGGGGATGATGAGGGGGCAGAGGTTACAGTATGAGGGGGATAAAAGGTGCTATGGTTACAGAATGTGGTAGAGGGAGATGAGAGATGTGGTGGCTGATGGTTGCAGTTTGGGTGTGAGCATGTTACATGTTCCTTAGTACAGGGATAGTATTACATAGGTGAAATAGTGTCAGTGATTTACAGTAAGGTGAGACTGCGGACAGGTGATGTCACTCAGTACAGATAATGATGTCATACTATTCCAGTGAATCAGTCTTTATTTTGTGTTAACAGATCCAGGGTACAATATAGCATTACAGAGCAGTAATATGGCAGCACATTGCTGTATGCAGGGTCACATAGCACAAGTACAGGGTCTACCGACCTCACATACAGGGGCATACTCTGGAACATAAACCCTTCTTACTCATAACCTCCTAAAAGCAACTGCATAGTCTGCAGCAGTCAGGTCATCCCAATGAAAAGGGAGGGGGCAAGTATAATACTGGGCTGCTCCCTGCCTTTCACAGGGGACCCAAATTATATGACTGGGTATCTAAGCCTTATATGAGGTAACCTGCGCATCTCAACCTATTATTAGGAAGGCTCAGAGCTTTGAATGGATACATTGAGTAGAGGGAAGAACTAAGTCTTATTAAAGGCATTAAGGTGGGGATCGGAGCATAATCAATGAGTTCCAAACCATTTAAAGAGAGGAGGGATGATCAGAGCTTTGAAGTAGATAGCCTTGTCAAAGCGGATCAGGGCCATTAAGGGGAATTGAAGCCTTGAGATTCAGCAGATCCCAATCTTATCAGAGAATACCGATCCTAAAGGAAATATGTGAGCAAGGTCTGGACCAAATACCAACTAGAGGGGTCTCAGTGCTGTGCAGGGAGTGTTGCTAGAGGGGCCTTGAAGCGGTACAGGGAGTGCTGCTAGAGGGGCCTCAAAACCATACAGGGAGCGCTGCTAGAGGGGTTTCGGTACCGTACAGAGCCTTTTATGTTGGGGATTTGAGCTAAATAGCATACTATGGAGGGATGAGAGCCTTTTATGTTGGAGATCTGAGCCTAGAAGCAGAGTGTAGAGAGATAAGAGCCTTTTATGTTGGGGATCTGAGCCTAGTAGCAGAGTACAGAGGGATCAGAGCCTTTTATGTTAGGGATCTGAGTCTACTAGCATAGCATGGAGGAATGAGAGCCTTTTATGTCGGAGATCTGAGCCTAGTAGCAGAGTATGGAGACATCAGAGCCTTTTATGTTGGAGATATGAGCCTAGTAGCAAAGTGCAGAGGTATCAGTGCCTTTTATGTTGGGATCTGAGCCTAGTAGCAGGCTACAGAGGGATCAGAGCCTTTTATGTTAGGGATCTGAGTCTACTAGCATAGTGTGGAAGGATGAAAGCCTTTCATGTAGGAGATCTGAGCCTAGTAGCAGAGTATGGAGAGATCAGAGCCTTTTATGTTAGGGATCTGAGTCTACTAGCATAGTATGAGAGCCTTTAATCCTGGAGGTCTGAGCATAGTAGCAGAGTGCAGAGGAATCAGAGCCTTTTATGTTGGGGACCTGAGCCTAGCAGCAGAGTACAGAGGGATAAGAGCCTTTTATGTTAGGGATCTGAGTGTACTAGCATAGTATGGAGGGATTAGAGTCTTTTATGTTGGACATCTGAGCCTAGTAGCAGAGTATGGAAAGATCAGAGCCTTCTATGTTAGGAATCTGAGTCTACTAGCATAGTATGGAGGGAGGAGAGCCTTTTATGTTAGACATCTGAGCCTAGTAGCAGAGAATGGAGATCATAGCCTTTTATGTTGGGGATCTAAGCCTAGTAGCAGAGTACAGAGGGATCAGAGCCTTTTATGTTAAGGATCTGAGTTTATTATTATATTATGGATGAGAGCCTTTTATGTTGGAAATCTGAGCCTAGTTGAAGAGTATGGAGAGATCAGAGCCTTTTATGTTGAAGACCTGAGCAGAATATGGAGAGATCGGAGCCTTTTATGTTGGAGATCTGAGCAGAGTATGGAGAGATCGGAGCCTTTTATGTGGGAGATCTGAGCCTAGTAGCAGAGTTCAAAATGGTCAGAGCCCTTTAATAATATTTGTGTCAAATAGCGCATAATAACATCGAGATCTAAACCATACTTCTCCCCGTGATCACAGAACATTGGGAATATAAGCCTATCACAAAATTTCTAGCCCTAAAGTGTAGCAGTTTTGAGTCTAGTATTAGAAAGTCAGTAAAAGGTATTGAAGGCATTATGAGAAAATTGGGAATATTTCAGATACTGTGCAGTAAGATTATTCCAGGAAGTGCAGATTACTCATGGGACAGGCCAAAACCATATCTTTCCTCTAGAAGTGGCACAGCAATAATGTGAAGAGAGCCCCGCTGAAGGCATTCAGCTTGCTTGCTTTAAAACTGACCACAGATGAAAGTTAGGTACCCTACTGAACAATACAGATGCACTCCCCAAATGGGTATTAAGGGTGCCAATGTAGATGATGCTGATTTTCTAAGAACCTGATCACATAAGTCAAAGGACACCCTGAATCAGGAAGGGGAGTTTCATTCTTTGGTTCTTGGCCAGTACGAAGGTTCATTGCATACAATGGAAATGTGTTTGAGGCACCACTGCATCTCCTTCCTTATGTCATACAAGATAACTGTGGACTGACAGTAATTCAGCTATATTTACTAGAAAGAAGAGGCTGGGTGTGCATACACACCTGATATGGAGGACGACAGCACAGAATCTGCACACAAGGTCTTCAGAACGTTTGTCAACATCTACAACCTGAGGTCCTCTTCAGTGCCAGGTTTCTTTGATGGTGGCAAGTATTTCTAAACAAGCTCTACCTATCTCCACACTTACATCTTCCAGATCAGAGCGGTGATAACTGCACAAACAACCCTGACACAAGTCCATGCTGGAAGCAAGTGTAAGCTTACAGAAGGACAACTTGATTGAGGAGGATTTCGCTTCAGGTCAGTATTGTGGAGACACGAGAGTCACTGGGTGTTCCTGTCCGCTGGACTGGCTGTCTTTAGAAAGACCGCGTGGACCAGGGCTCATCCCACTGAACGCCCTTTCCTGTGGATAGAATACTACTCAGACCTACTGAAAATATATGTCTAGCATAATTAAGATTAAATGCTGTGTCCTCACAAGTATATTTATCTGGACTGAGGTGTGAGCCACGGTCCAGGAGAAATTAAGCCAACATCAGTTGCTTGCATGCAATCACATGACTCATGGAGAAGAAGACGAAAGGTGATCCTCTCCACTAGCAAAACTTGAGCTATCATAGCCTACAACAGAAGAGCCTCCAATATCACAAGATCAGCCTTAAGGACTCCCATGACCAAGAGTTAGGGATGTGGACCTCACATGCACAGGGCTTGTAAAGACACAGCGGACACAAGTGTCTGTCGTAAACATGCAAACGAAGGGTTATACTCTGTATATATATATATATATATATATATATATATATATATATAATACAGATGTGTTACCATGTGGCTTAGTATTTAGTATTAGTGCCCTGTAAAACATCAGAACTGACCTCTTACAAAAGTTTGACCTACCACTAAAACGAGGCTAACACCTTCAGCATTTGGCAGACCTAAGGTACAAAGTGTAATGGGTGGTCGGTCACTGGAGGGTTAAACTGGATAATACGAAACAATGGATACCTTGTGCCCATCAGGTTCCAGCTCTCCTTCCATCTCTAGACCCGTGTTACCTCATCACCCTGTTCAACAGCCTCTAGTACTCACTCAAACTGTGCCACTTGGCAATCAGCTTACGAGGGTTATCGCACACCTCCCGCAAATGTTCAATGCCGTCAGCCGTTACACTGTGAGCCCCTAGGATTAGCCGGCCCACCACCTGGTTCTTGGTAGTACGATCAAAGTCGATGACAAGGAATTCAATGCTGATGTCCGGCAACAGGTCTATGGGAATGTCATAGATGAAGGACTCGTTGAAGACTGGACTGAGCGTGCACTTCTTCACGTGAGTTTTCTTCTTTGCTATCCTCTTTCGACCATAATAGACGTTCACTTTTACATAAGGATCTGTGGAAGAAGATCTCACACATTACCCTGGCCACTGAAGAGGAGATAAAAAGAAACCGGAGACTGATGAGACAGGAGAGTTATAGAGGCCAGAGATTGAGAAGAGAGGAGATCTATAGAGATTGGAGACTGATGAGAGAGGAGATCTATAGATGCTGGAGACTGATGAGAGAGGAGATCTATAGAGGCTGGAAACTGATGAGAGAGGAGAGTTATAGAGATTGGAGACTGATGAGAGAGGATATCTATAGATGCTGGAGACTGATGAAAGAGAAGATCTATAGAGGCCGGAGACTAATGAGAAGAGGAGTTCTACAGAGAACGGAGAATGATGAGAGAGGAGAGCTATAGAGGCTGGAGACTGATGAGAAGAGGAGATCTATAGAGACCAGAGACTGATGAGAGAGGAGAGCTATAGAGGCTGGAGACTGATGAGAAGAGATCTATAGAGGCTGGAGACTGGTGAGAGAGAAGATCTATAAAGACCGGAGACTGATGAGAGATCTATAGAGACCGGAGACTGATGAGAGAGGAGATCTAAAGATGCTGGAGACTGATGAGAAGAGGAGATCTATAGAGGCTGGAGACTGATGAGAGAGGAGAGCTATAGAGGCTGGAGACTAATGAGAGGAGAGCTATAGAGACCTGAGACTGAAGAGAGAGAGGAGCTATAGAGACTTGAGACTGATGAGAGAAATCTATAGAGACCGGAGACTAGTGAGAGAGGAGATCTATGGAGGCCGAAGACTGATGAGAGAGGAGATCTACAGAGACCGGAGACTGGTGAAAGACGAGAGCTATAGTGACCGGAGACAGATGACAGAGGAGAGCTATAGAGGCTGGAGACTGATCAGAGAGGAGAGCTATAGAGGATGGAGACTGATGAGAGAGGAGACCTATAGAGGCTGGAGACTGATGAGAGATCTATAGAGGCCAGAGACTGATGAAAGAGGAGATATATGGAGGACAGAAACTGATGAGAGAGGAGATCTATAGAGGCCAGAGACTGATGAGAGAGGAGAGCTATAGAGGCTGGAGACTGATGAGAGAGGAGAGCTATAGAAGCTGGAGACTAATGAGAGAGGAAAGCTATAGAGACCTGAGACTGATGAGAGAGCAGATCTATAGAGGCTGGAGAGTGATGAGAGAGGAGATCTATAGAGGATGGAGACTGATGAAAAGAGGGAATCTATAGAGACTGGAGACTGATGAGAGAGGAGAGCTATAGAGGCTGGAGACTGATGACAGAGGAGATCTATAGATGCTGGAGACTGATGAGAAGAGGAGAGCAATGGAGGACAGAAACTGATGAGAGAGGAGATCTATAGAGGCCAGAGACTGATGAGAGAGGTGAGCTATAGAGGCTGGAGACTGATGAGAGAGGAGAGATCTATAGAGGCCAGAGACTGATGAAAGAGGGAGCTATTCAGGGCAGAAACTGATGAGAGAGGAGAGATCTATAGAGGCCAGAGACTGATGAGAGAGGAGATCTAAATAGACCAGAGACTGATGAGAGAAGAGAGCTATAGAGCCTGGAGACTGATGAGAGAGGAGAGATCTATAGAGGTCAGAGACTAATGAAAGAAAAAACTATGGAGGGCAGAAACTGATGAGAGAAGAGATCTATAGAGGCTGACTGATGAGAGAGAAGAGGAGAGCTATAGAGGCGAGAGACTGAGAGAGAGAAGATAAGAGCTATAGAGGACAGTGACCGAGAGAGAGAAGAGGAGCGCTAAAGAGGCCAGAGACTGAAAAAGAATGATAAAGGAAATAGTTGTAGCGGTCAATAGAGCGCTGAGATGAGGGATAAATGTAAGGACAGTGATCTGGTTAACAAACCTTTATTAACCCTTTTATCTCCACAACACATTTCAATAGCATAACACTACCTGATGAAGATAGTGTTATGCTATCGAAATGCGCTGTGGAGATCGAAGGGTTAATAAAGGTTTGTTAACCAGATCACTGTCCTTACATTTATCCCTCATCTCAGCGCTCCATAGACCACTACAACTATTTCCTTTATCATTCCATATCCCTCCTTCTGAGGGTTTGCGGTAGGAGCAGCTACGAGCATAGTCAATTCCATTATGAAACCTGTCACCCCCCTCTGGCGTTTTTAACTAAAAGAGCCACCTTGTGCAGCACTAATGCTGCATTCTGTGAAGGTGGCTCTTCTTTTTCTGCTCCCTTCCAATACAAAAATATTAATTTTTTATAATTTTCATGCCATACTTTTAGTCTTTTCCCCCGGACACAACCGCCTCCCAGCCATCGGTCAGCCCCTCCGTGCGCCGGGCACCGCCTCCTCTGTCTTCAGTAATGTACCCGGCACCTGAGCTGTGCTTTTCTTTTTCGGGCATGTGCCGTTTGTGCTGCCCTTCGACTCACATCACCTGATGGAATTCATCTCGCACCTGTGTGTACCCGAGGCCCGAGATCCCGCCCCGCAGTGTGAATCAGAACACACTGCGGGGTGGGATCTCGGGCCTCGGGTACATGCAGGCGCGAGATGAATTCCATCAGGTGATGTGAGACGAAGGGCAGCACAAACGGCGCATGCCCAAAAAAGAAAAGCACAGCGCAGGCAAAGGGTACGTTACCGAAGACAGAGGAGGTGGCGCCTGGTGCACGGAGGGGCTGACTGAAGGCTGGGAGGTGGTTGTGTTCAGGGGAAAAGATGTGCCCCCCGGACAGACTAAAGGTATGGCGTGAAAATTATAAAAATGAATATTGCTGCGTTGGAAGGGAGCACAAAAAGAAGAGCCACCTTCACAGAATGCAGCATTAGTGCTGCACAAGTTGGCTCTTTTAGTTAAAAACACCAAAGGGGGGTGATAGATTTCCTTTAAGGACCTGCGGTGTCCGGATCCACACTTCCCAGCCTAAGGACCTGCGGTAAGCTATAGCTACCGCTGACCAGAGACTGAGAGAGAGAAGAGGAGAGCTATAGAAGCCAGAGACTGAGAGAGAGAAGAGGAAAGCTATAGAAGCCAGAGACTGAGCGAGAGAAGAGGAGAGCTATAGAGGCCAGAGACTGATGAGAGAGGAGAAGAGTAGAGCTATAGAGGCCAGAGACTGAGAGAGGAGAGCTATAGAGGCCAGAGACTGAGCAAGAAAAGAGGAGAGCTATAGATGCCAGAGACTGAGAGAGAAGGGGAGAACTATAGAGGCCAGTTTCTGAGAGAGAGAGACAAGAGCTATAGAGGCCAGAGACAGAGAGAGAAGAGGAGAGCTATAGATGCCAGAGACTGAGAGAGAAGGGGAGAACTATAGAGGCCAGTTTCTGAGAGAGAGAGACAAGAGCTATAGAGGCCAGAGACAGAGAGAGAAGAGGAAAGCTATAGAAGCCAGAGACTGAGAGAGAGAAGAGGAGAGCTATAGAAGCCAGAGACTGAGCGAGAGAAGAGGAGAGCTATAGAGGCCAGAGACTGATGAGAGAGGAAAAGAGGAGAGCTATAGATGCTAGAGACTGAGAGAGATGAGGAGAGCTATAGAGGCCAGTTTCTGAGAGAGAGACAAGAGCTATAGAGGCCAGAGACAGAGAGAGAAGAGGAAAGCTATAGAAGCCAGAGACTGAGAGAGAGGAGGAGAGCTATAGAAGCCAGAGATTGAGAAAGAGAAAATGAGAGCTATAGAGGCCAGAGACTGAGCGAGAGAAGAGAGCTTTAGAGGCCAGAGACTGATGAGAGAGAAGAGGAGAGCAATAGAGGCCAGTTTCTGAGAGAGAGACAAGAGATATAGAGGCCAGAGACAGAGAGAGAAGAGGAGAGCTAGAGAGGCCAGAGACAGAGAGAAGAGGAGTGCTATAGAGGCCAGAGACTGAGAGAGAGTAGAGGAGAGCTATAGAGGCCAGAGACTGTGAGAGAGAAGAGGAGAGCTATAGAGGCCAGAGACTGAGAGAGAGAAGAGGAGAGCTAGAGAGGCCAGAGACAGAGAGAAGAGGAGAGCTATAGAGGCCAGAGACTGATGAGAGAGGAGAAGAGGAGAGCTATAGAGGCCAGAGACTGAGAAAGAGAAGAGGAGAGCTATAGAGGCCAGAGACTGATGAGAGAGGAGAAGAAGAGAGTTGGAAGGGAGCACAAAAAGAAGAGCCACCATCACAGAATGGAGCATTAGTGCTGCACAAGGTGGCTCTTTTAGTTAGAAACACCAGAGGGGGGTGATAGATTCCCTTTAAGGACCTGCGGTGTCCTGGCAATGCTGGATCCACACTTCCCAGCCTAAGGATCTGCAGTGAGCTATAGTGACTGCCGACCAGAGACTGAGAGAGAGAAGAGGAGAGCTATAGAAGCCAGAGACAGAGAGAGAGAAGAGGAGAGCTATAGAGGCCAGAGACTGAGAAAGAGAAAATGAGAGCTATAGAGGCCAAAGACTGAGCGAGAGAAGAGGAGAGCTATAGAGGCCAGAGACTGATGAGAGAGAAGAGGAGAGCTATAGAAGCCAGAGACAGAGAGAAGAGGAGTGCTATACAGGCCAGAGACTGAGAGAGAGAAGAGGAGAGCTATAGAGGCCAGAGACTGATGAGAGAGGAGAAGAGGAGAGCTACAGAGGCCAGAGACAGAGAGAAGAGGAGAGCTATAGAGGCCAGAGACTGAGCGAGAGAAGAGGAGAGCTACAGAGGCCAGAGACTGATGAGAGAGGAGAAGAAGAAAGTTATAGAGGCCAGTGACTGAGAGATAAGAGTAGAGCTACAGAGGCCAGTGACTGAGAGAGAAAAGAGTAGTGCTACAGAGGCCAGAGACTGAGAGAGAAGGGGAGAGTTATAGAGGCCAGAGACTGAGAAAGAGAGAGAAGAGGAGAGCTATAGAGGCCAGAGACTGAGAGAGAGAAAAGGAGAGCTATAGAGGTCAGTTTCTGAGAGAGAGAATAGAGCTATAGAGGCCAGAGACAGAGAGAGAGAGAGAAGAGGAGAGCTATAGAGGCCAGAGACAGAGAGTAGAGGAGAGCTATAGAGGCCACAGACTGAGCGAGAGAAGAGGAGAGCTACAGAGGCCAGAGACTGATGAGAGAGGAGAAGAAGAAAGTTATAGAGGCCAGTGACTGAGAGATAAGAGTAGAGCTACAGAGGCCAGTGACTGAGAGAGAAAAGAGTAGTGCTACAGATGCCAGTGACTGAGAGAGAAAAGAGTAGTGCTACAGAGGCCAGAGACTGAGAGAGAAGAGGAGAGTTATAGAGGCCAGAGACTGAGAAAGAGAGAGAAGAGGAGAGCTATAGAGGCCAGAGACTGAGAGAGAGAAGAGGAGAACTATAGAGGCCAGTTTCTGAGAGAGAAGAATAGAGCTTTAGGGGCCAGAAACAGAGAGAGGAGAGCTATAGAGGCCAGAGACAGAGAGGAGTGCTATAGAGGCCAGAGACTGAGAGAGAGTACAGGAGAGCTATAGAGGCCAGAGACTAAGAGAGAGAAGAGGAGAGCTATAGAGCCTAGTTTCTGAGAGAGAGAAGAATAGAGCTATAGAGGCCAGAGACAGAGAGAGAAGAGGAGAGCTATAGAGGCCAGAGACAGAGAGAGAGAAAAGGAGAGCTATAGAGGTCAGTTTCTGAGAGAGAGAATAGAGCTATAGAGGCCAGAGACTGAGAGAGAGAAGAGGAGAGCTAGAGAGGCCAGAGACAGAGAGAAGAGGAGTGCTATAGAGGCCAGAGACTGATGAGAGAGGAGAAGAGGAGAGCTATAGAGGCCAGAGACTGAGAGAGAGAAGAGGAGAGCTATAGAGGCCAGAGACTGAGCGAGAGAAGAGGAGAGCTATAGAGGCCAGAGTCTGATGAGAGAGGAGAAGAAGAGAGTTGGAAGGGAGCACAAAAAGAAGAGCCACCTTCACAGAATGGAGCATTAGTGCTGCACAAGGTGGCTCTTTTAGTTAGAAACACCAGAGGGGGGTGATAGATTCCCTTTAAGGACCTGCGGTGTCCTGGCAATGCTGGATCCACACTTCCCAGCCTAAGGATCTGCGGTGAGCTATAGTGACTGCCGACCAGAGACTGAGAGAGAGAAGAGGAGAGCTATAGAAGCCAGAGACTGAGAGAGAGAGAATAGGAGAGCTATAGAGGCCAGAGACTGAGAAAGAGAAAATGAGAGCTATAGAGGCCAAAGACTGAGCGAGAGAAGAGGAGAGCTATAGAGGCCAGAGACTGATGAGAGAGAAGAGGAGAGCTATAGAGGCCAGAGACAGAGAGAAGAGGAGTGCTATACAGGCCAGAGACAGAGAGAGAGAAGAGGAGAGCTATAGAGGCCAGAGACTGATGAGGGAGCAGAAGAAGAGAGCTATAGACACCAGTGACTGAGAGAGAGAGAAGAGGAGAGCTTTAGAGGCCAGAGACTGATGAAAGAGGAGAAGAGGAGAGCTACAGAGGCCAGAGACAGAGAGAAGAGGAGAGCTATAGAGGCCAGAGACTGAGCGAGAGAAGAGGAGAGCTACAGAGGCCAGAGACTGAAGAGAGAGGAGAAGAAGAGAGTTATAGAGGCCAGTGACTGAGAGATAAGAGTAGAGCTACAGAGGCCAGTGACTGAGAGAGAAAAGAATAGTGCTACAGAGGCCAGAGACTGAGAGAGAAGAGGAGAGTTATAGAGGCCAGAGACTGAGAAAGAGAGAGAAGAGGAGAGCTACAGAGGCCAGAGACTGAGAGAGAGAAAAGGAGAGCTATAGAGGTCAGTTTCTGAGAGAGAGAATAGAGCTATAGAGGCCAGAGACAGAGAGAGAGAGAGAGAGAGAGAGAGAAGAGGAGAGCTATAGAGGCCAGAGACAGAGAGTAGAGGAGAGCTATAGAGGCCACAGACTGAGCGAGAGAAGAGGAGAGCTACAGAGGCCAGAGACTGATGAGAGAGGAGAAGAAGAGAGTTATAAGGCCAGTGACTGAGAGAGAAGACTAGAGCTACAGAGGCCAGTGACTGAGAGAGAAAAGAGTAGTGCTACAGAGGCCAGAGACTGAGAGCGAAGAGGAGAGTTATAGAGGCCAGAGACTGAGAAAGAGAGAGAAGAGGAGAGCTATAGAGGCCAGAGACTGAGAGAGAGAAGAGGAGAACTATAGAGGCCAGTTTCTGAGAGAGAGAAGAATAGAGCTTTAGGGGCCAGAGACAGAGAGAGGAGAGCTATAGAGGCCAGAGACAGAGAGGAGTGCTATAGAGGCCAGAGACTGAGAGAGAGTACAGGAGAGCTATAGAGGCCAGAGACTAAGAGAGAGAAGAGGAGAGCTATAGAGCCTAGTTTCTGAGAGAGAGAAGAATAGAGCTATAGAGGCCAGAGACAGAGAGAGAAGAGGAGAGCTATAGAGGCCAGAGACAGAGAGAGAGAAAAGGAGAGCTATAGAGGTCAGTTTCTGAGAGAGAGAATAGAGCTATAGAGGCCAGAGACAGAGAGAGAGAGAGAAGAGAGCTATAGAGGCCAGAGACAGAGAGTAGAGGAGAGCTATAGAGGCCACAGACTGAGCGAGAGAAGAGGAGAGCTACAGAGGCCAGAGACTGATGAGAGGGGAGAAGAAGAGAGTTATAAGGCCAGTGACTGAGAGAGAAGACTAGAGCTACAGAGGCCAGTGACTGAGAGAGAAAAGAGTAGTGCTACAGAGGCCAGAGACTGAGAGAGAAGGGGAGAGTTATAGAGGCCAGAGACTGAGAAAGAGAGAGAAGAGGAGAGCTATAGAGGCCAGAGACTGAGAGAGAGAAAAGGAGAGCTATAGAGGTCAGTTTCTGAGAGAGAGAATAGAGCTATAGAGGCCAGAGGCAAAGAGAGAGAGAAGAGGAGAGCTATAGAGGCCAGAGACAGAGAGTAGAGGAGAGCTATAGAGGCCACAGACTGAGCGAGAGAAGAGGAGAGCTACAGAGGCCAGAGACTGATGAGAGAGGAGAAGAAGAGAGTTATAAAGCCAGTGACTGAGAGAGACTAGAGCTACAGAGGCCAGTGACTGAGAGAGAGAAAAGAGTAGTGCTACAGAGGCCAGAGACTGAGAGAGAAGAGGAGAGTTATAGAGGCCAGAGACTGAGAAAGAGAGAGAAGAGGAGAGCTATAGAGGCCAGAGACTGAGAGAGAGAAGAGGAGAACTATAGAGGCCAGTTTCTGAGAGAGAGAAGAATAGAGCTTTAGGGGCCAGAGACAGAGAGAGGAGAGCTATAGAGGCCAGAGACAGAGAGGAGTGCTATAGAGGCCAGAGACAGAGAGAAGAGGAGTGCTATAGAGGCCAGTGACAGAGAGAAGAGGAGAGCTATAGAGGCCAGAGACCGAGAGAGAGAAGAGGAGAGCTATAGAGGCCAGTTTCTGAGAGAATAGAGCTATAGAGGCCAGAGACAGAGAGAGAAGAGGAGAGCTATAGAGGCCAGAGACAGAGAGGAGTGCTATAGAGGCCAGAGACTGAGAGAGAGTAGAGGAGAGCTATAGAGGCCAGAGACAGAGAGAGAAGAGAGCTATAGAGGCCAGAGACAGAGAGAAGAGGAGTGCTATAGAGGCCAGTGACAGAGAGAGAAGAGGAGAGCTATAGAGGCCAAAGACTGAGAGAGAGAAGAGGAGAGCTATAGAGGCCAGTTTCTGAGAGAAGAATAGAGCTATAGAGGCCAGAGACAGAGAAAGAAGAGGAGAGCTATAGTGGCCAGAGACAGAAAGGAGTGCTATAGAGGCCAGAGACTGAGAGTAGAGGAGAGCTATAGAGGCCAGAGACTAAGAGAGAGAAGAGGAGAGCTATATGTTGTGAACTATACTTTTTGGCTCCCTCTTGTGGTCACTAGTGATTTGGCACTTGGATTGTCTTTTACCAGGTTTGTGCTCACCTGCTTCGTTAGGCCTGGGGTGTTGCTATTTAAACTTCCTGGATTCTCAGTCCAGTGCCTGGCTTCGTTGTAATCAGTTCACTTCTGTTTGCTCCTGTCTTCAGGTCCTGGTTCTTTGCAAGATAAGCTAAGTCCTGCTTTCGTACTCTTGATCATTTGCATTGTTCATATTTTTTGTCCAGCTTGTACAATATGTGATTCCTGTTATTGCTGGAAGCTCTAGGGGGGCTGATATTCTCCCCCCACACCGTCAGTCGGTTTGGGGGTTCTTGGATATTCAGCGTGGATATTTTGCAGGGTTTTTTGCTGACCATATAAGTCTTCTTACTATATTCTGCTATTAGTCAGTGGGCCTCTCTTTGCTAAATCTAGTTCATTCTTACATTTGTCTTTTCTTCTTACCTCACGTTATTATTTGTTGGGGGCTTGTATTACTTTGGGGTCTTTTCTCTGGAGGCAAGAGAGGTCTTATTTTCCCTGATAGGGGTAGTTAGTTCTCCGGCTGGCGCGAGACATCTAGAATCAACGTAGGCACGTTCCCCGGCTGCTGTTAGTGTTTGCGCTAGGATCAGGTATATGGTCAGCCTAGTTACCACTTCCCTATGAGCTGGTATTTATGTTTTGCAGACTTTGCTGTAATCTTTGAGGTCCCCTGCCATTGGGATCATAACAGTAAGCCAGGCCTATAAATAGTTAATGCATTGCTGAAGTGGGATTAAAAGAAAAGAAGTTCTGAGTTTTTTTTTTTTTTTCTCTTCCTCCCCTTTATCTCTGAGTGGCTTGAAGCTTTGCTGCAGACATGAATGTTCAGACCTTGATTACTAGTGTGGATCAGCTTGCTGCACGTGTGCAGGGCATTCAGGATTTTGTTGTTAGCAGTCCTATGTCAGAGCCTAAGATACCTATTCCTGAGCTGTTCTCTGGAGATCGATTTAAATTTAGGAATTTTAGGAATAATTGTAAATTGTTTCTATCTTTGAAACCTCGTTCGTCTGGAGATTCAGCTCAGCAAGTTAAAATTATTATCTCCTTCTTGCGTGGCGACCCTCAGGATTGGGCTTTCTCGTTAGCGCCAGGAGATCCTGCATTGGCGGATGTTGATGCGTTTTTTCTGGCGCTCGGATTGCTTTATGAGGAGCCTAATCTTGAAATTCAGGCAGAAAAAGCTCTACTGGCCATCTCTCAGGGCCAGGATGAAGCTGAGGTGTACTGCCAAAAATTTCGGAAATGGTCCGTGCTTACTCGATGGAATGAATGTGCTCTGGCCGCAAATTTCAGAAATGGCCTTTCTGAAGCCATTAAGAATGTGATGGTGGGTTTTACAATTCCTACAAGTCTGAATGATTCTATGGCGCTGGCTATTCAGATTGATCGGCGTTTGCGGGAGCGCAAATCCGCTAAACCTCTGGCGGTGTTGTCTGAACAGACACCTGTCTCAATGCAATGCGATAGAATCCTGACTAGAACCGAACGACAAAATCATAGACGTCAGAATGGGCTGTGTTTTTACTGTGGTGATTCTACACATGTTATATCAGCATGCTCTAAACGCCTAACCAAGGTTGTCAGTCCTGTCACCATTGGTAATTTGCAGCCTAAATTTATTTTGTCTGTGACTTTAATTTGTTCATTGTCTTCCTACCCTGTTATGGCATTTGTGGATTCAGGTGCTGCCCTGAGTCTTATGGACTTGTCGTTTGCCAAGCGCTGCGGTTTTGTCCTGGAGCCTTTAAAGGTTCCGATTCCTCTCAGAGGAATTGATGCTACGCCACTGGCGGAAAATAAACCGCAGTATTGGACACAAGTGACCATGTGCATGACTCCTGAACATCGGGAGGTGATTCGTTTTCTTGTTCTGCATAAAATGAATGATTTGGTCGTTTTAGGTCTGCCATGGTTACAGACCCATAATCCTGTTTTGGATTGGAAGGCTATGTCTGTCTCAAGTTGGGGTTGTCAGGGAATTCATTGCGATTCTTCGCCGGTGTCTATTGCTACTTCTACTCCTTCAGAAGTTCCTGAGTATTTGTGTGACTATCAGGATGTATTCAGTGAGTCCAGGTCCAGTGCTCTTCCTCCTCATAGGGACTGTGACTGCGCTATAGATTTGATTCCTGGCAGTAAACTTCCTAAGGGACGATTATTTAATTTGTCTGTACCCGAGCATGCCGCGATGCGTTCTTATGTCAAGGAGTCTTTGGAGAAGGGGCATATTCGTCCATCCTCTTCCCCTCTCGGTGCGGGATTCTTTTTTGTGGCCAAGAAAGACGGGTCTTTGAGACCTTGTATAGACTATCGGCTTCTGAATAAAATCACTGTTAAGTTTCAGTATCCGTTGCCGCTATTGTCAGACTTGTTTGCTCGGATTAAGGGCGCCAAGTGGTTCACCAAGATAGATCTTCGTGGTGCGTACAACCTTGTGCGCATTAGGCAGGGAGATGAATGGAAAACTGCATTCAATACGCCCGAAGGTCATTTTGAATACTTGGTGATGCCCTTTGGGCTCTCTAATGCCCCTTCAGTGTTTCAGTCCTTTATGCATGATATCTTCCGGAAGTATCTGGATAAATTTTTGATTGTGTATCTTGATGATATTCTAGTTTTCTCGGATGATTGGGATTCTCATGTAAAGCAGGTCAGGATGGTGTTTCAGGTTTTGCGTGATAACGCTTTGTTTGTGAAGGGCTCAAAGTGTCTCTTTGGAGTGCAGAAGGTTTCCTTTTTGGGTTTTATTTTCTCCCCTTCTGCCGTGGAGATGGACCCAGTCAAGGTCCGAGCTATTCATGATTGGACTCAGCCCACGTCTGTTAAGAGTCTTCAGAAGTTCTTGGGGTTCGCTAATTTCTACCGTCGCTTATCGCTAATTTTTCTAGCGTTGTTAAACCTTTAACGGATATGACCAAGAAAGGTTCTGATATGGCTAATTGGGCTCCTGCAGCCGTGGAGGCCTTCCAGGAGCTGAAGCGCCGGTTTACTTCGGCACCTGTTTTGTGCCAGCCTGATGTCTCACTTCCCTTTCAGGTTGAAGTGGATGCTTCTGAGATCGGTGCTGGGGCTGTTTTGTCGCAGAGAGGCTCTGGTTGTTCTGTGATGAGACCATGTGCCTTTTTCTCTAGCAAGTTTTTGCCTGCTGAGCGGAACTATGATGTTGGTAATCGGAAGTTGTTGGCCATGAAGTGGGCATTTGAGGAGTGGCGTCATTGGCTCGAGGGTGCTAAGCATCGTGTGGTGGTCTTGACTGATCACAAAAATCTGATGTATCTCGAGTCTGCTAAGCGCCTGAATCCTAGACAGGCTCGTTGGTCATTGTTTTTCTCTTGTTTTGACTTTGTGGTCTCATACCTGCCTGGTTCGAAGAATGTTAAGGCTGATGCTCTCTCTAGGAGCTTTGTGCCTGACTCTCCTGGAGTCTCGGAGCCAGCTGGTATTCTTAAAGAGGGAGTGATCGTGTCGGCCATATCTCCGGATTTGCGACGTGTGTTGCAGAGATTTCAGGCTGGTAGACCTGACTCGTGTCCACCCGACAGACTGTTTGTTCCTGATAAATGGACCAGCAGAGTCATTTCCGAGGTTCATTCCTCGGTGTTGGCAGGGCATCCGGGAATTTTTGGTACCCGAGATTTGGTGGCTAGGTCCTTTTGGTGGCCTTCCTTGTCACGGGATGTGCGGTCATTTGTGCAGTCCTGTGGGACTTGTGCTCGGGCTAAGCCTTGTTGTTCTCGTGCTAGCGGGTTGCTTTTGCCCTTGCCCGTCCCGAGGAGGCCTTGGACGCACATTTCCATGGATTTCATTTCTGATCTTCCGGTGTCTCGGGGAATGTCTGTCATCTGGGTGGTGTGTGATCGTTTTTCCAAGATGGTCCATTTGGTACCCTTGCCTAAGTTGCCTTCCTCTTCCGATCTGGTTCCTTTGTTTTTTCAGAATGTGGTTCGTTTGCATGGCATTCCGGAGAATATCGTGTCCGACAGAGGATCCCAGTTGGTGTCCAGATTCTGGCGATCTTTTTGTGCTAAGATGGGCATTGATTTGTCGTTTTCATCTGCCTTCCATCCTCAGACTAATGGTCAAACGGAGCGAACTAATCAGACACTGGAGGCTTATTTGAGATGTTTTGTTTCTGCGGACCAGGATGATTGGGTGACCTTCTTGCCATTGGCGGAGTTTGCCCTTAATAATCGGGCTAGTTCCGCTACTTTGGTTTCGCCATTCTTCTGCAACTCTGGTTTTCATCCTCGTTTCTCCTCGGGTCATGTTGAGTCTTCTGACTGTCCTGGGGTGGATTCCGTGGTGGATAGGTTGCAGCGGATTTGGAATCATGTGGTGGACAACTTGAAGTTGTCACAGGAGAAGGCTCAGCGTTTTGTCAACCGCCGCCGCGGTGTGGGCCCCCGACTTCGTGTTGGGGATTTGGTTTGGTTGTCTTCTCGGTATGTCCCTCTGAAGGTTTCCTCTCCTAAGTTTAAGCCTCGCTTTATTGGTCCTTATAAAATTTTGGAAGTTCTTAACCCAGTTTCTTTTCGTTTGGATCTTCCGGTGTCGTTTGCCATTCACAACGTGTTCCATAGGTCTTTGTTGCGGCGGTACGTTGTGCCTGTGGTTCCTGCTGTTGAGCCTCTTGCTCCGGTGTTGGTTGAGGGCGAGTTGGAGTACGTGGTGGAGAAGATCTTGGATTCTCGTCTCTCTAGACGGAGGCTCCAGTATTTGGTCAAATGGAAGGGCTATGGTCAGGAGGATAATTCCTGGGTGGCCGCCTCTGATGTTCATGCGGCCGATTTGGTTCGTGCCTTCCACGCTGCTCATCCTGGTCGCCCTGGTGGTCTTGGTGAGGGTTCGGTGACCCCTCCTTAAAGGGGGGGTACTGTTGTGAACTATACTTTTTGGCTCCCTCTTGTGGTCACTAGTGATTTGGCACTTGGATTGTCTTTTACCAGGTTTGTGTGCTCACCTGCTTCGTTAGGCCTGGGGTGTTGCTATTTAAACTTCCTGTATTCTCAGTCCAGTGCCTGGCTTCATTGTAATCAGTTCACTTCTGTTTGCTCCTGTCTTCAGGTCCTGGTTCTTTGCAAGATAAGCTAAGTCCTGCTTTCGTACTCTTGATCATTTGCATTGTTCATATTTTTTGTCCAGCTTGTACAATATGTGATTCCTGTTATTGCTGGAAGCTCTAGGGGGGGCTGATATTCTCCCCCCACACCGTCAGTCGGTTTGGGGGTTCTTGGATATTCAGCGTGGATATTTTGCAGGGTTTTTTGCTGACCATATAAGTCTTCTTACTATATTCTGCTATTAGTCAGTGGGCCTCTCTTTGCTAAATCTAGTTCATTCTTACGTTTGTCTTTTCTTCTTACCTCACCGTTATTATTTGTTGGGGGCTTGTATTACTTTGGGGTCTTTTCTCTGGAGGCAAGAGAGGTCTTATTTTCCCTGATAGGGGTAGTTAGTTCTCCGGCTGGCGCGAGACGTCTAGAATCAACGTAGGCACGTTCCCCGGCTGCTGTTAGTGTTTGCGCTAGGATCAGGTATATGGTCAGCCTAGTTACCACTTCCCTATGAGCTGGTATTTATGTTTTGCAGACTTTGCTGTAATCTTTGAGGTCCCCTGCCATTGGGATCATAACAGCTATAGAGGCCAGTTTCTGAGAGAGAGAATAGAACTATAGAGGCCAGAGGCAGAGAGAGAAGAGGAGAGCTATAGAGGCCAGAGACTGAGAGCGAGAAGAGGGGAGCTATAGAGGTCAGAGACTGAGAGAGAGAGAAGAGTAGAGCTATAGAGGCCAGAAACTGAGAGAGAGAAAAGAGAGCTATAGAGGCCAGAGATAGAGAGAGAAGAGGAGTTATAGAGGTCAGTGACTGAGAGAGAAGAGGAGAGCTATAGAGGCCAGAGATAGAGAGAGGAGAAGAGGAGAGTTATAGAGGCCAGTGACAGAGAGAAGAGGAGAATGTGAAGAAACCAGACTATATCTTAATTTCCCAGTCGACTATGTTTTTGCAAACCAAGAAGAATTGACTTTTTATCTGTATATTGGCTTCTGGATTTAAGTGTTTATTTCTGGTGGGTCAAGAAGACCGACTTGCAAACTGATATACCATTTAATATACTGTGTAAGGGTACTGTCACACTCTGCAACTTTCCAACGATCACGACCAGCGATGCGACCTGGCCGTGATTGTTGGAAAGTCGTTGTGTGGTCGCTGGAGAGCTGTCACACAGACCGCTCTCCAGCGACCAACGATGCCGAGGTCCCGGGTAACCAGGGTAAACATCGGGTTACTAAGCGCAGGGCCGCGCTTAGTAACCCGATGTTTACTGTGGTTACTGTTGTGAATTCCGTTCTCAGGCTCCCTCCTGTGGTCATGAGTGGTACTGTGTGAGTTTGTTCTTGGGCTCCCTCTGGTGGCCTTTAGCGATATGGCTGGTCTTGGCTGGGCTCAGCTGTTTCATCTCCTGCTAGGCTGGGCCTATTTAACTCACCTGGACCTTTACTTGTCGCCTGCTGTCGGTGTATTCAGTCCTGATCCTGTGCTCTCCTGAATATTCCTTGTGACCAGTCTCCTGCTATGAGAAGCTAAGTTTGCTTGTTCAGTTTCTCATTATTTCCTTGAAAACGTTTCTCATTTTATCATGAGTTCAGCCCAGCTTGCTTTTATGTGATTTTTTGCTTGCTGGTTAGTTCTGGGGTGCAGAGTGCGCCCCTCACATCGTGAGTCGGTGTGGGGGTTCTTGTATTCTCTGCGTGGTTTACTTTTGATAGTTTTTGTACTGACCGCACAGACACCTATCTATTTTCTGCCTATCTAGTATTAGCGGGCCTCATTTGCTAAATCTGTTTCATCGCT